>NW_028186822.1:4974-46235 GCF_003343005.1 Rhea americana | reverse complement strand
TCAGGCCAGGGACACAGTCTTGGCGCACTGGGACTCTTGGGCTGGTGCTGGGGGAATCGGGGCACTGGGAGGGGGACGGACGGACGGACGGACCCGGTGCCGCCGTCCCCGCTGCTCACGGCCGCGTCGCCGCCCCAGGTGATCGGCGGAGCCGGGCTGGATGTCGACTTCTCCTTGGAGAGCCCCTCGGGGCTGCTGCTGGTCAGCGAGTACCGGAAATCGGACGGGGTGCACACGTGAGTCCCGCRCCGTCGTGCCGCCCCGCCGCAGCCCGGCCTGGCCCCGCCGCGCTCACCCTCGCGCTCTCCTCTCTGCAGCGTGGAGCCCACGGAGGCCGGCGACTACAAGCTCTGCTTCGACAACTCCTTCAGCACCATCTCGGAGAAGCTGGTGTTCTTCGAGCTCATCTTCGACAGCGCCCAGGACGATGACGACGACGCGGACAACTGGATGGAGGCGGTGGAGCCCGAAGACATGCTCGATATCAAGATCGAGGACATAAAGGTGGGCGGTGGGGACGGTGCGAAGGGCTGGGGGGAGGCAGGCGGGAATCCCGGCAGGGCTCGGCCCAGTTGCTGCCTCCGACTGGTCCCAGCTGCAGACTGGCGTTTCCGTGCTCTGTGCCCAGGAATCCATCGAGACCATGAAGAGCCGCCTGGAGCGGAGCATCCAGATGCAGACGCTGCTGCGAGCCTTCGAAGCGAGGGACCGCAACCTGCAGGAAAGCAACCTGGGCCGGGTGAACTTCTGGTCGGCGGTGAACCTGGGCGTGCTSGTGGTGGTGGCCTTCCTCCAGGTGTACATGCTGAAGAGCCTCTTCGAGGACAAGAGGCAGGTGCGGACGTAGAAGGCGGCCGGGACGGGGCTCTGCTGCCCGCGGGGACGGTACGGAGCCGACGGCAGAGCCGGAGGGACGCRCGCCTTTCCGCCCGCTCGACTGACTACATCTCAAACTGCTGCTTCTCCCCTCCCCGCCCTGGCTGCGGGGATTAAAACCGGCCAGATTTTACCCCCGATGGCATCGGTGCTTTGGAGCCGTAGCGAGCGGAGGGGCCGGGGAGGGGAGGGGAGTCACGCTGGGACGCCGCGGGTGCGAAACCGAGGGGCCGAAGTCGGTCCGTTTCCCCCCCATGGCGGTGTCTCCGGAGCGTCCCGCTCTCCCCTGGGAGCCGGGGATACCCACGTGGCGCCGGTGTCCCCTCTCCCCGCGGGAACGCGCCCAGAAACCGCTTCTCTCCTCGGCTCTTCCTTGGACCGGACGCGCGACGCGAGCGCGGCTGATTCCCATAGCTGCTCCTCTTCACTGGGACGCGACCTACGCGGGCGGCTCTGCGCAGCGCCCGGCTCCAGCCAGCGCCGGCCCCTCTGCTTCCTTCCCTGCCCGCACACTGGGATCTTCCCCGCGGGATCCCACTGCTTCGGCTGCCTCCGGCTCGAAACGTTGAGGGGATATTTGCCCCCTTCTCTGCAATTCCCGCCCCTCAGGGTGCCACGCCTGTCCCCCTTTGGGCACGGTGCATCTGTGTTCCCTGCCCCAGCTGAGCCCCAAACCGTTCCTAGTCTGCCCCACGTGGAAGGATCTGGTGTCCAGGGCTGCACCTCTGCTCTGGGGACGTGTTCCCGGTCCCGGGCCCCCTTCGAGCAGCAGATCCGTGGCTGGATGACCTGGCTGCGTTTACTCACCGCGGAGCCGTCCATCAGCTCCACCTGACCAAGCCTTTTAGGAAGAAATCTCCGCTGAGCATTAAAGGCGACGAGTCACCGTGAACCCGAGTTAGGTTATAGTCTTAGTCCTGCCCCGGGGCTGTACGAACTGCAGCCGTTGCCCTCTAAACCGAGGGGAGTCAGAGGGCAACGRGAGCGTATTCCCGAGGGAAAAGGGCACCGGGAGAGGGTTCTCCGTCCTGCATCGCTTATCAGGCAGGGAGCGGGGCCCGGCCCAGCCCTGCCCGCACGCAAGTATCCCTGGCGTCCCTAAACGGGGGGAGGCAGCTGGGTTGGGGGGGGGGGAGAAGAAACACTCCAAGCATGGGGTGAACCGTGGAGGTATTTTATGCGTTTCAGCCCCCGCCGCGTCCCTGGAAGACGCCCCTTGGGCCCCTCGCGCGCCGCCCGCGAAAGGGAAGGGCAAATCCCTTCGGTCAGTGCAGAGTTGCCCGCAACTTTGCAGGTGGGGCGAGGCGAGCTGGAGCCGCTCCCGCGCTCAGGGAGGGGGATCTTTATCCGTTAGATCCCGGTTTACGTACAGTGACGGAGGTGAAAGGAGCCCAGAGAAGTCGGTCGGCCTGAGGAAAGCCAAATCCGGCTCTGCGGCTCCCTGCTGCCGTGGGAGCCGATGGGGAGGATGCTGTTGCCCAGGATCAGAACCTCCCGGCACCGGGAACCCCCTCGTGCGCGCGCCCCTTGCCACGTACTTTGTGCCTGGCTCGAGAGCCGAGGCCGCGTCCCATCCCCGGCGCCGCGCGGCGGAGGTGGCAGAGGCGTCTCCGGCCTCGCGGATCGTGGCTTCGCCCGGCAGAGCCGCCTGGGAGGGCGCGAGCCGGTGGGGAGCAGCGGGGCTGGCGGCTGGTCAGAAGAACGGCCGGGAGGGAGCCGGGCGCCTGGTTGCAAGAAAGAAAGAAAGAGGGAGAATAATAATAATAAAAAAAAGGTGTTTGCACGTATCTGTGCTACCCAGAGYCCTGCGCTGCATCCCGGCAGGCAGCTCCCGCCCTCCCGGAGCGCTTCCAACCGCTCCGGGGGAGCCCGGCCAGGCCCAGGAGGGGAAGGGGCTTGGTGATCTCGGCCAGCTGGGAAGGCGACCGCCTTTCATCAGCTCCCTCGTTAGATTCCTCCAATTAGTGGCTGGTTGCAGCGACTCGGCCGAGGCCCCGCGACTTTGCTCCCGGYGGCCCCCGTCTCGGCTGCGGGCAGCAAAACCCCCCAAATCCCCTTTWAGCTTTGCACCCGGCTTCGGGCTCCCCTCCTGCCCGCTCGCAACGCCGGAGCTTCGCACGCTTGCGCGCTGCTGCGGTGCCAGGAGAGGAGGAGAGGCTTCGGCCGGCCCCGGCCCGTCCTCGCGCGTCCTGCAGCTCCATCGCGTGGCCAGGCCTGCGGCCGGCCGGCGCCGCACCGCCGGCGAGCAGCAGCAGCGAAGCAGAAACAGCCCCCGGGGAGCAGCGACGGCGGCGCCCGCCCGGGGCCCCGCAGGGCCGCCCAGTTCCAGCCCGCTGCCGCCACGGGGAGGACGGCGGCCAGGCCTAAAGGAGCGGCGGGTTCTGCCTCGTCCTGGCTCGGCCGGAGCGATGCCTCCGGCTCGCACCGAGACCCGCCGGGTCCGGGGGGGGGGGTTCTGGAAAGCCAGTGCCCCCCGGGGAGCAGCTCTGCAGCCCGGCTCCCGGAGCCGCTGCGGAATTCCCAGAGCCGCTGCGGAATTCCCGACTTCCCTTTTGGAAGGAGGCGGCCGAGGGGCTCGCGCGGCGCAGTCCGGGAGGGTCGCGGCTGCCGCCTGCGGCATCGAGCCCTCGCCAAGCCCCTCGGTCGCAGCCAGACACCGGAGGAAAAGACAGGAGGGAAGGTAGGGATGAGACAGAAAACACCACAAAGTGCCCGGAACTTTCACCAGAAGAGTTTTTTTCCCTTTATTTTTTTTTCTTTTTAGTTTATTAATAGGATACAGAATGGAGGCACTTACACATTGGCAAACCGAAGGAACAGGAGAGACGCGTACGGGCCGCTTCGGCCACGCGGGACGAGCGCGACGGAGGCCCCCGGGCCGTCTCAGCAGGGGCAACACCAGGGAGAGGGGACGGCGCACGGAGGAGCGCGGCCGGCGCCGGGCCACGGGGCCGGGCAGAGCCGCGGCGGCTCTCCGGCTCCCAGCGCTGCTCCCGGCYGGGGTTAGCACCGGGGATTAGGGACGGGCGGCCCAGGCCCCTGCGGAAAAGTCTCTTCGACGGGGGTCAGAGTTAAGGCAGGCCGGGCTGCAGCCCCCTCCCGTGCGCCCCGGCCGAGCCACGGGCTTGCAGGCGGCAAGGAGTTGATGTTTTGAAAAAAMTTTTTTTTTCCTATACAATTAACAGTCTTTATAAGTATTTACAACCTCTGCTCCCAGCCAGAGCCCCGCGGGACAGCGCACACGCCGTTAACTCCTCCGGGAAGGAGGTCCGAGGCACGGCCGGCTCAAGGCGCGGGCGCTACAGCAAGGCTGCGACTGCAAAGCTCCCCCCGGCTAAGGGCGTCCTCGGAGCCGCGCGACCTCCGCGGGGCTCGGGGGAGGCCGCCGAACCGCCCGGGAGGACCCGTGCCGCGCGCGGGGGCTCGGAGGGCGGCCGGACTCTCCCGCCCGGCGCAGCGGGGCCGAACGCTCCCCGTCCTCCTCCCTGGGCTTGGAAAAGCTGCGGCTCCGCAGGCGTCGGAGAGCCCCCGGGGCCCAAACAGCCGCCGGCGGCCCAGGCCCGCCCTCATCAAGGGCGGCTTCGAGCTCCCCGCCGCCTGCAAGCGGGAGGTGGAAGGCTCCGACGCGCTCTTTGCACAGGACCCACCTCTCCGCACGTCTCCTCCCGTTATTCCAGTCTCTTTTTTGGGGTCAGCCTGGCTTTGGGTTTCACTTGTCGCTGACGATCGCTGCTCGCAGTCGGTCTAGGCACCGTCTCGGCATGCGCGCTGCTGGCCACTTTAAGGTGAGCACCAATTACAGACCGGGGCGAGTGCAGGTGTTGCAGAAGAAATACCTGAGGTTTACTGCTGAGCGGCACCTCTTGAGAAAAGCACTACCTGGACAGTCTGCTCCTGCTTGCGGCGTATTAGATTTATTAGCAAATTGCTATCTGCAGTCCCATCATTTTCCATATATAAATTTTCCTCAAAGCTATAAAAACTGAAATATAGACTATGGTCAGATTAGCAATCAACTTCAAGGTAAGGGGTTCAGGAGAGAAAAACAAAAATCACTATGTTTTATATATAATATATTAATACAAAAATTCTCGGGGGGAGGAGGAAGAGGAGGAAAAGGAAGAAGAAAGCATATAGGCAGGAATCTGATCAGCCTCAACGGCAGCTTTAGGAGATTCTGCACACAGCCAAAAAAAGACGACAGTCTTTGAGTCAACCGCCTCTCAGAGCTCTCCCGTCCCCGTCTCATACATTCAGACGATCCCAAGGCAAGAACGCTGAGCGTTTGCGTGTCGGAGGAAGGGGGAGAGGGGGGATTTCTGACAAAGTGCAATATTCAATCCCCAAAGAACATACTCCTCCGCGGTTTATTACACACGGGGCACAGCGGGACTCGGTGCACCTAGTGCTAGGGGGCTTCTCCGGCGCCGGCGGGTCGTCCCGCGCCAGCCCCTCGCACCGTAATGCCAACTACCCGCTTCCCAGCTCGGACGCGGCCGAGAGGAGGGAGGGAGGGGGGCATCGCCCATCCTTAACTGATGCCATCGGTATTTACAAGCGAGGATGCGCTGCGCCCGTCCCAAGGAGGGGACTCGGCGTGCTGGTGGGGATCGGCCTTGGCTTGAACCGCTCTGCTGACTGATCACAGGTAGGATGGTTTTAAAAACAAGAGATTAGACGCGGGGTTTCCCCTCCTCTCCCCCCTCTCCCCCCAAACGGCAAACGAAAGCGGCAGGCGTGGGGCAGCCGCTCCGGGCACGCGGGAGTCGCTAGCAGCCCCTGGGCGGTTAATCGAGCAGGGAGGGTTCGGCCGGTCGGATAATGGTCGGCCGGTTCGGCGCGGCGGGGGGTCTTCTGCTGCAGARAGAACAACAAGGGGAACAGAGGCGTGAGCCGGGGGGAAGGACGGCGGCGGGGGAGACCCGGCGCGGCTCCTTGGGCCGGCCGCTCTCCTCGGCTCCGCTGCGCCCCGCCGCTCCCGGCACGCGGAGCTCGCTCCGGAGCCGCGTCCCTGCAGGTGGGAGGCGGGCGCGGAAGAGCAAAGCTGGGAACGGGACCGTGGTCGCGTTCTCCCTGCTAAGCCACGCTGTTTCCTCCCCCCCCACCCCAACAGCGCCAAAAATCGGGGACGCCAGTGGGGCTGGGCCCAAAGCCAGCCAGACGGGCAGACCGAGGCAAGACGGCCCGGCACTAACCCAGCCGACTCCGCGATCCGGCGGGATCTCCATCGCCGCCCAGGCTGCCCGCCAGTGGCGCAGGCGCTCCCTAACCGCCGCAGCGACGGACCTGCCGCGTCCCGGGAGGCACCGGCAGCCGGCCGGCACGGACCGATCCGTCTGTACGGACCTCCAGAGGCACACCGGGCGGTAAGGGACTCGCGGGCAGCACGGCCGCCTCGGGGAAYGCTGCCCGGCACAGCCTTGCAGGGCAGCTGCCTCGTCCCTGCCACCTCCGCTGCTGGGAGGATGGGAACCTGCATCCTGGGCTTACGCTGCGGGATACACGCTGCTTCGCAGGTGCTATTCCAGCCAGGAAGAACGTCTATGCTGGGAAAACCTGCGCGCCAGCTCCCCTCTAACTGAGGGTCTCAGCCYCCGGAGGCGCCGGCGGCATTAACGYGAGCTCGGGCCAGCGCGCGGCCCAAGGACGCAGCACTGGAAGCCGGTATCCCCATGCCCACCTCCTGGGGAGGGCCGGGAGCCCGGCTGAGGACCCCCCGGGCACGGGGGCAGCCGGCTGACGCGAGGTCTCTTACCTGGGCACGCCTGGAGGGATGCCCGGGGGAATGCGCGCCGGCCGCGACGGAATCTGAGGAGGGGCTGAGAAGGGGTCGTTGTTAGCAGCGAAGATGTTCTGAGGTCCTGGGCGCGACGGGATGGGGGGAGCGGCGAAGGAGGAAGGTCCCCCCGCGGGGATGGGGATCAAGGGCGGCCCCGGAGTGGGGCCCCTCACAGCGGGCGGCCGGCCCGGCGGCAGGACGGCGGAGACAGGTCTGCGCTGAGGCGGGGGGCTGCGGAGGAGAGGAAGCAGCTCAGGGCAAGGGGCGCTYGGCTAGCGGCCGCTGCGCCCCAAGGCAAGGGCCCTCTCCCGAATCCGAGCTGCCCACCCCTCCAATTCCTTCTCCGATCGCCCGTCCCTGCCCGGCGTACCTGTGCCCGCTGCTCGTCTGCAGCCACGTGTCATCCACGGGCGGGGGGACCGGTGTGGAAACCGTGCTGGTGCTGATATCGCCGATGATGTTCAAGGCCTCTTTCAGGGCGTGGTACATYCGCAGCATGTCGTCCCTCCTCTGCGCCTGGTCAGCTGACTCCTCCATCAGGCTGTTCTGGTCGGCGGACGAGTACAGGTAGGCCAACAGCTCCGAGTGGATGAAATCCTTGGTCTGCAGAGAACCGACGGCAAGTAGAGGTCAGCCCTGAGATACTAAACCCACGAGACTGGGAACTGGGGAAGCAGGAGCTAAAGGACCTACAGCAGCACAGGAAGCCAGGACACATTTATCCCAGCTCCGGAAGGCGAGCGGAGCCCCAGCCGCTCAGGAGCTGCGGGATGGTTTAGCGTCCCGGGATCGCTAGAACCAGGCTGGAGCAAATGCCAAGATTCAAACTGCCTTCTCAGCACAGCTGCAGCCAAGCAGCTACAGCACAAAGACGGGAAAATTAAGAATCGAAAGATCATCAAATCCCATTGCTGCGYTCTGGCCCAGCGACAAACACGGTGCAGCTGATCCGCCGAGGGGGCTCACGACTCCTCCCCAGCGAGTGCTGCCCCTGAACGTCCTGGRCCCAGGAGCTCCCCGTCCCTCCGGGTGGGCTGCAGCCAGGCCAAGGCTCCCCCCTGCCCCAAACACAGCCACTCACATTGTTTATCATGAGGTGCATTATCGTCTTTGGCATGAGGTCCCGGATGGACTTGTTGATGATGCTGACGTAGGAGTCGACAAGGTTGCGGATGGTTTCCACCTGGCGCTCCAGCTGAGGGTCCATGGAGAAGGTGTTCTCTTGGACACCATCTTCGTTCTCCGTCTGCGCAGGGAAACCAGGGCACAAGCTACCGTCAGGATCTCACAGACCCGTTTGGAGCCAAGTCACTCCTAGTGATGGCGGGTGAGGAGAGACGTGGCCAAGGGGGTTCGCATCCAGGACTGGTTTACAAGAGTGGCCTGAAACCCCTCCGCTCCACAATTACTCCCCAGCTTTTCCACGTATTTCTGTGGATGCTTTCAGAAATAGGGTTGATTTCATAGCTCAGAAGAAACTAAGAGATTCATCTGGACAGCACAAACTAGCACCATGCTCAAGTTCAGTATATTCTGCAATACTGAAGCATTTTCTGGGGCAATCAGTCTAGACTCGTGGACACTGTGAGACAGGGAGAAGCCACCGCGGTATCTACATGGGCCTGAGAACCTACTATAACACACARGGACTGAAAATTTGAGAACTGAAGCCAACAGCTCACTACTACTAAGTCTGGAGGCTTCTCTGGCAGCCTCTCCCCAAGCTGGTCTTGGGCTGCGCCCCTTGGCCAGCCTGTTCCTGGGAGGGGRTCTGACAAGTCGGGGGATTGTTTACTTGGTCTTTCTCTGGGTAAACTCCTGCTCGGAGGAAAGAGGCCTTCCAGCTGTCCACATCTTCTTGGGAGTCGCAGGCCAGCTCAATCTGACGGAGATCTTTGTACACGTTCCTGGGCAAGAAGGAACAGAGCTGGGTGTAAAGACCAAGGGCTGACGTCAAGCGGGAGGCCTGGTTATCAGCTATGGTGGAGGCAGGAGACTCCACCGGCCACCCCAGCGGGCCCATGGGACGCAGCACAAGCGAGGTCTCCAGCACCACCAGTCCTCCCACCAAGGGGCCAGAGGAAGCCTGAAATCCCTGCAGAATGTGTGTGTAAATATTGGCAGCTGCTGCTTCCTCTAGAGAAATCCTCCTTCATCAGATTGCAGCTGCTTCTGCCTCGGAGCACAATACCAAGTGGAAGGGGAAGCCGGACACATGGCTTGGGCGCTGACCAAGGCCAAGGCAACGCGATCAGCCAGTCAACCACGGAGCGTACTCCACATTCTGAGCCCGGTGCCCTACCCGGAGATTTCAGGAGATACCCACATTGGACACCCAGTCTCCTTTCTGAGCTCACAGCCCTTACCTTTGCTCTGTGTTGAAGATGGCAAAGACGTGTTTATTGGACATAAATCCCTTCTCCACATCCCTGATTTTCAAATTATCCAAAGGCAACATGTATTTCTTCTCCTTCTCCTGAAGAGAGGACACGAGGGAAGACGAGGATGAGAGTGAGCAAGCACACGGGCGCTTYGCTAAGCCCCTTCTCCAGCCTTCCTCCGACACCCTCCAGGAACCCGCTCAGGGCTCAGAGTTAGCTCCCACAACGGAGGGGCCAGTGATTTCCTCAAATCCTCAGCCGAGGAGGCCTCCCAAGAGCAAACGGGCTTTGCAGCTCGGCTCGCAGAGCTGCCCAGCGCACCCAGGCACGAGACCGCTGGCGGGAGCCGAGAGCGTCGCCCGGSACGGAGCAACGCTCCTTCGCTCCACCGGGAAACCTCCCTCCTTCCCCCGAATTAGCAGCTCCCTAGCTGCGGACAGGCCACGCTCGCGGCTCCGCTGCAAGGACGCCGCGGACCGGACCGCCGCRTTGGGTACCGATCTAGCTCCCGGATTTCCTCGCCTTCTCGCCAGCACTGGGAGCGTCCAGCGGCGCTAGGAAAGAAGCYGCCCGGGAAGGGGCTTTGGTGCTGCCGGGACTCTGCCCTGCTGCAGCCCTGCTCGCGCCCTGGCAGCCCCCCGGGGAATCCGCCCGTGCCGGCGGGGGCGGCGCGAGGAGCCGGGCCTCGCCGTCTGGCACGAAGGCCGCCGCTCGTCCGGGAGGCCGCGACGCGGCCCCGCCGAGGGGCCACCCCGGCCGAGCGGCGCGGCCGTCTCGCCGCCGAAACGCCACATCTGGAATTGTTTATAACAACTCCAGCTCCGCTTTGTCTCCAGATGCTGCGCACACGGTCCCAAAAGTGACGTTCGCCTTTGTAGAGAGGCCGCGAACCGAAACCCTTCCCCCAGCGCCCCCCTCCACCGCCGCCCCACACTCCTCCTCATGATTTCCTGAAAAACCCACAACTTTTTTCCAGACTGGATTCGGTTGCAGACTTTGCCACGTCAGAAGAGACAAAGCAGTTTCCTTTCGCCGATCGGCTCCTCTCCTTGTTAAAAAAACCCCGGGAGGGGGAGAGACGCCCCGCGGATGCCCCGGGAAGTCGGAGACGGATCCAGCCCAGCCTGCCCAGTGTTCAGACTACCTGTTCAGGAGGGTATAAAGTTGTACAGTAGTCTGCACATTGGTTAGATCGGGTTTGGCAGAGCAGCGCCCGCGCAGCGCCCAAGCAGCCGCAGGTAAGGGGGGGGCTCCGGCGGACCCAGCCCTTCCCGGGGGGACCCGCTCGCTTCGCTCTCGGGCTCGTCCGCGCGGCGCCTTTTTCCCGGAATTGCTGGAAGGGGCCGGGCAAAACGGGGCGACCGCGGGGGCCGCGTGCAGCCCCCCCACCCCGGCCCACGCGCCCCTGAGCCGGGACGCTCGCCCGGGGCATCGGCCCTTCCCCGCGGGGCGCCCGGCCGAGAAGCCGCGTGCGGAGGGGCGGCCGGGGGGGCAGGGAGCGCTCTGAACAGAGCCCCATTCACAGGCGGCGGCTGGTTCTCATTACCCGGAGCGGAGGGGCCGGGCGAGCGCCCCCCGAGCGGCCCCCGCGCCGGAAACGGGCCGCCGCGCCGCGGGTTTATCCCCTCGACGCGCTGCCTTCGCTTGCAGCCTTTRRGGGGGCTTCKGGGGGGGGGGAGGGGGGAGGCGGCAGGGGAAAAGAGGCAAATTAAGTTCGCAGCGGCGCTCGAGGGGAGCCGGCAGCCTGCTCGGAAGATAACGCGCCGAACAAAGGCGGCCCGGGCTTCGCCGGCGCGCCGCGGGGGCTGCCGTCCCGCTGCAAATAAAGTTCTCTACGTGTCTCCTGTTTCTGCCCCGCGTGTGCTCGGCTCCCGCGGTCCCCGGGCCCCGTTTCGCCCCTCTCGGCTGCTCCCAGCCCCCTCTGCCCGCAGCGTCTGGCCGGGAGGCCGGTGACGTAAGGGGAAAGGCGAGATCACCGGCCGCGTTTCAGACTGCGGGGGCGGAAACGCTGGAAAATCTGAAATCTGAAAGCGGCCGTGGCCGAGATGCCAAGGAGCCGCGCTCGGAAGAGATGCCGGCTCCGCCGGCGGCTCCGAGCAGCCGGGGGCTGCCCCTTCCCGGACACCGGGCAACCCTCCCGAAGCCTCATCCCTCGGCGCCCAGGGACGGGACAAATCCTCCCGGGGCCACGAGGAACGGAGCAGGGCAGCGGGGACGAAACCGCGCGAGCCCTCTCGGCTGCGAGGGCGGCACGCGCCGCGGCCAGCTCCTGCCCGGCCCAGATCGCGTTTCCCTCTGAACTTCGAGCCTTTTCCCGCTAGCGGTGGCCACATCCCGGACCGCAGCAGCTCCACCCCAGCGCCTGTGCTTTAACCCCGTCAGCAGCCCCTGCCCAAGCGGACGCTGCGACCGTGCAAGGTTCAGGGGCGACRCACAACGCAAGAAGAGCGTGGCGAGCCCACCGCGGAAGGCGAGGGGCCTCGGGCTGGGGGCAATAAACCGACCGTCCCACGGGGTCTGCGACGGAGGGGAAAGCTGCTCTTTACTCAGAGCCAAGCCAGTGCTGGCGGCTTTCCTCGCCCCGAGACAGAACCGAGGTAGCTTCTCTCCGACCACGTTCGCTCGGAGGAAGCCACTCCACCCGCGTTGCTCCCCGGCTTCGCCCGGCCCTRCGCCCGGACGGTTAAACCTGGGCTGTAAGAAACCCTCCTCCTGGATTTGATTTCAGCCCCGATCCGCTGCTTGGGCGGAGGGTGGTCACGGAGGCGGCGGGCGTTAGCACGGGGGCACCCGTGGCGCAAGCCCACCGGTACAGCCAGTGCCTATAGGGTCCTCAGGGCACTAATGGACTCGGCTGAACTTGCCCTGCTCTTTCTTGCCGCTTGAGGTGTGGCAGATCTTGCAGCAACAGTTCAACCACAAATTAAAAAAATCCTTCCCAAAACAGGCAGGGCCCAGAGGGTGCCTGAGCTGCGGGGCCACCCCAGGGCTCCGGCAGGCGCAGGCAGCTGGATCTTGTACGACCCCCACTTGCCAGTATCTCTCGGTTTATCTGTGTTTACACAATCGGGAGGTCCGGGGGAGTGTCTGGAGACATGGAATTTGCTGGCTAGGATGGAGCTCGGCGCCCGAAGGGCACCCTCCAGAGGAGGCCCACACTCCTGCACACCAGGAGATGACCAGACTCAGACCCTGGGGCTAATTCTCAGGTTTCTCCCGCCCTCAACACAAGTATCTCAACTATAGGCAGCACGTTCTTTCACTCTAGGAAAAAGGGCTGGGACCACTGCTGGGAGAAATGCATCTTATTCCCACCACAGCTGCAGACTCCAGGCAGGGCTCTTCTCACGCAACAGCTCGAGATTCACAAACTGCAGAGCCCACCCCCCCCCCAAAATCCGTCCTTCCCCCCTGCACCTACCTCCTCGTCCTTGTACCAGGACAACGACTCAGCCGTCAGCACAAACCAGTACTCCTTGGAGCCTCCCTTCATGATGCTGATGTTGTTAATGGTCAGCCAGCCCCTGCGGATCACCTGGAGAGAAAGGAGCGTGGGGGGGAAACGGAGGGAGGAGGGGAGGGAGGAAGAAGAGGTTACGGGTGACTGTGGAGTCTCCAGGGGAATTCCCCAGACGGAGAGCAAGGGGAAGTGCTCCTGAGCCCAGGAGTCCACCTAACCCATCACAGAAAGCCCTAGCCTCAGCAGAAGACCCTTAACCAGGCAGATTTCTAGGCCCCATCGCACACWGAAGCTACCAGCATGTGGAGCGATGTCTAGAGCTCCCCAGGTCCCCGGGCGAGAAAAGCAGTGATCCCTTGTCCCTCGCTGCTGGTGCTGTCCCATTAGCCAGCCAGAGCTAACGAAGAGCGAAAGCTCCCAACGCCACAAAGGGGTAAGGCAGGCAGCAACTCGGAGCACATCTCGTCTTTAAGAGGACCAGGGGCGCCACCATCTCCCTCGCGCCTCCAGTTAGACCGTGAAACCCAGAAAAGCAGAGGGCGGCTTTGGGGAACCCCGAACAGAGGCTCTGGCTCGTCTGTCCTGCAGATCGGCTGCGGCACTGCGGCCCAGCAACCCCRCTGGCACACGCGGCGCGGGCACGCTGAAACCTCACAGCGTCCTGGAGGGAAGGCGGATCTAGGCCTTCATCCTGGCTGCTTCAAAGCCGCTCCCATGCTGCCTACTAGCAGGACCAGAAAGGTCTCAGGAAACTGAACAAGCCTAATCAGCAGGGCACGTTCGCAGCAGCGTCTGCCAGCTTACCCAGCCCCGTAACTCGTCCTCCCCTTCCCTGTTCTGCTCAGAGTCTCCGTGACCACGTGCCCTCGCTGAGTACGGCCAGGACGTCCCCCAGCCTAGTCAGACCTGGCGAACCTCGTGTTTCCTGCCCAAACCCACTCCCCACCTCGCGCGGTGCTCCCAACCCCGCATCAGCCTGCGCGCTCGGCRGCGGCTCCCCCGCCTTCTCGTCGGCTGGCCTAGGCGGCCGGTCTTCCCGAGCGCCGTGCTCCTCGCGGCCGGCTCCCTCGCAGCCCCGCGGAGGGGTCTAACATGCAACACGTGACAGTAGCCGACAGCAGCGGGGCAGCAGCGTGCCGAAGCGGCGTTGCCAAAGCCTTACGTAGCAAGCGGCGGTTTTTCAYGGCACGACAAAGGAGCGCTGCGCTGTCCGGGGGTCCGCGCCGCGGCCGGCTTCTCCGAGGCAGGCGGAGGCGTTCCTGGTGGTAAGCGAGCCCGGGGAGCGGACGGCCCGCCTGCAGCCCCTCTCCGTCGCCGCGCCGTCCCGGCAGGCACGCTCTCTCCCAGCGCCGGCGGCGAGAAAGGCTCGCGTGAGCCGGCAGCCGGGCTCGACAGCCGCAGTCCGCGCGGCCCCGGGGGCTGCGGGCCTGCTGCAGACGCGCGGTAACGGGGCTCCTGCACCGGCGACACGACACGAGCCCTCGCCGGGCTGTCGGGCACCCGACTTTGCACCATCAGAGCAAGAGGGGCACGCTGCACTGACACCACTGAGACCCCTCCTGTAACAATTTCCTCAAGGGGAACAGCCCTTGTAGAACAACTTGGTGGCTACGGCCGCTCGACGCGCCTTAGCCACAGCAGAATCCCTGCTGCGATCCCTCAAGGCCTGCCTGCTGGAAAACACTGTCACTTACCAAAAACTGCTCGCAGCCGCGAGAGCGGGCAACAAAGACGTGCTAAAGCTGGAATCACTCCCGGCCTCTAACGCTGACAACCCAGGGCCTGTGCGGAGACGAGYGCCTGGGGCCGCCGGGCAGCACGCTGCTCGGCCAGGCAGAGCGGCCCGGACCGTCCCGCGSGCTCCCGAGGGCCCCTCGCCACAGCGGCGGCAGATCTACTTCCCTCAGCTTCGGATATTTGGGACAGGCTGGGAGTTTTCTAGCATGTCAAACGAAGACGAGACTACTCTCGGCCCACTGCGGTTTCCCCCGTTGTTCCTGTACTAAAAGGAAGGTCGCCGCCGCTTGTTACAGGCCCCAGGACGACAGCAGACGCCTTCAGACCGAGCTGCGAGCCTCTCTGCCCGCTGGGGCCGTAGCGGAGCTGCCTTCCTCCAGCTGTCACCCCCGCGGTCTTACTGCAGGGCTCCTACAGCAGCTGACGAGAGCCGACGCTCCGCCGCGAGATCGTGCTGCGCTTCCAGCTGATGCCCATCTGTTTGCAAGCAACGTGCTCCCAGGTAGACGTGGCAGCGGAGGCCCTCCGAGCCCGGCTTTCTGCCACGTCACCCCGCCTAGCACAGAGCCTCCTCTCGAGGCAGCGAGGTGACCCAGATGTCAGGAAGCTGTCTGCTCCGAAGAGGAAATCTGGCCAGAGTCAAATCGCCCYGGGGCAGGAGCTGCCATGCGATCAACGGCAAAAGCGACCGCTTCCAGAAACCAGCACTGAAAGAGGACCGTCCGCCAAGCTCCTGAGGGACCAGCACATCCGACACGTYCAGAGAGAGCCCGGCCAAGCTCAGAGGTGCTACAACGCACTAACATCCYGCTTTCAACAGCACGAACAGCCATGCCCGTCGGGACGCGACGATCTCCCSAGAGCGTCGACGGCAGCTCTGCAAAGCCCGCGGCCGAGATCGCCTTTGGCGGCCTTCGGGGAGCCCTCAGCCGCCAGCCTCCGCGTGCCGGCACCGCGGGCGCCCGCCGGCCGCGGCCTTTCTACCCCAGTGCTTCACAGGCGTTAGTACCACCACACAGGTTAGTAGCGAGCAGACAGGGGAAAGGCACCGCACGCTGAGGGGGGCTGATTCGAGCCAGTCCGAAGCATGGATCGGAGGCAAACAAACAACCGCCGTGGAGAGGCAGAGAAGAGTTAGACACGAGGTAGTTTGGGAGTTTGTTATGGCTTGTACGGGAACCACCCGTGAGCAGCTGCGACTAGGAGACCCAGGCGGGGCTCCAACCTCGGCCTCAGAAGCCGTGAGCCGGTGCGCGAGGAGCCCGTCAGCCCTTTCACGCCGCGGGTTTCCTGTGCTCTGCTGGGGGAACCTGCCGAGGGATCACGCCAGGGCCACTCTCGTTTTCAGACTGCTCAGGTGGCCGCCAACGTAAAAGCCACAACAAAATCCCGGCTGTTACACGCACACAAAGCTCGGTGCTCTGGCGGGTGCAGGCAGCTAGAGCTAAGACTTAACTCATACAGATTCTCTGGCGAGGGGAAGGAAGGAGCCCTGAGATTAAGGTGGCAGAAGTCGTCCATTTAAACATTTCACCTTCTGATTCGCTCTCTCTGGGCTCTCATGCGTGTGAGGCCCCAATTCACATAAAAAAAAAATCTGAATTGGAGCTGAGTTTGGTTTTAAAGGAACAAAGCAGGAGGGTGGCACAGAGCAGATGAGAGGATGAGAGCCAAGGAAGGGGCATGGGGAAAAGGGTCAGCAGCAAAGCAAGCTGCAGTCCTGGGAGCCAGGTCCGAGGCTCTGGCAGGTTCRGGGCAGCTGCAGGGGGAATCACAGGGAACAGGGACTCACTCTGCCTTTACGGCACGGGGGAAGAGGGCCAAGGCTGTAGCAGAGAGGGATCTGTAGGACTAAAAAAAAAAAAAAGGAAGAAAAAGCCAAGATTGGATTTCTTTAGGTAAAGGGTAACGGAGGGGRGGGCACCCTCCAGAGCCAGAGACATCCCAGTTGCGCAATGGCGCGTGGCAGGACCTGGGACACCTCTTACTCTAACCGCAAACACGTGAAGCACACGTAACCCAGGTCAAGGAGGAGGAGAGAGGGAGGCCGAGCCAGACTGCGTGGCACCGAGCAGCACAGCAGAGAGCCCAAAAGAAAGTTCCTTTAAGACTGACTGATAAGAGCGAGAGCATCTCGATGGTTTTAGGGCTCGCAGCCCAGGCAAGCTGGCCCTGCAGAGGCGCTCCGGAGCGCAGCGACAGCCTCCGGCTTTGCCCGGTTCCGAATCGGAAGCAGCCCGTCGTGGGGCTGGTGCCTCGAGTCCTTAATTGTCAGATCTCCACCTTCCCGTCGCCCGGCACAATCACGTTCCCACAGCCAGTGATGGACGAGCAGCCTTGCACAGAGCTAATCATCGTGTGGGAGGCAGCCGAGAGGCCCCTGGGAGGACTCCTTTGTTTTGCAGAAACATCTGGATGGTGCTAAAAGAAAATGGAAGTGTCTGAACACTTGGGAGAGATGGGAAAAGGCACGGGGCCCTCAAAGACCGTCAGAGCAACAGTCTGAGGTCTCTGTGCGCGTGGCTGGAGGTTGCACGGAGCAGAATATATAAACTTCCCTGGGAAGAGCGGGCCAGGCGCTGCCTGCGCTACGGCASGGCGACTGCCTCACCAGCACTGCCTCCCTCTTACTACTCTCTTTTCACTGTAACCGAGTTAGAGAGGCCTCATAAGACTCACTTTTGAGACCAGAAAGCATATTGTGCCTGAGATGCAGACACTTTTTCACAGGTCTCTGTTCAACTGGTTAAAAAGCAGCAGGTAAGAAAGATACCTGGCTCTRGGGAACTCCGTCTGCCGGGTAATCCAGCCGCCCTTGCTTCACCTACCAGCCCAGCGCCAACCCGAATCGGCCRGAGCCGAATCATCTTCCTCGGAAGCGGTACCCTCGCTTCCTCCGCCAGCGAGGGATTCGGACGCTTGGCCAGGGACCGAGCGTGGGGGCCGTCGCCCATGGACTGAGGCAATACCTGCACTCTCTCCGCRAGGAGATGGGAGGCTCTTTGAAGGAAAGCACCAGCCAGGGGTTTGGAGACTGCTTCTGCATCAGACACTTCCATTTTCTTGGACTGCACACGTGAAGGTGAACTCCAAGCCCGGAGCAGTGGGATCAGGGCCCCTCCACCCACCCCACCGCCTCCAGAGGGTGTTGCTCGGCCACCAAAACTGAAACTTTTCCGTTTGGCGGAAACATTGCCTTCTGCCTCCTCAGAAGTGAGTATGCTTGAAGGAAA
Organism: Rhea americana; assembly: GCF_003343005.1. NCBI lineage: Eukaryota > Metazoa > Chordata > Aves > Rheiformes > Rheidae > Rhea > Rhea americana. The sequence goes on along the minus strand of NW_028186822.1, from coordinate 28,769 downwards.
AGCTGTCTTTGCTGGCTGCATGATGAGGTTTAAAGAAGCAGATGGGTTACCCAAGGTTTGCCCCCTCCCCGCCACCAGGACAACCACTAGTGATGTCTGGTGGGCACCCWGGAAGAAGACGGCTTCCTGCTAGAGACCACACAGGGTTTTTACACCAGCTGCGCAGCGCTCTGACGCGGTGGCCGGCTCCTGGGTGCACTTGGGGCCCAACCTCATAAGCCCAAAAGGCAGCTGGGAAACGAACAGGAGGAATAACAGGCCTCCTCGTCCCCACCGGCAGCGGCTGCTGCCAACAGGGGAGCGGGTTCATCCCCGCTGCGCGTGCCCAAGCCACCGGCCACACGGACGGAGCTCCCCGCCGGAGCACTCGCCTCGCTCAAGCCCGTGCTGCAGCTCAACGGGAACCACGTCCCACGACGGCTGCGGGAGGTTCTGCGCTAGCAGGGTCCAGTCCTGTCAAACCCAGCAGCGCCGAGGTTCTGGATCCCTGTGCCCAGCACAGCCCATGCCTAAACCCCGAACCCCAGCACCCGACTCTTCCTATACTTGTTCCCAGCAAGTACACAGATGCCAAACAGCAGTTTTGCTGTGCCCCCGTTTACGGTGGGAGCGTCACGGCACACGCAGTCACGAGCCCTAAGCCCTTTTTCTCAGCTCGTGAGGATGGTGCTGGGGCCATGGGAAGAGACCACGTGGGGAGATAAAGGGAACAGAGGGAGTTTACATCCCTAGACTAAGCCCATAAACCCAGTAACTCTGCTCCAGGAATCCTGTTCTTCCTCTGCTGTCAGCGTACTCAATTCTGTGAGGCAAGAGGTGCTATTTTGGCATTGGAAGTTCCTTCTGGCAGGGTCACATCCATCACTGGGTGTTGTCTATCAGCACTATCACACTATATGGGTACTTACCAGTATCTCACCCTTTAGGTGCGCAAAATTAAAGGGGGGAAAAAAAGCAGGACRAGGAGACAGAACAGTGAAGAAAAACGAAGTGATGGAAGAAGAAGAGAGCAGGAAGCACAAAAAATGGTAGGAAAAAGCAGAAAAACAGCAAGAGAAAAACAGTTACATGCTATTAATTATAATTTTACAGTGTTAATATTTCATTACAATCTTTCCAAACAAGAGGCAATGTCTGTATTACGTACTGCAAGACCTAACACCATGCAAGGGGGCATTTCCAATCCTGCTCTCAGTCATGCACACTAGATAGCGAACGCCCCTCTCAGAACTGGAAGGCTGCATGGCGAGACAGAACTGAGGCCGACACGGCTGCCAGGAACGTCCCTGTGCTAGTCTTGGTCCCCGCTCCCTCTGCCCCCTCCCCAAACAGCTAGTTTGCGATAAATAAAGGGGCCAGGACCAGGAAGTTACGCTGGCCCCTGCCCAGACTTGCCCACGTCTGAGGACACAGGGCTCCTCCAGCTGTCCCAATCCCATTACTTTTAGACTTTTAGCTTCTCTGGAGCGAATGCTCCCACCCCATGAGTCAGAGTTCTGTTTCCTGTCTGCAACCCCAGTGTCAAATATCTCTTTCTCTCAAGGAGGGAGTTTGTGGATCGACCTGAATGCAGCTTTCCGAACTGCAGAACGCAGCTCTTGGGTTGCTCTGAAGCACGGTTGGAGCGGGATCCAAGCCTAGACAGCTACCTCTGCCCCAAGCTATGAGGGAGACCGCAGAGTTGCCAGGCTATACCTGATTCGGGATGGCTCTCTTCTTGTTCGTCTGGGTGTTCCTCTGCTGTGCACTGGAATAAGAACAGAACACACACAGCTTTACGCAGAGAACGCCAAGCAAACGGCAAGCGCTCAGGGCCCACGCAGCCACAGAGACTGAGCCACGCTGTTTGTCTACGGGCTACGTCGACCCTGGAGGTAACACGCTTCCCACCGGGGCCATGAGGAGTGCTGTAAGGAAGAGCTGAGTCCTTTGGGGGTAGCCCATCACCTTGAATTCGGCCAAGAGCACCCAGACTAGTTATTATTCCTTATCGTTATTGTGCACTGCAATGCAGCCAGAGACCTTTCCAGAGTTTTGTCCAAGACTGAATGTACACGAGAGCAGTACCATGGGACGCGTATGGGGCTTTCCAACCTGGACAGCTTTATCTCCTTCCTTACAGTCCTTATCTCCAGGCACATGGGTCATTTATACTCCCCACATGTTCCACAGGGACAAAGTTACAACTTGCAGAGGAGGAGAAACCAAGCAGATCAGCAGTGTTTGCCAATTTGAAAGGCCACAGAGAGTTCAGGGAGTTGAACTCACCAACCCAGCCAAGCTGATATACCCAACTCTCCCTGCCACCAGAAGGCAGATAACCAGAAGGACTAGTCTCCAGAAACACCTGCAGCCTCCTAGTCCCCCCCAGGTTGGAAAAGAGCATACCTGCACCAGAGGGAAAGCTACCTGTCTCTCCTGAGCAACCAAAGAGACGCGGGGCGAGGTGCAGGACGTAACCGTTAGTCAGGAGCAGGAACAAAATCCATGAAAACAGTTAGAATTACGGCAGGACATCCCACAGAGAAGCAGTTTACAAGCAAAAAATGGGGTGGTTTCTCTGTGGGAGGTCACTGCAGAACCATGTTCACAGCAGCCACCGTCCCTACAGCCCAGGATGTCCCTAACCTGCCACCTGAGGGAATTTGGGAGCGTGGACTGAGGGAAGATCGCTCTTTACCTGCTCAGTTCCTCACACTGCTCTCTAAACCCCTGCCTGGTGTGAGGCCGAACACCAAGCGAGCCCGATGCCTGGTCTGACCCAGCGCAACAGCTCTGCTCTCATCCGGGATGAGAGAAGCTCTCGCTTTGCTGAACGTCACTGCGGGAGCACTTCCAAAGCTCAGCCTGGCGGAGGCCTCGCCACCTCTATCAAACACCCCTTCAGCCTGCGGGGAGGGGAAGGTGCAAGCAGGGCTGTCCCGGTCACTCGGTACATACTGTTTCGGCAGGTACCCACCCCGTCGTCAAGTGCTGCTCAGTGTAACAGCTGGGGAGTGGGAGAGTTTCAGAGGAGTCCAGAAGAAAAAGTGAGATGGTTCAAAGGAAAAATAGGAGAGATTAGGAGAAGAGGAAGGAACTGCGAATGAATGTGAAAAGCAGAGACATAAAAAAAGAGGGGAGAAAAAGAAAACAGAGGAAGAGTAAGTGAATTTAAAGAGAAGGAAGCAGTGCAGGCTTTGACTGGCACTACAAACAATGTGACTAGCCCAGGGCAGAGCTGCATGCTTTGCTCTTTCTTTGCAGAACACTTGAGCTAGATCTCTTGGCAGCTCCAAAAGGTTATCACAGAGTTAGGGATGGGCTCACGGAAAACACACGTGAGCCTGATGTCCTCAGGCAAAGAGTCAAAGTTGAAGACAGACAGACTGACAGAAGGGAAACCCCCCCCCCGGCCCTTCTCTGTTCCTGGTCCTGCCTGCTTGGGCAGATGATTACGGGGGATGAGCTCAAAGAACATGGAGACATTCCCGCTCCAGCCCAGGGACAGCAGCTCCACTGGGACACACAGAGTCATTTCACTTTCCCTCAGTGCGGCCGGGGGCATGGAAAATCCCCACCTCAGCTAAAGGGTGGTGACAGCCTTGACTACTTGACTTCATCGCAAGCACTCCTGTGAGAAGGCCCTAAGCAGTTCTAGTTCATCAGTACGGGACTAARCAATCTGACTCCAGTTTTTCATGCATTCTGCCATAACAAGCAGTGTTAACAAACCCTGCTTCAGGCTAATATCTGAAGCAAAGGAAAGATGTGGGGCAGCTCAGATCTTCCGGCCCTTAAAGACTAGACCAGGYGGCAAGCAAAGAAGTGGAGCTCCTGTGCAAATCTCATAGGCATCCAGAATTGTTTGAACCCAGGCRCAGCAGACACTGACACTGTTTTGGTGGATAATGCTGGCTCTTGGGAGACTCTTCCACCAGTTGTGACCCCAAAAGGGTAATTYAACATCCCGCACACCTCATTTGCAAACTAGGGACAGGACTGTTAACTTCATTTRTAAAAAGTTTGACAAAAACCCCACCCCACTGACCAGTTACCTACTTGGCAAACCCGATAAAGTCTTCGTGGTTAGTGTTGATGTAGGAGAGCTCAATGTCAATCAGCAGAAGAATCTGGAAAGAGATTCACAGGTTAGGAGTCCCACAGGAACAGCTGGCCAMCCCCTGCTCTAGCAATGCTCAGAGTCGCCACAGAGCCCCAAGGGACGTTGCYGAGCTCAGGGGCCGCCCGGGCCCGCATGGAGAAGCCAGATCTCCGGCGCTCTGCGTTGCTGCCGCGAGAGGGAGCTTTGGGATTGCAAGCGGGAGCAGCCGGGTGGCCAGTCCAACCGCGGGCTGAGCGCACAGGCAGGATTTGCTTTGTCCTCGGAGAGGAGAAGCACCAAAAAGCTCCGCTTTCTCCTAGCTTTCTAGGTACGTGCAAGCCTGGGAAGGTGCTCACCTGGTCCTTCGTTTTGCCTTCCCGTTCCCTGATGTGAGTGGTAACAATCCTCTCCGTCTCCTCTCGTAACCGGGGGTAGGAACCAAGCTGAAAAGAAAGGGAGAAGGCCAGGGAAAWCCGCTGCTGATCAGACCGCGGCAGCCTCCAGCGCTTATCACAGAAAGCTAGCCACAAAATACACTCACAAACGCAGAGACAGAAGGGACCGAGCCCCAGTTCTGCCTGGAGGACACAACTGGGGCTCAGAGATGGAAAGAGCAACAGAGTTGATTCTCTTCACTAGATCCGACAAGACAGCAGAATGCCCTTCCTGGGGCAYTAGAAGCATGCTCATCATACGCATCAAGTTTCTCTTCCCACCCTCGGGCCCAGGGCTAAGCAGATCCAGATTTTCAAGGCACGAAGCGCGAGCTACCGCTAAGCAAGGCAAAGGAGATGGGTTCTCGGCAATGCAAGGCCTCAGCTACGCTAGCAGCATTTTTAGCCTGTACTGTTACAAGGGGGCGAGCAAACACCTGTGCAATATGTCTCGGCAGGACCCGTGCCGTGAAGCCAAGTTAATGCTACGACTGTGTTTGCTGGCACTGCCAGCAAGTGTGCAGGTGTCAGAAGGATGCAGCGTCCCCCCAGATTAGCCGCAACCGTGCTGTCAAACTCACTTTGGTTGGCTGGGTCCTGAGAGCAAATATATTCCAGATGTTCAGATTAGACAAAGAGGGATGAATTAAGACCCATTACCTTTTCAGCACACTTTTTAATGACTGTGGCCAGCTCTGAGACCACCAGATCAACACACTTCAAACTGGGCTCTTTAAGCTTTACAATCTGTTTTTTCACTATGGCTTCAAAGGCCATGTCGGGCGTGAAGAGCCCCGTCCTGCATCATGCAGAGAGCGAGAGCGAAACACCAAGTGGAGTGCAGAGGGAAAAATAGCAACAAAGACAGAAAGAAAAGAAAAATGAGATTAAAAAAAAATTTAAGGTTAGTAACATGCAAAGGAAAAAGCTACAGTGCCTGCCTGGGAAATTCCTTCGGAGCCCTTGGAGCTGTTCTGCAACCAGCTCAGGTAATCCCCTCAGTTTCCCTTCGTCTCCCGTCCAACCAGTCTGAGCAGGGACACAAATTCGCAGCTGCAGGCCCACAAACACATCCTGCCCCGCTGGTCTGGAGACGGCTTTGCAGCAGTGCTGRACGTGCTGATCTGCGGATGCCTCGCGTCCGCTTTGCCCCAGTGCGTCTGGGAGGGCGGCGTTACCCCGAGCGTGGGAAGAGCCCTGGAAGCCTCCTCGACTCTCTCGAGTCTGGACCACTTAAGATCCAGCTCTAGCAAACTGAATTTGAAGTCCTCTTTCGGGTAGGAGCCTCCCTCCGTCTGTTTGCGACTGGTGAGGTCCGCTCCACGGCTGCCTGGAGGAGGACTAACCTCTTGCTCTGGCAGAAGCAGCACTCGCTAACCCGAGACATCGTCCTAGCACGCAYCCACCTGAGCCCTGTGCAGGCAAAGCCTTGTCCCTCGGTCAGCAGGGCGGCTTGCTTGCAACATCTCTCCTCCCTATTACCCTTCTGGCTGACGGATTCCCTGAGGATTCCTCTTTTTGTTCCGTCTAACCTGGCACCGAAGGAATTTCAGCAGTAAGCRCCGGCTTCTTCACATTACCCAGATCACAATAAACCACACTGAGCACAAAAGAGCGCAGAGCTCCTGACCCGCAAACCAGCCCCCGCAGGTCCTACCACTGACAGAACCAGATGAGCGTTTAAACTGCTCTGCTCCGCGAAAGCACTCTGGGTAGCCAACACCACAGTGACCTTCTCTTTCTCGCCTGGTCCCTGTACGTAGTCAAAATCTTTCTTTATTATATTTTTTGGGGGTGGGGAGGGGGAATATAAACATTGCAAGAAGAAAACAGGAGCTCTTTYTCCTGTTCTCTTTTAATGCATTTCTTTTGTTTCTACAAGAATGAGGTTAAAAGACAGTCACCCTCAGAAGCCGGTTATTAAATACGGAAGCGGCCGGTTCGTCCAGGGCCATCACACAGCTTCAGGGTAATTAACACTCCAAGAACAATGATGATGGGGGAAACCTTTTGAAATGGAAATGTGCTTGTTATCAAGCAGCTGGTTAATTGCAGACATTGAACTATAGAGTTTAAGCAAGATAGGAGGCTGTTTGCTGGAACTGCCGCTCCCAGCTTTTCCTTCCATTCCCCACGGGTTCCCAGAGTGCAGCGAAGCAGCAGTTTAAACCGCAGCTTGAGGAGACACGTGCTAAGAGAGGTACCGGGGTGCAAGAATAGCCTGCCCACCTGCCTGGCTCACGCCTCGCACCAGGAACAAAACCTCGGCAGCGTCCCTTCTCGGGGCCCCRAGAGCCTGTCTGCGCAAGAGCCGTGCCACCCCACGAGGGTGGGTCCTGCCGAGCGTCGCCCAGAAGGCCGGGGCAGGGACGGGAGCAGAACTCCCGGCTCTGTCCATCGCGCCGCCTGCGAGGCCTCGGCGGCTCCGCGCGAGCCTCCAGGCGAGCCCAGGGCCACGGAGTCATCCCCAGGGCTCGGTCGCGTCCCCGCTCTGGCGCAGATAGCGCAATTTTGACCAGAGGAAGCTCTCGGCTGGAGGAAACGGGCAGGGCTCTGGGTTAGGAGATGCATCAAAGGTCAGAAACACTCAATTTGCTTAGGRAGCTCCCAGATTTTGTTTCTTTTTTTTTGGAGGCGAAACCAGGCAAAGCAGGCAGGTTAGAGCATCACTCCTGCTTCCCCATCCCGCTGGTAGGAAGAGGCTGGATTGCCTCCAGCCAGTTCAATACCTTACTGGTACACTGTCTAACTGTATTGATTAACTCCTGAATAACGAGGTCGACACACTTCAGACAAGGCTCTTTCAGCTTCACCACCTGCTTTTTCACAATGGCCTCGAATGCCAAGTCTGGGGTGAAGAGCCCCGTCCTACAGGAGTCCACACGCGGGGCGAGAGGGCAGAGACATGGCAGAGAAAAAAACAAAATGGGTGATCAGGTTTAGAGGCGATCGGCTGCACCCTGACGAGAGAGCAGCAGCACCACCCTGGAGAGCAACTCCCTCCCCGGACAGGCAGGCCACAAGCTGGGACCGTCCCGTTCCTGGATCCGCGGCGTCGCTGAACCCCGCTGCTCCACCACCCTCAGCTGGGGCTTGCACAGCACGGCCGAGGGYGCAGGGCTGACACCTCCACCTGCCCCTTTCGCGGGCCACGGGCCCTGCTCTCTGCAGTCGCGGGGTGGGAACACCTCAAATTAGGGCGCTGCTCCCTCCACGAACGGGAGCGAGAGCCCAGACTACCAGGCGCACTGACACCGTAAGCAGGTGGGAAGCGGCCTTTACAGCAGCGTATAGGGAACAGGGATACACCAAGAGCAGGTCAAATGACTCCTGGGGAGAGTAATCAGGCAAAGAAAGGAAACGTTAGATTTCTTTCCCCATCGTGACAGCAGGCCAAAGGAGAGCAGGTGCCTCAAGGGGAGGACTTGTATCTAAAGCAACTCCTCTCCTATGCTSCTGGTTCAGTGCTGCCAGGCTCCAGGCACCCAAGAGTTCTGCACTGCGTGGGCTGAGCAGCTTCCACACAAGGTGAGCTACTTCCAAACGAGACAACTCTGGTCCCCAGGGCACACACCTACAGCCAGAGCCTGGATCCTTATTCTTTTAGCCAGGAGGTTTAACTCATGTTTCCCAAATCTCTCTCAGGGTTATTTCYTCCCCTGCTTGAGGAAATAAAAGAGGGAAGAGAAAAACTATCTCAGTGTCTGAACTGAGGGCATAAGGGGAACCTTTCTAGATCAGCACGAAGCAGCATCTGTGTTCCAGCTGTCCCTGGGCCCTAAAGGAGGAGGGCTTGCTTGTCTCTGCTAACGCTCTGCCRAAGTGACAGAGCGGGGGGGAAACTACATGAAGCAAAAATCAGCGGGACCATTAAGTTACCCCTTTAATTCCCTCTAAAAGATCCCAACATGGAGCRTCTGTTCTCAGCAAATGCTGGTCTCCGCCAGACACTGGACAACGAATTGACAGTGACATGTATCGCCCCTCGCTCGGCAGGGATATTCCGATCGCACGTACCACACGGACCAGGCTTACTGATCTACCTAAGGAAAACAGGATCCGCTACTGCACTGCTCCGATACTTGCCTCACACCGTGGATGTTTTTAATTGCATAGCTTATTTCTCGTCTCAAATCCTTCTCGTCGAACTCCATCTAGGTAGGGAAGAAAACCACAATCAGATTTTACAGCGAGCAGCTTCTGGTAACAACATAGGTGTGCAAGCAGGTGCTCACTTCAGCCATTCTCTTACACCATCACAAGAGGCAGGCAGGTGCYGGTCTGAAGCCGTTATTGCCATCAGCCTGTTAGGCACCTTACAGTCAGGTTAAGAGAAGCTGCTCTCTATCTCYAAGAGATTGGCTCGCTCCCCGTGCGTGTGGTTTAACCATCTCAAATTCTGACAGATCTTGCTAGCACCCAACAGGCAGACAAGTTCTCATTTTGGCATTGTGCTCCTTACTCTAAAACATCCTTCTTGTGGGCCCAGCACTTAAACTAGAGGTTGGGCATCACCATCCAGAAACATCAGCCTGCTTCATCTACTAAAACACAGAAGTGAGGCTCTAAGAAAACATCCCTTCCTTCTGCAAGCACCTTGGGATGTGGACAAGGGAACGGCTTCAGCTCCAGCAGCGCGTTGCAGGGCATGGCTGGGCGAGAGGGAGTTCAGCTCATCGCCGGCATCAGGTCAGGTTTAAGAAACAAGCACGCAGAGCAAACATGCCCCTTCTGACTAGCAGCAGGCAGAAAACCAATCACATTCTGCTTTGTGCAGGGACAGAGAGTCTACCAAATGCTATTTATGCAGAACAAGCGTCCCCAGGACAGCTTTACCTTCACAAGCTCAAAAGGAAACCGCTCATGGAAAATGCGATTGATTCTGGCACCCCCGGAGAGTTCGAGTGTGTCCACCTGGTCTCCAGAACCTTCAATCCGCTTCTCAAAGTCCACACCAAACTGCTGGACCATTCTGTGGAGAAGCAGCAGGATTATAAAGGTAGCAGCTGACTACAACAGACGACAGGACGGACAGCCATCCAGGCTGTCTACTACAGTCAGCAACACGCCACCAGGGCCACGTAAAGATTCTCCAAATCCCCTGTGAGATCAGTGCTGGAGGGCACAGAATGGCTTCCAGGTGCYACCTTAGTGCTGCTAGAATTGGCAAGGCCTTCCATTAGCACCACTTGTTTCTACTGACAGGATTGCTCTGGGCATCGGGCATTTCCTTGCAAGGGGCCACTAGCCGAGACAAACGAGCCTTCCATGAAGATCGAGGTAACTTTAAGCCTCCTTTGCCAGGTGAGGCACCAGGATCGAAGTATTGAGTGGGAGAGACCTACTGTAACAAAGCTTTGGTTTTTCGCGTGGGGTCATCAGGGCGGAAATTCTTGTACTCCTCAACCTCCTTCTCCAGGGACAGCAGCTGACTCTGAAGTTTGCTGCGCAACGAAGGCAGCGTCTCCCGAATGTGGTTGGTCAGTTGCTACAAAAGAATTGGAAAAGTGAGTGCAGCAGTCCACCTGCCTGCAGACTGCCTGCAGGAATTCCCCTCTTCCATCAGCAACAAACACTATCAGCAAAAAAACATTCAGGAAGCAGCGCAGCTTTTACTCTCCACAAACAGAAGCAGAAACTCGCCAAGGCCCTGGCATGGCAGAAAAGCTCTTCCCTCTATACAACACTAAATTGCCAGCAAACCAAGCACAGAGCTTTGTCACAGCACCTGCAGTTCAGCCTACCTGGTTAAGGACCTTCTGCAAGTGTGGGGTGCCCATCCGGTCTGCCATGTGCCTGTAAGCCGGGTGAGAAAGGAAGAACTTCCGTTCTGCTGCCAGTGCTGCCCTAATGTCCTTCTTACCATCAATGTCCTTCTGGCTCCGGTTAACGACACCGATGTAGCCTGCAACAGGACACATTGGCTCTTGCTACGGACAGACCCAGCCAAGAGCTGTCCGAGCAGGGCTCTGCGATTCTCTGAATTGCCATCTGTGGCAACTTTGCTTTCCTCAGAGTGCAACACCTTCAGCAAGAAGGGTCTGGGCTCCCCTGCAGACCTCGTTCAGAGATAACAGACTGCACAGGAGTTGCCCTTCAGCTTGCTCTGAAATGCCACCCTCTCTGTATGAAAGATGAGGGTGTAGCAAGGTCATGGCGGGGACGATATGGGGCAACACAAAGCCTTCAAAGTTCATTATACCTCTTCGTAAAGGAAGCAGCTTGTTCTCCAGCACATCCCTGGCATCTGTGCCTTCATCCATCAGATCCAAYTTGGTGATCACTCCAATTGTCCGCAAGCCTGAGGCAGCCACACAAAAAAAGCAAACGATCAGTCTTATTTCAGAGAAGGTATTGAAAAGAGGCATGCAGGTGCGTAACCAAAACGAGTACGAACTCGCCAGTTAAGGACTGGAACTGCTGACACTTTCTCAGCCATCAGAGGACCAGAAGTCCTCTGTGAGAGGAGGAGAGATGAGAACCACATTTGGTTGCAAAAYGGTGTAACGGGTTTCTGACGCTCTCCTGTGACAGCAGTTTTAGACTTTACGACTCGATACCTGGGCCACTCAAACCCACACACCACCATGCTGCTGCAGGGCTCAGAACAACTGCAGGGACAGAGACAGGCAGCAACATGTGTCTGTCTTACCTTGAGGATCAACTTCTTTTGCCATCTTGAGCGCATCTGAATTGGCCAGATCCATGTTGGCTGGCGTCACAGCGAGGATCAAGCTGCTCTCCCTGCTTATGAACTGCATGATCATGTCTTTGATCTGGTACTCAATGTCTTGAGGTTGGTCCCCCACTGGCACTTTGGTGATACCCGGGAGGTCAATCAGAGTCAGGTTCAGCACTGAAAGRACAGAGACCGCATGAGTTTGGGGTCAGAGGTCTGGAGTTGGGAGCAAATGGAGCTTCAGCTGTCTCTTCAGCTCTGGATCCAYGCTTCTGCCACCCTTGCAAGTCCCTCTGAAGGAGCGTTGATGCTGTATTTGCTCAGATGGCAGCCACATGTCCCCAGGCTGGGATAAGACAGGCTAAATGTGCACAATGGCCACTTTTTGCATGTTAGGACACAGAGTGGGGTAAAACCCATAGCTGCTATGTATGCAAACGCCCGCTTGTCTTTTTTCACTAGGYGTATTAACAAATGCTAGGGCCTGTGTGCAGAGCCCTAAGGCAGAAAAACACCTCACTCACCGTGTGGCGAATAGACGCGAAGGTTGATGGGGATAGGAGAGATGCCTTTGTTCGTTCCGGTGACCCTGTCCGTTTCTGCTTCGATTTCCTGCCGCACCTCGTCAAAATCCGTGAACTTTTTGGACTTGCAGTGCAAAAATTCAGCATATTCTGGGAGAGATAACCCACATACACACACAAAAAATGAGTGGAGAATTTGGCTCCTATCTCAAGCCCAGCCCAGTAAGACACATGCCGAGATTCAACTGTTTTATAAATTCTCTACACCATGAAGCAGAGCCAGACATTCATTTCTGTGCAACACCAGAGCAGCCAGCTTGAATCTGCCCCAGCAACCACGCAGAAACGGTGCCCCAGAAAGGCACCACGGGCTTGCCCAGGGATTAACCTGGTTGTGTTCAGCCTCCTGACTGGCAGCAGCCCCAAACAAACTTGGCCTAGCAGCCTCCTCTGGCTGAGGAGGGAAGAACGGGACAATGGAGGCCAGCAGACTCAGGCTGAGCAAGCCGACACTTTGCCTGCTGCCTCTGCACTGGCAGCAGCTGCTTTGATGTGGACTTCAAGTTACACTTTCCCTGCCAAAAAGAAACTGCCCTTGGGTGAGATGCTGGCAGCCAGCCTACGCTGGCTCCAGCTAGTGAACCTCAACGTCAGAATGGCCGTGTTTGTTTTCACCCAGGCCTGTTTGCCTTTCAGCCCCTGCTGATTGCTTTTTAACATTTTATTGCTGGGACTCCGAATGCTGAAGAAAGGTCCGAGTCTTCAGCTGCCAAGATGCTCTGAGTGCTGGTGTGCCTAGGAGGCAGGGCAGCACCCCCCAGTGCTGGCAGCAGGGCTCCAGCTGGCTCTCGGAGACACGCAGGTGCTGGAGACCTGGGCCCTCGTCCTCGTGTTATCCCCGCTGCGGTGTGACTGGGGCACGACTGCCCYGTCGGTGAGGAGTCATTCCCCAGCCCCCTGCCAAGGAGGAACCGCAGCTCCCCTCCACCTGTGCCGAGAGCTCTGCTTTATTTACTTGTTTACTCCCGAGATTTATCATTTCATTTCACTCCACACTGGAGCTAACAAGCCCAGCAGAGCTGCAGGCACTAGCAGTGCAGAGAAATGCCTGACCCTAGGAACTCCTCTCCAAGTCCAAGTAGCAGTGCCAGGAGATAAACATTAACTCAGCCCCAGCTCCTCGGTGGGAAGATGCCTCAGAAGAGAATCGGCCTGAAAAGAGCTGCTGCTTCTGGGCCACAGTACAAGTCCGGGAATCCTGAGCTCTGTCTCTCTGAACCACCCATCTGCTCACAACGGTTCCTGCGAGGTGCCAAAGGGCCTGGATCCAACCCGTACCAGAAGCCCAGGAAAGCATTTACACTCAAAACGACAGAACCGATTCAAGGCCTTCGCACCTGATCTTCAACTGAAGCAGCCCCACTGTCAGGAGAGGTCRCAGCATCTACTTCTTTTCACCCCTCAGGCCTGTTGATCTGAAACTAAGTCAGCAGTGCTGTTCTCATGAGTGGGAAGCAAAGGTCATCGCGATACAGCTTGGCCTCCCACTGGAGGCACTATCAGGTATCTGAGATTTTCTGAGAAGGGTCTCGCAACCTGCTAGTTCAAGAGACGCTTTGAGGAGACTTGGAAAACTCAGCAGAAAGGTGAGGGGTAAGAGGCACAGCGCTTCCTCTACAATCGGCYGGATAAAGACTCCCTGGCTACTTGAAACGGCTCCAAATCTGCCCCTTTCAAAGGATTTTAATAGATCAGTGACCGCCGCTTGCCCCAGGAAGAGGACGGTCTGTAAGGATGGTGCCACTCACTTCCTTTCTTGAACAACACTAAAGTGTGGGTGGGACAAGGCAGGGAAATGCCAATCCTGCCGTCACCTTTCTACTCCTACTGGTTTAAGCAACTGTTGACATCTTATCCCGCGAGGGCTACATCCGACATTTTGCAATCTCTTCACATGTTCTGCATACTAGAAATAAAAAGTTATTTAAGAAATGGCCCATTGAATAAATGCAAAGGGAGGCCACAAAGAGCGACTGTACAGACTGCTCGGCTGCAGTTTTGAACAGCAGAGCAACAGCAATGATTTGCCCAATCAGTTGCACAAACAATAGGACACTCAAGCCTCCGAGGAAGAAGATCGCACGAGTAAATCGTACATATTTCCTTCAGAGAAACGTAATAAAAGAAATCTCCCCCAGAGATCAGTTTCCTGGAATTTTTAAGGTGTGCCTGTTTGGGAAAGTGGGTTGTTGCTGTGGTTTGCTTCCAGCTCCTTGGCATTTTTTGCGGGGCGTGAAGATAGGTGAACCAGTGCAAAGGCCAATTTCACAACTCTTCCATATCACACTGCAAAACGGAACTGAGTCATAGCGCGATGGGGAAGCAAGTAGGCAGGCATGCTTTTATTAGCAGCTGTCAGAGCTGCAAATACTTATGCACAAGTCAAGTCTCCCTCATAGTCAGAATAATTACATCTTCGGGAGACCAGAAATTTTCTACTGGAAGGGAACAAAAGAAAGGACTTAAAAGTGTCAGTGTTTCAGCTAATGCTCTTTACCCATTTCCACTGTGGTTTTGTAGATACCTTTTCTCTCTTTTGTGCTAATACAATGCATCTAAAGAGAATTATCTTTCTTTTTTCTTTCTTTCTTTTTCTTTTATTTTTTTAAGGTACTGTAGTTTGACTCAGGTCTTAACACATTTGGGGGAGAAAAGATTATCAGAATCATCTGCAGCGATCTCCTGCATACCAGACAGTAAATTTGCAGAGTAAAGGACAGCATATATTCAAAATGAGCCTCAAAAAAATGCCATTTGGAAGATGAAACGTGCAGCGAAAGCAGCACGCTGTTACGGCAAATCACTTCAGCGTTGATGGCTCCCACCCAGCAAACCACACTGCTGGCACATTCTCTCAATTAGACCTACACTGAAATGACAGCATTAGTGCCAAACTACAGAAAACAAGCCTCCTAGCTCCTTTCCCACTTCCAGGGTAGCTTTCATCTTGAAGAGCACGTTTGATTTCCAGCAGTCAAAATCCTGTTCTAGGAACATTCAAAAGAACCAGAACTGTTACCTAAATATTCATAAACTTGTTAAATGGCAAATCTGCAAGAGACTTGCACACAAATGCCAGCAGTAGTTCCAGTCTAGAGGGTATATGGAGCAGTATTTGCCAGTGAAGAGTTTCAGTGCCGCAAAAGATCTCTCCTGCCTCTGAGCAAGGAGCTGGACAGCGCTCTCGGCTGGACTAGCTAGATCATACCTGTCTTGGAGAAGATCAGCTGAAGGATGAGAGGCCGTCGAGTGACGATTCCAGAGCCTCGGGGAAGGAAGTCCCTGCAAGGAATCAAAAAAGACACATGTTYGCTCAGGTGGCTAAATGAGCAAGCAGGTAATACTGTACTGAGTCAGCCACAGCAGCAGAGAAACAACAGGCAGCGGGAGGCGGCTGTGCAGGGCCTCGAACGCGCCTCGGTCCTAAGCAGGGCAGGTTCCTCCTCTGCATCCACAGCTGGGAGGGAGGTAAACGATTTGTCCCCGCTCACAAACACCCACGGCACGACAGGAATGCTGTTCTCCCGGGATTCGTCCCGGTCACGAGGCCGTCCTTCCGTCCCTCGGCTATCTGTCCTCGGGAAGGAGAAGGTGAGGGCCCAGAGCCCACGCGGGGAGGACAGCCGAGGCGGACGCCTCCGAGGTCGGACCGCGGCACCTCTCGAGGTGCCTCCCCAGCCCGCACGGAAGGAAGCGCGTGTGCACATCAAACGCCAGACTCTAAAATCAGACCCAAGGAGTACGGACACCAAAGCAGAGAAGAGCAGCTCCTACGTCCTTACAATTTCCTTCTCCGTAAACCACTGGCAAGTGACTGCTCTCAAGTCTGAGAGCACAGGAATATGGAAAGAGGTTTTTCCAGCTCTCAACAATTAAGTGAAGTGTCTACCAGATTTCTAAACCCTGTTAACTCAGTGAAAAGACACACCTCAGCAGGAGGAGAGGGAAAAAAAATCATCTCTATCTTTTGAAACCATAAATCCTTCACTGTTTCCTCCAACAGCAAAGTTTCCAAGGCAATTACTCCTCCTGCCCCATTCTCAGGGTGTAAATTTGAGGATGCCGAGCCATTGCGCGTGACCCGCGCGGTGGAGGCCTCTGCCTGGAAGCGGCACTGCTGCGACTCCCTCGCCAGGCAGCTTTGTCCGGGGCTCTTACCGCTCGCTGAACGGCTACGGCTCTTCTCCAACGCCAAGGGCAACGGGAACCCTAGGCTAGAAAGCAGGTTTGCTGAGCAGCTCTTTTTGACCCCGCTTGTTGGCTTGCTTGCTTTGAAATGGAAGCGATAAGAGCTCCCTGGAAGAGGCCAGGGCAGCTTTCYGTGAATTTATCGCTTCCATTAACGGCGCGCTCGGGCACCGCGCAAACCCGGAACAAGAGAACACGTCCCAGTGCGCACCGGCTCACCAGCCGAGCACGAGGGAACGAGAGCCGTWCCGCGGACGTGCCAGGCGCCGTCGCCTGCGCCTCAACGTGATGTGCCAYGCTCGGCAAAACACCGGCCTTGAGACTCCAGAGCCGAGAAATCRCCTCATCCCGAGAAGAGAAACAAACACGCCAAGGCTTCGCCTACTTCCCGACGGTGCTCCCAGCCCCRCGTGGGAGCTCAGGTGTGCTTAGCCCCACACGTCAGCATCTGCGACCGCGGCCAGCAGCGGAGCCGCGCTCGTGAATCRCTGTTTGCGCTGGGAACGTCGCCGCTGCGCTACGTCGGCGTGACGAACCCGGCCGGGCGCCGCCGCGGCGCTCGCCCTCCGCCCCGGCGTTTCACCAGCGAGATCTGGGAGCGAGCAGAGATCCCCGGAGCACCGGCAACGCCGCSCTTACAGCCCGAGCCCCGCGGGAAGGGGCACCAAGCACGAGTCCAGCGCACGCGAGTTAGCGTTAATCTGGGCACCGCAGGCAGTGGCAGAGGCGAACGGGCAGCAGGGCGTGCGCAGTGCCACGGGGACCCTCCGCTCGCAGCACCCAAAGCCCCGTCGCGGCGGCTCCATCGCAGCCCGTGCTCCACCTGGCCGGAGCTGACGCGGGCCGGGCGCGCAGCAGCCAGACCCCACAGCTCCGCGGCCAGTCGCCGTGCAGCCCCGTACGGGAGGCAGGCTCAAGGACAGAGCCTCAAAATAAAAGTTAATTTTTATTACTGAGCGCTTGTCAGAARCAACTTCCTGCACAACTGGGCCTGCAGGTTTTGCGGACACCTGCAGCTGCAGCCAGTGGGATCCAGCAGGAAAAGGGAAGTCTTTATGGTATCTGCTTGATGACATAAGGAGAGTCAGGACTTACCCTCCCGGGGTTAAACTTTATTTTAGTGCCATTTGTTATCCGGTGCGGTTAAGGACCTGCAGTTTCACTATGATGCCACGCAGGCCCCATTACACAGCTTGGACGTGCTGGTGGTTTCTTCCCTCTTAAACAAACAAGGTGCGAGTCAAAATCCCCCACCGCCGTCCGCAGGACCCCACCGGCCCAGGGCACCCCGAGGAGGGCGAGCGCCTCTTCTAGACTGACGCCACCAAAGCGTTTCTCGCGACTCGGATGGGACGAAAGGCGCCCTCGACGCCGCCTGCCACCCACGCAGGCTCCGCTGCTCTCACCCGCGCAGCTGCTGAGACGCCGCTGCGTGGACCTTGCTCGCTCGGGCTGTAAAGACCCGCGCGTGCTGGGTGAATGGGTAACTCCCAGCAACGCAGCGGAGCGAGGCGGAGGCCGCTAACGCAGTTACGTTCCCAGGACCGCGTGGCTTAGCCTGCCACCTCTGACCCAACGCACCTTGCAAAGAGCTAACCACCTTCTTCCCTGCGAGAAGAGAAGCAGGGCTGCGCTCGCAGCAGCCTGCCACACTGGGGCCAGGGCTAAATTAAAAAAAAAAAGCCCAGTTCCCAGATCCCCGGGGCAGGCTAATTTCACAGCGCAGAAGGAATCAGGCCGTACGGCGCAAACTCGTCCGCCGTTACGTCGCGGGGTCAGGGGCGAGCGCGGCGCGGTCGCGCGCAGGAATGCGGAGCGACCTGCCATTTCGAGGCGAAGCCGCGGCGCGCCGCCAAACAAGGGCTGGCTTTATCGCGGAGGGCACAGCGACGCCAGCGCCGCGGGGAGCTGCGGGCCGACTTCTGCGTCGCCGCAGAGCCAGGCCGCCCCACGCGATATCCGGCGGCGAGCGGGTGTTTTACAGCCAGAGGGTCCCGCCGTGGCTCAGTCCCATTCAGGCACGTGTATCTTGCYGCTGGCGTTAGCGGGAGCCGCCTTCTCCACGGGAAAACGCGGCCTGCAAGATACCTGGGACAGAAAGAGGAGCCCACCAGATGGTCTTCTCTGCGTTTTTTCAACGAGCGTGACGTGACTCGGAGGTATGCAGCTGGCGTGTTAACAGGGTGGTAAATGAAATGACGCACCTGAGAGACGCAATCATCGAGGAGTGAAGTCAAAGGAGTATTTGGAATGTCAACAGTAAAGCCGGATTTTCCCATTGATCTGATTATTCATGGCTCCTCTATCTCTGCTTTGTATTTGCACCCAGTACCAGGAAATTCTCTCTCGTTTGCTAGACAGAGTCAGAAGACAAACGTTGTAACACTTAATACTCCCCATTAATAATATCTAACACTAACAATCTTCAACGCCAGAGACGCTCGAGCGCTGCCTCTCTAGCCTCGGGCAATCCCGCACGCTGCCCCTGCGGACTCCTCGCTGCAGCAGCCCGCATCTGTCAGGCTTTCGGCCGGGCGCCCCCCTGCCCCGGCCCTCTCCGGTTTCAGGTTTTAGTCTCCCTGGYATGCTGTTTATCCTGACAGTTTCTTCACCGGTGACCCCACGGCCGCTCCTCCGCGATACCCGGGAGGGGACACGTCCCGCCGTGCGCAGCGCCCAACGGTCGCTCCGCGCCCCCCAAGGCCCCTTGCCAAGGGATCTGTTTTCACCAAAAAGCATTTYGTTTGACCCAAGGGAAGACGGGCCGCTGGCAGGGGGATGGGCAGCTCCCGCCGGGCGTCCTGGCCTCGAACGAGGGAGCTCCGTTTCACTAATGCCTGAAGTGCTTTGAGATTCCCAGGTTGTCGCGAAGTGCAAGGGTGGAGAAAGGAGCACCCCAAAGACACCAGAGCGCTAGCTCGCCCAAAATACAGCGAGCGTCTCTAGGAACAGGGGCTCCTTACTTTTTAAATCTTTCCTTTCTTTAGCTGTATTTTCAGCCAGCTGCGCTTGCTGATAAAATACAGTTTCCCCTTCCCCAAGCAATGCCAAGCAATTAAATTACCATTCCTATGACTACTACTGCTATAAAATCTCTTGAATACACTTAGTCAAAGGTATGATTTATACACACAGAGCTGCCTTCCAGATTCCCTAAATTAAGTGTGGCCAATTCCACTTAGGCAACTGAGTTAAACCAGATCTAGAGAATATTTGTTGAGAGCTGTGACCTGTCAGAAACCACCAGAACAGTCACTCCTATCTTTATCTTACCCCGTAGGGTAAATTTTCCCTCCCAGAGGCTTGGGCACTGCGTCGGCACAGCATAAAATTTGCATTTCACCACCTTCAGCTCTTGATGCTCAGCACAAACGCTGCATTTTGTCTCTTTGGGGGTCTTCAATGCCCTTCACGGCTCCTGTTTCAGTGTTGCAACGGGAGAAGGGACAGTGCAACGCTGATGAAAGATGGGGAGCGCRGTTGCTCCGGGGCTCAACCTTGGCYGCATTTCACTGAGGTTCAAACACCTCTAACCACCAAGAACCCRCCATTGCGGCCTTCCAGGTTAGTCCAAGCCCTATTTACGGCTGCTCGGGGTATCGATAACGCGTTACGAGCGACTTATAATGCCCCATTGACATTTGGTCCCTCGAACGCGTTGTCAAAGGGAGAGGCTGCCGCCCGGGCAGATGACAATGGCTCCGTTGTGATCCCCGGGCCCGGCAGCCACGGGCCCGCCACGCTCAATGGCCGGATTTTATGCAGCTCCGCGACGTTTTGCACGCTGACGTTTGTCAGCACGTCGCTCCGAGAGCCGGAGCGGGGCCAGGGGAGACTCGGAGCATTTAGCACGCTTGTACTGGCATTACAAGGGCTCCAAAGACGGACTAGTCAATGCACGTTTCATCAGGACATCAACAGAATGACTTTTAATGCAGCTAGTAATGTAATTTTAATACAGTCCTTTAGATTTCCTTTTCCCAATTAAAAGAAAGAGGAGAGAAGCAAGTCGCTTCAGACCCCTGACAAAGCATACAGTAGTTATCAAGACCAATTATTATTTTGATGCCTGCTGAAACAGATGTAAAGGCAAGACAGATTCCTTCCCCCACAAACACGTTTCAGTCCAGCATCCAATTCAGAGAAGATTTAGCGGACTTCAGGCAGCTGAACTCAATTCCTGACTCCTCCACAGGCTTTTTGTAGGAGAAGGACTTGAAAGCAAGTCCTTTCCGTGTCTGAACGGGGCTCGTAACCCTTCTCGTGTGTACTCAGGGCATACAGAGGAGCACCATACCGCACTGTCGTAACGTCCTGGTACTAAGGTACATTGGAGACAGCATCAGTTGAAATTAAACAGTTGAAAAGCACCCAAACTGGGCCTTCCAGAATAAGGATCCAAACCTCCCATTGACTCCTTACCCAGTGTCAACACTCAGCCGCATTCTCCAGTCACCRCCCTTAACTCAATCAGCTAAAATCACTCTTCTGAAGAGGGAGCAGCAGCTCTCCCCAGGGCTCACGACACGACAAGGCAGGGACACGAGGGCTCACACAGAGCAGAGCTGAAATTCCCTCTTCCACRTTAGCGCTCAGCCAAACTCCTGCTCCCTAACACCACCCCAGACTTACCCTGTCTCCCTCCTGCTAACCGAGGCCTGGCTACGTCACCGGAGAATCCGGCACRGCTTGTTTCTGGAGACAGGATGCTGGCTGTGAAGCGCTGCTCGAGTCTGGCTTCCTACGCAGGCATCTAGCAGCCCCTCCGACTTCTTACCAGGTTAGAAGCAAGAAGTGAGGAATAAAGGTCATACAGAGGAGTTATCAGAGAAAAAAAAAAAAAAAAAAAAAAAAAAGAACACACACATCCTATTTCCACCCAGCTGTCAGCAGCATCCCAATCCCCACAAAGGAAGGAATCATTCAGAAACTAACAGGAAGCTTCCTCGGAAGGAAGCACAGTCAACCGGAGCGGAAGGCCTCCTCGCACCCCTGTGCGAAGCCTTAGCTCAAGTGCAGCCACAGCCACCACGGTGGAACTTGCAAGACGAGGAAATCGGAGCAGGCAGAGAGATCCAAGCAAGCTCCAAAATCCAGCTGTTCCTGCTGCGTTGTTTACTCTTCCCCAACTTGGAAAAACACAGACAATGAGCACATCAGCAAYGGCTCTTCCCTACCACCTGCGCTGCTACTGCAAACATCCCAGCGGCAGATGTTTGCACCTTACAGGCTGCTTACCTGGAAGTTTTCCCATTTCTATCATGTTTTGTGTACTAAAAATGCCACGCGCAAGTCAAAGAGCAACAACTGGTTTCTTAGTCAGAGCCCATCTTGGTTAAGTACTGCTTCCTGCCTAACGGTAGGGCACGTCAGTCTGTATTTATGCATTTATACAGATGTGCTTTTGTATGCCTAAAAGCGGCCCCTGGGCTTCACGAAAAAGCCTCTCGTGGGTAAAACAAAGCTCATCCCAAAGCGGTCGAAGCGCCCTGTTCGCGGCGCGGGGGCCTGCTGCATTTAGCTTGCTATCTGAGCAAGCTTCATGCCGCACGGCTGGTTTATTTTGACAGTTGCAATAGCCTCAAGGACAAGTCTAGCCCAGCGAACGAAACCAGTCAACGCTCAGCAGTGCGTCCACGAGAAACGCTCAATGTGCTCCCGGCCGGGGCGGAGTAAAAGCTGTCGAGCTGTCACCCAGCTGTGAGGGCACGAAGCGGGATCACACTTGGTCCATCGGCACCCCGGCGGGGTCCAGCGCGGCGTGAAGACGAGCAGACGATCCCCGCTCTCAGCCGTTTGCGATCCTACTAATGGGTTAGCGATTTCAGGGCTATTAATCCTTTTCCATGCTGAATTACTGCACACGGCTGTTATAAGAGTATGTAACTATAATCTATATTCTCATTATTTTATTCCCGAGTATTTCAGTAGGTGTGTACAGCAAACAATGCTAGGAAATAGCRAGAGAAGCAGATGCTAACGTGCGGGTATTATCACCACACAGTGACAACGACCGAGCTGACTGAGACTGCTGAAAACGCAGGGACACCGAGCAAAGGCAGGATTTACCGCACACATAATTACCTGGTTATTAACTCAAGCGTGTCACCACAGAACAAAGTTAGTGCCATGAGATGTAAGTGAAAAATTCCAGGTTACAGAAAAAGATCATACAGATCAAGCCCCACGGAAAGCCTTTTTGTTCGGATCCTAATGGAAACAGGGTCTGTGGAGTGTGGTTAACCCCTTATTAAAGGGCCTTCCGARAAAGACTTCAGTGCTCTGAAACAAAGATTTTTAATTACTGGGCTGGTTTTCCAACGGCACCATAATTAGAGGCTGCCAAAACTTCCACTGGCAGCTCCTTGTGAGGGGTAATGACTTGAACGTTTCAACTCCAACTGCAAAGAGACTTGGCAAAACTCATCAGCACAGATGCAAATTTAATCTGGCAGAGTCAGACCTGCACTGGTCCAGCTGACTCCTCCTCTCCCTCCCACCCAAACAACAACAGGCTCAAAAGGCATCCTCAACTGCTCTGCAAATCCATGCTCGCTATGAATTAAGCCCCTGTGAACAAAAAAGAAAAGGCAAGTTGTGTCAGGTGATGCATCACAGATCAGGCTTCGGATCCAGGCTTCACCTATACCAAAATGTTAAGTAAGCCACAGTTCAAACTGTGAATAGCACAGTAGTGAGGAAAACTCATGCAGGACATTCAAAAGGCCCCTTTCCTACTGATAAAAGGAGCCACTGATGTGTCACCACAGCGACTGCAAAGCCAAGAATTCCAAAACGCTGGAAAAAAGATGCTTAGTCTGCTCTCTGGAAACAGGAAAGTTCCTGTTACATCGAACACCGGACCTGACAGCGGAGCAGGCCCCAGTCGCTGTCGTTTTGTCACTGGAGAGGGATCAGCGCCTGCTCCCGCCAGCCAGCGTTGGTGCGAAACAGCATCACCGGAAACCTGCTATTGTTGCTATTACAGCATCCGCCCCYGCCTCAATCGGATCCCCGTTGCGCGACGGGTTTCTAGGCACAGCGAGAAGCAGTCTCGTGCCTGGATGAAGCCAAAGCTGAGCGCAGGATCAAAGCGGAAGGGGTCAAGCGACATCCCTTGCCCTGAGCGCGGGACAAGCGCATGCAGGAACGCAGCAGCATCGACTGCTGCCAGCTCACAGCCCTGCGCTGTTAACTGCGGGACTGGTGCTGCCATCCCCATAACAGTGGGGACGGCCGAAGAGCGACTTTACCTCCGCTCTCAGCGCTTTGATTCAGCGGCAGAAGTTGTTAGCAGCTGCCGTGGATTTGGAAAGAATCAGCAGGGCCGCATGAAGCGAGACTTTTAAACCGCACAGTGTTAGTGCTAAGACAAAATCAGGAGCATTCGGCTCCCCCGCGGTATCTTGACAGCCACGCTCTGCTCCCCACCCCAGCGCACGGGTCYGTCCCTTATCCTGCCAACTCCGACCAGCTCTAGGCCGGGTCCTGACACCCCTCCGCTCCTGGGAGAGCTCCGGCAGAGAGCTCAGCGCTATCGCGAGGGCACACGTCCGCACGGCCCCGAACGCGGGGGCCGCTCAAACCCAGGCGCGGCGACGGCTCCGGGCCTGACGCTATCAGAGTGGAAACAGAAGCGTCTTTAAGACGCGGCCCGGCGTTAACCGCTGGGAGTTAACGCRGCCGCGTCGAGAACAACAAACCGGAGCGGGGCGCGCGCCGAGGACCGCGCTCCAGCGCCGCCGGGCCTCTCGTCGAAGCGTCGGCGGGGCGCCGCGCGCCCCCGTCCCCGCTGCACGGCCGGGACGAGCCCCCGCGAGGGCCCC
>NW_028186822.1:0-4539 GCF_003343005.1 Rhea americana | reverse complement strand
CTCCGCACTTTGCGTAGCGGCGGCTCGCGCCCCTACGCGCCGCCTTACGCGGGCGGGATTCACGAAGCGCGCTTACGCCAGCTGCGCCGCSCGGCGGCGGGCGGGCGCGGAGGCAGCTACGCAGTTGGCGTACGCGGCGCCCGCCCCTCGCCTCGCCTCGCCTCGCCTCCCCGGCGCGGCGGGACTCACCGGCCCACGAAGTTCTCGAGCACGGAGCTCTTGCCCGCGCTCTGCCCGCCCACCACGGCGATCTGCGGCAGGTCGAGGTGGCAGCTCTGCCCGATGGAGCTGAACGCGTCCTGCAGCTTGTTCACCAGCGGGATCAGCTCCTCCATGCCCCGGTTCCCCATGGCGGCGCGGGGCGGCCCCTCGCTCCCGCTCTCCCGGCGGCGGCGGCGGCTCCTCCTCACACGGTCCCCGGCGGCGGCGACCAAACTTCCCCTCCGAGTCTCCTCATCCGGCACTAGCGACACCCCCAGGGGCGCCGCTCCGCCGGGCCCGCCCCGCGCCCCTCAGCCGGCGCCGCCATTGGGCGTCGCGGCCGTCAGTCAGCGCCGCCGGCCGAGCGGAGCGGAGCTCTTCGCTGTCACTCAAGCAGGAGGGCGGGAGGACGTCGCCACGCCCATCCTCTCCCGCTTCATTGGTCCCCCAGCGCGTCGCTCACATCCTACCAGCCAATGGGAGGTGGAGCTGGCCTGTCAGCTGAGGCGGCGCGGCGGCAGATCCCGCCCGGGACACCGCTCCTGCCATTCTATTGGTAGAAAGGACTGCCASTCTAGACAGCCAGCGAATCGCTTCCCGAAGGGAAATAGCTCGTTCACCCCCTCTATACTCCTGCCCGCCTCCCCTTTCTTCCCTTCTCATTGGGCAGCTCCTCTGCCAGTCTACCTGCTTGGCCAATCCAGATGGAGGAGGCGAAGCTGGGCGGGCAGTCCCCGGCCAAGAGCCGCTCGTGATTCGCAGCCCCGCCGTCACTCAGGAACGCTCCCAGCCTATTGATGCTCTGCTTCTTCCTCCCTTCTAGTGACGTGCGGAGGTTTCCCTACCGCACATCCCCGCGTAGAAGCGCACTCGCTACCGCATGTCTTCGACGGGGGGGCACRCACAGCACCCCCGCCCCGGGGCTCTTCGTCCCCCCCCCAGCGAGGCCGCCCCAGCGGGGCCGAGCACGGGCCGCTCGCGGGGGCTCTCCGGCACCAACACGCCAGCCTGGGGTCACCTTCAGGGTCTTTATTCCGCACCACCCTCCCGTTACAGCCCCGCCACGCTGCCCCCAGCCCCGGCGGCGGCGGGGGGAGAGCCGGCCGAGGGGCTGGGGCCGCCCTCACTCCCCGCCGCCCTCCCGCTCCTGGCGGCCCCGACCCGCGGCCTCCGCGGCCAGGGCCGAGCGGGGCCGAGCCCCGGAGCGCGGCGAGGCRGGGGCCTGCAGCCCCGTCACCAGGTCGCTGAGCCCCGCGGGGAACCGGCCGGCGCAGAGCAATTCCGAGCTCCTCCTGGAAGAGAGGGAAAGCGTGTGTGTTTGTGGGGAGGGGGTGTCAGCGCCCCTCGCCCACGGGACACGACCCCCGGCGCGGGGACGCCACGTACCTGAGGTCCGCGGGGCTCCGGGCGCCGCTCCCCGGGGCCAGGGGGAAGGTCGGCAAGGAGCGGCGCTGGCGCCCGAGGTAGCCCGAGGGCAGGTCCTGGGGCAGGTCAGCATCCAGGCGCTCCAGGGGCAGGGCCAGCTCTGGGGCAGGGAGGACAAGGGCGCCGTGAGCCTCTGCCCCGGCAGGCGCCCCTCGCCGCGTCCGGGCGCGCGCCCAGAGCTTTGGGAGCGGGGAATCCCTCTGCACCCCTTGGGGCGTCCCCAGTGGCCGAGCCCAGCGGGCCAGCAGCTCCTCAGGTCTGGATTAAGAGGACCTTCCGCGCTGGAGACCAGCGGGGGTTCGGCGAGAACCGGCGGGACGTTAGCGGGGTCCGTCCCCGTTTCTAGGGGCGATCCTCCCCTCCTCCAAGGCCCTACCGCTCCGGATCCGGCTCAGCTCYGGTCCCAGCAGCTTCCCATCCATGCTCAGCAGGATGTACTTCTCCACGCGGAGCTCCGGGCTCAGCTGGTCCACCGTCCGCCGGTTCGGCCGCTCCCGCGCCTCGGCCCGCCCGTCGCGCACCGCGTTCATCTTCCAGCTGCGGAAGGGAGGGACAAGACAGGGTCCGTCGCGTCGCCGGACACCTCTGCCCCTGGCTTGGCCCGAGCCATCCCAGCCAGCCCCACGAGGAGGTCCGCGTGGCATCGGAGGGGGGACGCGGCCCCGTTCCCGGGGGCGAGGTGCCACTGCCCGGGGGTTACTGAGCTCTGAAACCCAGGTGCGGGCATGTCCCAGGCCAGACGAAGCAGCGGGCGCCCATCCAAACCCAGCAAGGCTGCGCCTGCTGCAGCGAATTTCGGATGCGTCCCAGCTATATACCCTAGCTGCAAGGAATTAGCTGTTTTGGGGGGGGGGGGGGTGAGGGGGACGACAAGGGCTCCCCGGGGGACCGTCCCTCCCCCAGCTCCATCTCGCATGCCGCAAGCCAGGCTCGTCCCCAGCCTCGGGCTGATGCTCGGTCCACGCCGGTGGGTCCAGGGCGCACCGAGAAGCTGCCTGTCCCTCGCTAGCCGAGGTCGGACCCGAGGTGCTGCCCCGCTCCCCGGAGCCGGACGGCTGCGGCGGGCCGGGGTGGGGGGAGACCAGCGTCCCCGCTCACCTGGGGGAGCCCGTTCATGCTCCACGGAAGCGGGTTACTCGGACCCGCTCGCATCACCTGTAACCTGGGCTCGGCCACGTTCCCCCTGGACACACGGSAGCTGCCCCAGCGGAGCAGCGGCGCCCTGTTCCAAGGGGAAGGAGGGGAGGCAACCGAGCAGGCGAGACAGGTTGCATTTGCTGGCRCCGCTCTCTGCGGATGCGCCACGCCACGAGCGCGGCTTTTCAGCCCCCAGCGATGAGGAGGGAGGGGCAGCAAGGGAGGCTGCAGACGGAGACGCCAGCAGCTGCTCGCCGTTTCCCTTCCTCTCCTCGCTCTGGGAGAGGAAAAACGAATTAAATCCCTTGCTGCATTAAGCAAGCCTGTTACCAGATTTCCAGCGACAGATTTCTGAGAAAACCCTTGCCTTATTTCTGGAGGAAGAGCAGATGGAGGGGCACTCGGATCGGCTGTGAGCAGGCCAGACCGCTTCGGGCTCTGCTCACAGAGGTGACACAGCTCCGGGAGAGGTTTGTTCTGCMAGAGCCCGCGAGTCCAGAGGAGGGAAAGCTGGAGCTCGATCCAAGCCAGGTTGCTGCACGTCTCGCTCTCCCTAAGCGCTCGTCCTTGGTGCCGCTGGCTAATGCTAAGAGCGGGCTCATCGCACAGTCGTGCGGCCCCCCGGGAGGGCCGGGATCAGCTGCCCCCAGCGCGAGCGTCGGCTCGCCGGGCTCGCCGGGGCTGCGGCGTCCCTCCGCTTCCCACGGGAGCGGCGCCGGGCACGGCACCCACTGCGTCAGCGGGGCCGAACCGTGCTGCAGAGCTGCGCCCGGCCCCACCGAGAGCCCCCGCCTGCACCCTCCTAGCCGGGAGGGGGAAGGTTTTTTGGATCGTTACTAAAGGAAGTCAAATACCATACTCGTAAGAGGATGCTCCTGTCACCCAAAACCACCTCACAGGCAAGACTGGCGGCTGCTGAAGCTGAGAGCACAAGGGGGAACCTTCCTGTGAGCCCCTCGCACCTCACCCCCTTGCTCTGGGGAAAAAGCCCCCATTCCCTCTTACCTCCAGGCATTTAGTGGAGGTTCCCCCACCCCCAAAGGCAGAGGGATCTGGAAACCCCTTACCACCAGGTATTTAGTGGAGGTCCCTCACCCCGAAAGGCAGTGGGATCCAGGAGGGCAGAGCCCCCTTCCACAGCCCGGCTTTCCACCAGGCTCCTCCGCGAAGGAGCCACGGCCGTTTCGGGAGCTGGCGCATCCGGCCCCTCGCTGAACCAGCGCTCTTTCCAAGGGACGTTACCTATTTTAGACCGACCGGTTCCCACACGCTGATCCAGCACGCGCTCCTCTTTCACGCTCAAAGCTATTTACAGCAAAAACGATAGTCTGCAAACCTAGAGAAGCAGGAACCAAGACTTACACCAAACCAGGGGCTGCTTCCACAGCTCAGGCTCCTCACTCAGCCCCTCAGAACTGGTCCCAGCAGCTGCTGCTCCTCTTATACCTGTGCTGCCCTCGGACAACCTGACGGGGGGCACCTGGCCTTTACCTGCCCTTAATACCCCCCCGAGGGGCACGAGCCGAGTGTCTGGCAACTGATGCACAGACGGAGGGGGAACCTCTAAACTAGCACCTGCTCTAAGTGTGTGGTGCTAGAGAGCTCTTAAAACAGGTTGTTTTTGGTGCCAGTGCATCCCTGGGGGGATGCGAAGGATGCCAGGGGATGTGGAGAGGCTGGGAACAGGGGGGCAGAAGAAGAGGATCTCCCTGGGGGATACARGACCAGGCAGGGGGGTGAGTAGGGGGCTCTCCCCAGGGATACCGGGGGTCCCCT
>NW_028186821.1:54689-59412 GCF_003343005.1 Rhea americana | reverse complement strand
CCTGGGCACAGGATTGCATTGGGAACCGGCACCCTGTGGCACGGGGATGGACCAAGAACTGGCACCTCCTGGGCACAGGGATGCACTGGGAACCGGCACCCTGTGGCACAGGAATGCACCAAGAACTGGCACCTCCTGGGCACAGGGATGCACTGGGAACCAGCACCCTCAGGCATGGAGATGCACTGGGAATGCACACCCGGCACCCCATAGCACTGGGATAAACTGGGAACCAGCATTGGGATGCACCAGGAACCGACACCTCCTGGGCATGAGGATGCACCGGGCACCAGCATCGCCCAGCGCGGGGATGCACCAGGATGCACCGGGCACCGGGATGCGCCAAGCACCAGGACCCCACCAGGGACCCACCAGGAGCTGCCACCCCCTGGCACTGTGCCACCCACCTGCAGCACTGCTGTCACAGCGGGGGGACAGGGCCTGCAGCCCCCACCAGCCCCACGCCACCCCCAGCCCCACGCTGCCACCAGCCCCGGCTCACCAAGTCAAGGCTGGTCCGCTCCAGCACGTCCACCAGCTTCTCCAGCCGCGTGCGGGGGGTGAAGATGAAGTCGTCGTCCACCCACAGCACGTACTTGGTGGTCACCTGCGAGATGGCCAGGTTCCTCCCCGCGAACCAGCCCTGCGGCAGCACTGGGGGTCAGCACCCCACGGCCTGGTCACGGCCACCCCACAGCCGAGCTACAGCCCCACTGCGACCCTCCCTGGGGTCCCGCTGCCCCAAGGGACACCCTGGGGTCCTGCAAGAGCCCCATCCAAGCTCCCTGGGGTCCCACCACCCCTCGGCGTCCTTCCAGCCCCCTCCACGGCCCCCAGCCCACCTTGCCGAAGGGCATGAGGTAGTGCTCGAGGTGGGGGCCCTGCAGCGGCTCGGGGCGCTGGCTGTCGTCGGCCACCACGATGGTGACGGAGGGGTAGAAGCGGCGCACGCTGGCGATGAGCCCCTGCAGCTTGTCGTAGCGCAGGAAGGTCTTGGTGGCGATGGTGACCAGGGCGCTGATGTTGTACTCTGCGGCAGGCGGGTGACCGTCACCCCCAGGTGCCGGGCTGGTGCTCGGGGTGGGGCTGGGGGTCCCAGGGGTGCCCCGGTGCTCACCTGCGTCCCCGTCACCCGGGGGTCCGGGGCTGTAGAGCCGGGGCGTGGGCGGGTGCCGGATGCGGATGGTGAAGGAGGCCTCATGCCCATCGGTGGAGAACTGCACTGGAGAGCCGACGGGGTGGTGGGTGCTGGGGCGTCCTCAGAACCACAACCGTAGTGTCCCCAGCACCAGCACCCAGCCACGTCCCACCCATATTGTCCCCAGGGACAGCACCCRTCCATGTCCCACCCGTAGCATCCCCAGCACCCATCTGCATCCCATCTGCGGTGCCCCCAGAACTGGCACCCAGACACGTCCCACCTGTGCTGTCCCCAGGGGCAGCACTGCTCCACGTCCCGCCCCGGTCTCCCTCCAAGCCCTGAGCCCCTGCACATCTCCCCCCACGGCCCAGCTCCCACACGTGTCCCAGCCCCTCGGCAGCACCCACCTATGTCGGCCGTGTTGGGGTGGAAGAGGGTGTTCGTGTAGGTGACGAACTGCAGCTGGCGGTTGAGGTGGTCGAGGCGGGCGGCCGTGAGCGAGAGCCGGGGCTCGCCCTCGCCCTGCAGCGCCACGCCGTCCACCACGGCCGCCACGTCCAGCGTGCCCATCGTGGCCGTCAGGTTCACCTGCAGGGCCGCCAGCGGGTTACGGCCGCCCCAAGGGCGTCCCCGCGACGCCACCCTCCTCCCTGCTGCCGCAGCCAGGACGTGGCCCCTGTGGGCCCCACTGTGCCCCTCGGGATTCACGTCCCAACGCAAGACCACACGGGGACYGTGCAGGTCAGGCCCGTGCTCACGCCATGTCCACACGGGACCAAGCCAGGACCACGCACAGCGATGCCGGGGCCAYGCAGGACCCCACCAGGACCATGCACCACCGTGCAGGACAGTGCAGTGCTCACATTGTGCCAGCAGACAATGACTCTGGGACCACGGATGTCCCTCCTAGGACCACGCACAATCACCCTGACACCACGCATGACCACGCCAGGACCATGTACGTTCACACCGAGACCATGCATGACCACACCAGGACCATACACCTTACCAGGACCAAGCACGTCCACACTGGGACCATGCACAACCGTTCCAGGACCACACATGCCCACACCAGGACCATGTATAGCCATGCTGGAACCATGCACCATGCGAGGACCATGCACATCCCTGCTAGGACCACGCACGACCACACCAGGACCACGCACAGCCGTGCTGGGACCATGCTGTGCCCTCACCTGGTAGGATTTCCTGCCCGCCGCCTGCAAGCTGAGCCCTGCGGAGCCGGAGAAGCGGAGAGGATGAGCAGGGCCGGAGGCAGCCCCGAGGCCGGGGCGGCGCGTCCCCGCAGCCCTGCCCCACGCCCACGTCCCCTGTCCTCACCTGGCACCAGGACGCTCTGCAGCGGCCTCACCTCCACGCCCTGGGCCGGGTACTCGAGCGGGGAGTTGGCGCGGACCACGAGGAGCCGGTCGGCCGGGGACTGCACCCTGCGCGGGGGGTGAGACCTGGGGCCCCGGGTGTCCCTGCCCCGCGTCGTGCCCCAGGCACTGCCCCACACGCTGCCTGTGCCACGCCCACGTGCTGCCCCTCATCCCGCCCCACGCGCTGCCCACGTTGCACCCTCAATGAGGGCCACGTCCTGCCCCACGCAGTGCCCTCTTCTTGCCCCACATGGAGCCCACGCCATGCCCCGCACAGTGCCATCACTCCACCCCATACCAGGCCCATACGGTGCCCCAGGAGAGGGCCATATCCTGCCCCATGCTGCACCCGGGTGACGCCCACATCCTGCCCCGTGTCGTGCCCCACACCGTGCCCACGGCCGCCGCGCACCGGAGCTGCTGCCGCTGGTACTCCTGCTCGCGCTGGCGCTGGATGAGGGGCAGCTCGTCGGGGTCGAAGGCGCCGGCGAAGTCGACGCTGTGAACCTGCCCGAAGAGCTGCTTCGGGAAGGGCAGCGTCATGCCCGGCTCGGCCTCGCAGGAGCAGGCGTTCCTGGGCAGCCGCCTGCCGAGCCGCCGCCGTCACCGCCGGCCGCGGCCGCCCCCTGCCCCGGAGCCCCCCACCCCCCGTGCCCCGCTGCTTCTGCCCCATGGGTGCCCCCCATCCCCACCTTGGGGTGCTCCTGGCTCCATGCACATCCCCTATGTGCAGCTCCCAGCCCCAGGGGTGCCCTGCAAGCGTCCCATGTCCCCCCCCACATTGGGGTGCCCCCAACCCTAGAGGTGCCCTACATCCCCACCCTGGGGTGTCCCCCAGCCCCATCATGTGCAGCCCCCAGCCCCATAGGTGCCCTGTATCCCCACTACATACAGCTGCCTGCCCCATGGGTGCCCCACATCCCCACTCTGGGGTGCAACCAGCCCCATGGGTGCCCCACATCCCCACCCTGGTGCCCTGCATCCCCACCCTGGGGTGCTTCTAGCTCCATAGGACACCCACATCCCCAAGCACACCCACCATGTGCAGCCCCCTGCCCCATGAGTGCCCCACATCCCCACCCTGGGGTGCAACCAGCCCCATGGGTGCCCCACATCCCCACCCTGGTGCCCTGCATCCCCACCCCGGGAGTGTTTCTAGCCTCATAGGACGCCCACACCCCCATGCACATCCACCATGTGCAGCCCCCCGCCCCACGGGTGCCCAGGGTGCCCCCCGTGGGGGTGCTGGGTGCGCGGGTCCTTACTCCATGACCTGCTCCTTGAGGCGGAAGGCGATGTGGGGGTACTGGCGGGCCGGCTGGCCAAGGCGCCCGTCCGGGAGGCGCGCGGGGGGCCGCGGCCGCAGGTCCACGCTGCTGTAGGGCTTGGGGGCCCACACGTGCAGGTAGAGCAGGGCCAGGGACGCCGCGGCCACCAGCAGCGCGCACAGCGACTTCTGCACCGGCCGCATCCTGCGGGCCACGGGCAGCTGGGGCCGGGCCGCCGTGGGGCCGCCGTGGGGCCAGGCYGCCCGCCAGGGCCCCAGAGCCCACCCAAGCCCCCACCCACAAAGCCAGGCTGGACGTGGCTGTGTCAGGCCACTGCAGCATTGTGGTGGTCCCCCCCCCACACCGAGACCCCCAGCTCCCCCACAACCATGGGGCCACCCAGGCTGGGCACAGGCTGGCAAAGGAGGTGAGGTGGGGGGCACCCCCATTGCTACCACTTCCCCCAGTACCTCCCAGTGTCTCCAGTGCCCCCCAGGCCTCTTCATTCCCCCGAGACCTGCAGCCTCCCAGGACCCCCCAGCCCTCCCAGTCCTCCCCAGTGCCCCCCAGTTCCCCCAACGCCCCCAGTACCCTCATCCCCCCAACACCTCCCCAGTCCATCAGCCCCCCCAGCCTCTCCCCAGTGCCCCCGACCCTCACCTCGGGGCAGGCGAGGGTCCCGGCTCGGCTTGGGGGGTGCCGGGGTCTCACCCCACGCTCATGGCTCTGCCCACCACACTGCCACGGCCTGGACACAGAACGCGGTGTGAACGGGGGGCCCAGGCGTCCTGCTCTGCGTGGGGGGGCGCAGACGGGGCCAGCCTTCCCCCCTCCCCCGGTGCAGCGAGCCCGACCGGGAAATGGCCGCAGCCCCCAGCCGGGGGGGTGGGGATGTCGCTTTTGCCTAGGGAAGGGGCAGGATTTGGGGGTGG
>NW_028186821.1:52493-53849 GCF_003343005.1 Rhea americana | reverse complement strand
CTGGGAAGGGGGGGGCGGGCTGCACCCCCGAGCTGGGCCCCATGTACCAGGGCAGATCCCAGCCGGCAATGTGGGGTTTTCCCTCGGATGGGGGTGAGGGRGCAATGGGGGAGCTGGGTGCATGGGACCCAGGAGTCCTGAGCCTGGATTTCACTCCCCCTCCCCCAGGGGAGACCCAAAGTGGGGCTGGGCCTGGGGAATCTGCACCACCTCGGGCCTGGGGTCTGCTCTGTGCCAGCCTCTTGCCCCCCACCCCCACCCCGGGCAGGGAAACTGAGGCAGGGGAGGGGCTGAGACAACCACAGCTCCCATTCGGGGCAAGGGATTTATTAGCTCCATTTCGCATCATGGGATTAACCCCCTCTGCYCTGCGACACCTCCCTGAGCCCAGCCGCTAATGGCATTAGCAGCCCGATCCCCAATCATGGCTAATCCCATGGCAATCCCAGGTCTCCAGCTGCTCTGGGCCTGGGGGGGGGGAGCCAGGGCCCAGCGGGATGGAGGGGGGGGACGGTGGGCACCAAGCTCCAGCATGGGCAGGACAAGCCAGGCTTTGTGCCCACGCCAAGAGCCTGCCACAATGTCCCCATTGAGGCCATGGGCRCAGGCAGCTGCTGGCACTGCAGCACCAGGCCTGAGCCTGCCTGGGGCCCGGCTGCCTCCAGCTGCCACCAGCGCGGGGGGACCRTAGGGGGCGGCACCTCAACAAGGGCTGGGCTGGGGGTCCATGGCAGTGGGGAAAAGGGGGGGCAGAGAGGGTCACACACACGTGTGTGCACATGCTGGGCTCGTACGTGTGCCCCCCGCCCGCAGCGTGGCAGGGACAGCCCCCGGGCTGCTGGACGGGGGGAGCCTGGCCTTGCCTGGTGCGTGGCCATGGCCGTGGCTAGGCCACAGTGCGGGGGGGGGGCGCTTGGTGGCCAGGCTGAGGCCACCCCACCCCACGACAGGTCATGTCCCCCCCCCCCACACTGGGCTCTGCGATCACGTGATGCGGCCGGCTCGTCTCTCCCCCCCCCCCAGGATGCTCCGGCGCGCCCTCGACCAATCAGAGCCCCGGGATCGCCTGTATCCTTCTGCACCAATAGGGAGCCAGGCGGCTCCCCTCCGCCCTCGTCCTTTAAGAGCCMGGTTTACGTCATCGGGGCCGGCCGGCCCTCTTCTCCCCGATTGGCTGCCGCCTGCGCTGACTCAGCCCAATCACTTCACCCCGAGGGGAGGTGCTTCCGTCCTCCCACCGCGGCCTCAGTCCTGCAGGCGTCATCGCTACGCAGCTACCAATAGAAGGCGCGCCAGGGCCTGACGGACGGGCAGGATGACCAACCGCCACGCGCGCCGCCGGGAGGCGGGGCGGGC
>NW_028186821.1:46181-51935 GCF_003343005.1 Rhea americana | reverse complement strand
TGGGAGGGGACTGGGAGCACTGGGGGAGAGCTGCCTGGGGAGGAGGCTCCAGGGCTGGACTGGGTGGAGTGGGGAGAGGGACCTGGCTGTGCTGGGCAGGCCCTGGCGGGAGCTGTGGCCAAGCTGGGAAGCAGACTGGGAACGTTAGGCAGGGGTACTGGGACTAGGGCAGGAACTGGTTGTGTGGGGCCAGCACCCYGGAGGAATTAGGCTGGGGAGGGCACTGGACTGATTTGCTCAGCCGGGCTCCCTAGGCACCAGTGCTGGTGGCAGAGAGTGGCTCTGCCTCAGTTTCTTCAGCTGGGACCCGTGGCCGTGGGGCTGGGCCGTGGTGCAGAGCCACCGTGGTGCTAGGAGAGGGGGGCCACAGCAGGGTTTCACTGCCCCTCTGTGCACCAGAGCCCCTGACCCAGCACCGAGGGTGGCTGGCAGATTCGGTACCTTGCTAGCTTCCTGGGTGCCGGTTCCCTCCGGGCTGGCTGRGCAGCTCCCGGGTGTCAGTGAAGCTCAGCCCCGATGTGGAACCACTCCTGTGGGTCGCCTGGGTGGCACAAGTGACAGTGATCATGTGGCAGGGGCCACACACATGGCAGGGCAGGCCCCGYGGCTTCTACGCCTCATTCGGGGCAGCCTGGCCTGAACCTTCAGTGGTGCAAAGTCCTTTCCCTGCCCAAAGAKGCCAGGGCAGGGGCGAGATCAGCCCCCTGCAAGGCCCACTTGGTGCCCGGCCCCCGCTCAGCCCCTGGGTTTGGCTGCGCGGGGTGGGGGAGGCTGTAGGGAGCGCAGCACCCGCTGGTCCCCGCCATCCGGCTCAGGGTGACTTTGAGCCGGGAGGCAGGAGCTATCGAACAGTCTCCAGGGTCAGGGTGCCCTGTCCTTGGCCCAGAGAGCCCAGGGGTGGGGGCAGCTGCGGTGCCCAGGCTAAAGCTGGTAACGC
Source organism: Rhea americana (assembly GCF_003343005.1). Classification (NCBI taxonomy): domain Eukaryota; kingdom Metazoa; phylum Chordata; class Aves; order Rheiformes; family Rheidae; genus Rhea; species Rhea americana. The sequence continues at coordinate 50,998 of NW_028186821.1, read as the reverse complement.
CCCGCTGGCTGGACGCGGAGGGGGGCAGTGGTGATGTGTCTGTCCTGTGCCCCCCCCCCCCGCAGCCCCGTCCCAGCGCTTTGGCAGAGAGGCTGCGCTCATCCGCCATGTTTCGGGAGGGGGGAACTGAGGCACGGGGAGGAGACAGGGCTGTGATTTGCCCCGAGTCCCCGGAGGGGTCGGACCCCCATCCCCTGTGGCGCAGCACGGCCTCCCCGTGCTAGTCCCGCGCTACCTACCTTGCTGCTGGGCTGGGCTCTGGGGTTCCCAGCCTCTCCCTTTTGCCCCGATGAGCGATGGCAATGGTGCTGCAGGCTTGTCCTCCCCGCTCCGGCCCCGCTGGCCTGCGGAAGCAATCTCAGTGTGCCCGGAGCTCTTGCCTATGAGCCCTGATTGGTGGGRGAGGCATTTGAGCCAGGTGGCACTCCTAGGAGTAAGATGCGAGTAGGCTCGGTGTAAGCACCAGGAGGGGAGAAGGTGAGCTGGCCGCGTGTGACGTGGGGCTGCCCTGCGCGTTTAGAGGCAAACCTGGCGTGCCCAGAGCCTTTGCCCCACACCCCTGTCGATGCCTTTCCCCAGAGACAGGCGGAGGATGTGGTGACTGTGGCATCAAAGTTCAAGCAGCGATATGAGTGTCGCCTCCCCCCTGCTGCCGTGCGGCGCCAGCCTGATCCCGAGGAGGAAGCACAGCTCTACAATGGCTCTGGCATCACCGAGCTCCTGCGCCCCATGGGGGCTGCCCCCTGCCTYGTCAAGGTAGGGGGATGTGGGGCACCCGCCTGCGTGCCAGGGTGGGTGAGCGGGTGCAGGAGGTCTGCCTGTGGGTCGCAGGGATGGTGGAGGTGTGGGGGCCTGCCTGTGAGCTGGGGGGATGACGGCGTCCTACTGGGGGAGCAGGTTCCTGCCTGTGGAGTGAAGGGGAAGGGGTCACCCAGGAGCACAAGGGCCCTCTCTGAGGACCAGGAAGGGGGATTGAGTCACCYCAGGGTGGTGAGAGTCACCCAGGGCCAATGTCACCCCTTGGAGCCCATCCCGATCCCAGCCCCAGGTCCTGCCTGTCTCTTCCAGACCAAGGACTGGTGGACGTACGAGTTCTGCTAYGGGAAGCACATCCAGCAGTACCACGTCGAAGGTACCCCTGCGCGTGGCCCGTCCCCACGGTGCCCGTGGACGGCGGGTGACCCTGAGCGCAGCCAGGGTCGGCGAGAGGGGYAGAGCACTGGGCTCACCCCCGTGCTGCCTGCGCGACTCCATCTCTCTCGCTGCAGAATCTGAGATCAAAGGGGACGTCCTGTTTCTCGGCTACTACCAGTCGGCATTCGACTGGGACGATGAGACCGCTAAGGTTTGTGCTTCCCTCCGGGCTKCGCGTGCAGCCGCAGGGCTGATTCGAGGCCATCACGTCCCCTCTGTGCCCTCGTGGGAGGGACCTGTCGCCGCGGGGGCTGCACGACCCTTTACGAGATGCCAGAGAACCTCCCTGGGGAGCGAGGCCCCGCTGCCAGCCCGCTCTCTGCCCCCAGGCCTCCAAGCAGCACCGGCTGAAGCGATACCACAGCCAGAGCTACGTGAATGGCTCCCAGTGCGACCTCACCGGGCGAGCCAGGGAGGCCGAAGTCAGGGTGAGACGGGGGGAGCGTGGCCGCAGTGCCAGGCTGGGGCTGGAGGTGCCGCGGTGGCCCCCGTGGCCCAGGATGGGGGTTCGGGTGGTGGACGTGGCTGACGTCTCTCGCCCYGGGCGCAGTTCCTGTGCGAGGAGGGCGCTGGGGACTACATCGCAAGGGTGGACGAGCCCCAGTCCTGTTCCTACGTCCTGACCGTCCACACCACCCGCATCTGCCACCACCCCTTCCTGCGCCCGCCGGCCAGTGCCACCCCCCAGCCCATCCTGTGCCAGCCGGCCCTCAGCCCRGCCCAGTATGTGGAGTACGTCCGGGCCCAAGTCTGTGAGTATCAGGGACCCCTGGGCACGTGGCTGGCCCCTGGCACGGAGCTCCAGGAATGACGAGTCCCTTCTGTCTTGCTCTTCTAGCTGACACCAAGCGAAAGGTGGAGGAGATCTCAGAAGAGCTGAAGACACTGGACACGAGGCTGTGGAGCGAGAAGGACCCCGAAGACCCAGCACAGCCCCACGAAGGAGGTGCAGAGGCCCACGGCAATGATACAGCCCGCATCCCCCAAGCCTCGGTCCCCTCCTCACAGGCGGGTGACACAGGGGACACGCAGCCCTGCTGGGGGGCCCTGGCAGCGCCCATAGGCGCAGGGTCGTGGCTCCTGCCCTGCCCTTTGGCCCAGGAGCTGCTGTGGGCACTTGCTGGCTCTGGCAGTAGGTTTGGGGCTGGGCTGGTGGCCTGCAGTTTGGCTGGGGGTGCCGGTGCCACGTCTGTGGTGCCAGCTTTGCCCATCTCCTCTGTCCTGTGCCAGCTGCTCCAGGGGATGAGCCAGACCCAGCCAAGGATGCCACCTTCTGGGAGAGGGTGCGCGAGGTGACCGGCAAAGACAGCAGCCAGCAGGACAGCGCCAAGGTGAGTCCCCGGTGTCCTCGGGGCCCTTGTCCTCCCACAGCACATGGCTCCTGTGGCCACATGCCAGGATGGGTTGGGGCCAGGCACASGTGACATTGGCTGCCTAGGGAGAGGAGTGTAGTGTGGACTCCCGCTCCACTACCCCATCCTTCCCCCAGGAGGAAGAGCCGGTCACGAAGGGAGCAGAGGGTCGTGCAGCTGGTGAGTGCCTGGCCGCGTCCATGGGCCAGGGTGGCTGGACACCACCACTCCATCCCCTCCGCGGCAGGTGCTCTGTCTGGGATGCAGGCGTCAGTCAACTATGTTCTTTCTGTTTTTGTGGCTATCTTTTAGATAACCGGAAGAAAATCCACTTCAAAGTGATCAGGAACCCTGGAGATCTGCTGCAGTTCATCGAGGAGCTGAAGGAGAACACCAAGAAGGTGGGCCATGGCTTGACTCCATGTCATAAGCTTGACTCCAGGCCCACCCATGGGTGATGAGACCCTGGGATGGGGGATGTTCCCGTGCTTCCATCCCCATTTGGCTGCGACATCTCCTTTTGTCCTGCTCTGTGACTCGATTTCCCTGTTGGCAATGCCACTTCAGTYATGAAGGATGTTCACATAGGTCAGGTGCCACAGTCATGGGGCACCTCAGCTCCCAGCCCCTTCTCACTCCCTCGGGCAGGATTTTGCCCTCCAAATGGATTTAGGCRCCTGCTGCCCCTGCCAGCCTGTCCTGGGCTGAAGGCCTGTGGTAGCCCTGAGCCACAGTGTGGTGGTTCCTGCATGGCTGAGCCCTCTTCTGCATGTCCAGGCTAGGGAGAAAGCAGTCAAGGAGGAGGTGGCAGAAACCACAGAGCCCCCGGTCCCTGAGGAGCCTCCAGCCACAGCAGCAGATGGGGAGCGCCCAGAGGAGGAGGAGGATGAGGAGGAGGAGGAAGGGGACCTTCTGCGTGGATTTGAGAAGGAACTGGAAGCAGTGCTGCTGCCCCGGGACCAGATGGCCCAGCTGAAGGAGGAAGTGAAGACAGAAATGGAGAAGGAGTTTGACAACATCATCAACGAGGTGAGCTGCCGCGCAGGCCCCGCGGCGGTGCTGGYGGGACTGGACCCATCCTTGCCCCTGCTGAGCCTCTGCCCCTCGCCCGCAGGTGGAGGATGAGCTGGAGACGGAGGGGCTGAAGGGGGAGTTTGACCGTAATCAGGCATCCAAGTCCCTCGCCTCCACCCTCAACCGCCTCATGGACAAGCTGGATGGGGGCCGCCCCAGCAAGGCAGCAGAGAAAGAGGAAGAAGAAGGTCCCCGGAGCAAGGCCAGCCCCAGCTCCCCAGCCGAGCAAGCACCTGGTTTGTCCTCAGCTGCTCTTCTGTGGACGGCCCTTGTCCAGCCGTGTCCTGGAGGGGGCGAAGCTGCTACCCCGGGCCGGTCCCGTCTCTCCTGATTCCTTAGACCCATCCRAGGGGTGGTTTTAGGGTGCTGGGGGCAACCAGGCACCCCTGGCTGCAGCTCTTCCCAGCACCCCCAGCCCACACCCAGGAGGGTGGCCCTGAGGTGGCCCCTCTCTCCCCCTCGCAGATGCCAGCCCAGACGGGCGCGTCCGGGTGCAGGTGAGCAGGATCAGGCCCGGCAGCGCCCAGCACCGCGAGCCCCGCGTGCGGGAAATGGGCCGGGACAATCCCCAGCTGCACCACATCGAGAGCGAAGTCCGGGAGCTGCTGGCCAAGGAGGGCCTGAGGGCCGAAGGTACCGTCGTGGGGCGCTGGGGGCTGCCTCCCCGAGCCGCGGCAGGCTCCCACSGCGTATCCTCCCCCTTGCAGGGAAAATCGAGATCAAGATTGTGACGACGGGGGGGCCGGGTGACGAGGACGAGACGCACTGGCTCTCGGATGAGGACACCAAGAACCTCAAGGACATCTTCTTCAACATCCTGGTGAGAGCGGGGAAACCGAGGCATGGGGCCGGGGCGGGCAGCTGCGGCTGCTTCCGCCRGGGAGGCGGGTGGCCCTGTGCAGCGGGGGCTGGGGGGGGGGCCCAGTGCCCACGGTGTCTCCCCCCAGATCCAGGGCACGGAGGAGGCACAGAAGGAGCGGCGGCGGCAGCAGGCGCTGGAGGACAACTACCGCTTCGTCTGGGGGCGCCGCGACGAGCCCCAGCCCCCCGGGGACTCCGAGGACCCCGATTTCTGACCTCCCCCCTCCCCTGGACTTGTGCATTTGCCCTTCCTGGGCAGCCCCGGGGCTGAGCCCAGCCCTGGCGTGGGGGTGCCAGGGCCCTGGGAGAGGGCGTTAATGCCCAGGGCGCCCCAGG
>NW_028186821.1:43162-44705 GCF_003343005.1 Rhea americana | reverse complement strand
CGCCGCCGCTGGGACCCCCCCACGCCGCCGCCACCTCTCCCAGGTAACGGCGCCGCCGTCCCCGGGCGCCCCCACTGCCCATCCGCCCCGTTGCCCGCTCCCGCGGACCCTCGCGCGTCTCCATCACCCCCCCCCAAAACCCCTTCCCCAAATCCTTCCCACTTCCTCCCAGGATCCCCCCCCTACGCCCCGTCTTAACGGGCTGCAGGGAGCACGTGGGGCTTGGACCCCCTTTTCCACCTCCCCCTTTAACGGGTACCTGGGGGGGGTCTCTGTTGCCCATGTTGTGCCCCCAGTGATGCCCCTTTGCCAAGGTGGGGCTGCCCAGGGGCCTGGCAACCCCCCCGCACGGCGGATGCGGGGAGCGCGGTGGATGGGAGCAGCCGCGGCGGGTCCCCGCTCGCCCCCGGGGCCTGACGCCCTCGTCCCCAGGCCGCGCCGGACGCCCGCCCCCGCCGCCGGCCCGCGATGCTGCTGCCGGGCCTCAGGAGCCCGTCGCTGGCCTTCCACGGCGGCATCTTCGTGGGCTTCGCGGCCACCTTCTACCTCCTCAACGGCGTCCTGCTGCCGTGGCCGGTGCCGCCGGCGCGCCGAGCCCCCCCGGCGGGCGAGGACCCCGCGGGGGCCGCCCAGCACCCCGGGCTCTCCAGTGCGGTCCAGCTGCGCTCCGCAGGTGGGTGACGCCACGGCAAGGGGCACGCGGAGAGCGCCGGGCGCTGGCTCTGCCCCGGCCGGGGACGCTTGTCTTGATCCCATCAGCGGGAACCGGGGGAGGCTTGGGGGTCCCTGGTGCCCATGGGGCATGTTATGGGGGGCTCAGCCCCCTAGAGGGGTGGGGGGCATTTGGACCCCCCCCCGGCCACATGCATCTGTGGCCTTCCGCGGTCCAGGAGCCTTCTGCCGCAGGCGGTGCTGTGCCGTGGCGGCCCGTGCCGTGGCCGACGGTGCCCCCGTGCCCGCAGGGGAGGACCGCAGCGTGGCGGACGAGCTGTACCAACGGGTGCGCATCCTGTGCTGGGTGATGACGGGGCCCCGCAACCTGGAGACCAAGGCCCGGCACGTGCGGGCCACGTGGACGCGCCACTGCAACGTGGCCCTCTTCATGAGCTCGGAGCGGGACGAGCGCTTCCCGGCCGTGGGGCTGCCCACCAAGGAGGGCCGCGACCAGCTCTACTGGAAAACCATCCGGGCTTTCCAGTACGTGCACCGGCACCACCTGGGCCAGGCCGACTGGTTCCTCAAGGCGGACGACGACACCTTCGTGGTGGTGGCCAACCTGCGCTGGCTGCTGGCCAACTACACCCCCGAGCGCCCCATCTACTTCGGCAAGCGCTTCAAGCCCTTCGTCAAGCAGGGCTACATGAGCGGCGGCGCCGGCTACGTGCTCAGCAAGGAGGCCCTGCGGCGCTTCGTGGCCGCCTTCGCCTCGCGCGCCTGCACCCACACGAGCTCCGTGGAGGACCTGGCGCTGGGGCAGTGCATGGAGAAGCTGGGCGTGGAGGCGGGCGACTCGCGCGACACCCGCGGCCGCGAGACCTTCCAC
>NW_028186821.1:40747-41759 GCF_003343005.1 Rhea americana | reverse complement strand
GAGAGAACTATTTTGGTGGCTGAGGCCACTCTTTTGGTGGCCATATCCACCTTGGCCACCAAAAGAGCAGCCCCAGCCACCAAGATGACAGTGCTTGGTGGTCAGCACTGCTATTTTGGTGTCTGCAGCTGCTGTATTGGTGGTTGAGGCTGCTCTTTTGGTGGCTGAGGCTACTATTTTGGTGGCCGTGGCCACAGTTCTGGCAGCTGGGGCTGCTCTTTTGGTGGCCAAGGCTGCTCTTTCAGTGGCCCAGGCTGCCGTTTGGGTGGCCACGGCTCCTGCAGTGCTGCTGCCCTGTGGATGGAGGGGGTGGCCCCCTCCATGGGGGACAGGGACACATTGTCCCCCCCCAATGTGGGTCACACAGAAGGGGCGAGTCCCAGCAGGGGACCAGGAAAGGCTGGGGGGGGTGGGAGCCCCCCGGGGGGGGGGCTTTGGAGGGTGCTGGGGGAGGGGGAGCAGCCGCCATGGGCTCTGCGGTGGCCACATGCACTGGCCCAGGTGGCCCTCGGGCCGGATCCTGCCCAACCTCCTGCAATAAAAGCCCTTTGCCCCGGGACTTAACGACGTTTTCCTCGTTTGGGTGCGGCTGTGTACCCAGTGGGGCGGGGGCCCGGCTGCGTGGCACCCGCGGGAGGGCTGGGGGGGGGGGACACGGCCACCGCCAGCGCTGCGGCTCGGGGTGCAGCCCGTCACTGTGCCGCCACCCACGACGGGGCCTCGCCGTGGATCGGTCACGGCAGCCACGGCCCCACGCGGGCGCAGCGGGGGCCGTCTCGCCCCCGTTCGGGCACAGCCGGGTGCCCCTGTTTGGGTGTWGCAGGGTCCCTACATTTGGCCACTACTGGGTGCTCTCCTTTGGGCACAGCTGGATCCCTATTTGGCACAGCTGGATCCCCCATAGGACACAGCTGGATCCCCCAGGGCTGGGACGCAGCAGGGTCCCCGGGGGGGCCGGGCCGCGCTGCCCCCGCCCCGGGGCTGGGCAGGATCGGGCCCGCCCCGGACGGCA
>NW_028186821.1:30982-40357 GCF_003343005.1 Rhea americana | reverse complement strand
GGGTGGCATGGATGAGGTGGCATGGCTGAGGTGGTCCAGGCAGGGTGGCCTGGGCAGGGGTGGCATGGATGAGGTGGCATGGCTGAGGTGGTCCAGGCAGGGTGGCCCGGGCAGGGGTGGCATGGACGAGGTGGCACGGACGAGGTGGCCTGGGCAGGGGTGAGGTGGCACGTGCCTGTTGGTCCGGGGCGGGGAGGGGACGTCACCACCGCGGTGCCAGGCACGGCGAGGAACCCAGGCATCCCGGCGCTGGCAGGAGCCGCGCAGGCAGCGCGGGGCACCACGCACGGCCCCCCCCCCACCCGGCGCGGGGCCCAGGCGTCCGGGCAGCGCCGTGGCACTGCCCACGGACAGGAGCAGAAGAGCCCCCAGCAGGAGCCGAATAATAAATAGAGCATTAAAAATACAAAGGGGGGGTCCGGCGGCGCCGGGCCCGGCCCGGCTATACCAGGGCGGTGCGGGCCTCGCAGTGGCCCACGCTGGCCGAGCTGCTCTTGCGGCGCAGCGCCGGCGTGGCCAGGCCGCCGGGGCCCTCGCCGGGGCAGCCGTGCTGCAGCACGATGTCGGCGCACTCCTGGCTGCCGGCGCGGCGCGCGTAGAAGAGCGCCGTGCGGCCCAGCCCGTCCCGCGCCTTCGCGTCGGCGCCGTACTGCGGGCAGAGCGGCTCCGTCAGCGGCGACCCCCCCCCGCCGCCCTCGGCCCGCGTCCTCCCCGCGCCACATTCCCCCGTGGCCGTGCCACGACCCCCATGGCCATGCCGTGGTCCCCGTGACCATGCCATGATCCCCATGGCCACGCCATCTCCCTCTCGTGTCCCCCATGGCCATGCTGTGGTCCCCATGGCCATGCCATGATCCCCATGGCCATGCCATCTCCCACTCATGTCCCCCATGGCCATGCCGTGGTCCCCATGGCCATGTCTTGATCCCCATGGCCATGCCATCTCCCACTCATGTTCCCCATGGTCATGCTGTGGTCCCCATGGCCATGCCATGATCCCCATGGCCATGCCATCTCCCTCTCGTGTCCCCATGGCCATGCCGTGGTCCCCATGGCCATGTCTTGATCCCCATGGCCACGCCATCTCCCTCTCATGTCCCCCATGGCCATGCCGTGATCCCCATGGCCATGTCTTGATCCCCATGGCCACGCCATCTCCCTCTCATGTCCCCCATGGCCATGCTGTGATCCCCATGGCCATGACATCATTGCTGTTGCCATGCCACAGTCCCCATGGCTGTGCCATGTCCCCCATGGCCATGCCGTGGTCCCCATGGCCATGCCATGTCCCCCACGATCGTGCCACCTCCCTCGTGGCCACACCACGGCCCCCCCCACCACGTGCCCAGCTCCAACCTACCCACACCAGCAGCTGGGTGATGACCACCAGGGCCAGGTCGCAGGCCACGTGCAGCGCCGTGCGGCGGTCCTTGTCGCTGGTGGCAGCATTGAGCTGCTCCTTCTTGCTGTGGGCCAGGAGCAGCAGCACCRTCTCCAGGTCCTTCTCCTGCACCGCGTGGAAGAGCTGCTCCCCCAGCGGCGCCTCGGCTGCCGGCAGTGGCGCCAGGAACAGCCGCTGCTCGTATTTGGCCCGAATCCACGACTCCCGCTCCTCCCTGCGGGGACACGCGGCGTCAGGGGGCTCGTGGTGCCGTGCTCTAGGTGACCCCGCTTGAGCAGGGGGCTTGGACTAGCTGATCTCCAGAGGTCCCTTCCAACCTCAGCCGTCTGGTGCCGCGAGTCCGCCACACACGTGGAGGGACACGCAGCCACGCGAGGGGACACACAGAGGCCACGGGGTCCCGGGGCCGCTCACCGGGACGACTCGGGGGTGGGCTTGGAGCGGCCCTGCGGGTTCTTCTCCCAGATGCTGTTGGCCGTGGCGTTGCCGATGGAGGTGAGCACCAGCGTCAGCTCCCGGGGCCAGTCGTCCAGGTCGAGGGAGCGCACGCGGGACAGGTGGGTGCCCAGGTTGCGGTGGATCCCCGAGCACTCGATGCAGATCAGCGCGCCCAGGTTGAGGCTGGCCCACGTCGGGTCTGGGGAGGAACCGCAGAGGTTCTCAGGGCCTGGCCGGGGTGGGGGGGGGGCGCGACCGGCCCCGGGGCACCGCGCGGCATCGCGTGTCCCCCCCCAGCACCGCGCGGCCCGTGGCGCCGTGTGACCCACGGCATGTGGCCTTGCGTGGCCCGCGGCATCACGCAGCCTGGTGGGTGGCATCACCCGTGGCTTCGCGTGTCCTTGGCGTCGCGCGGCCCGCGGCATCGCGTGCCCTGTGCCCACCGACCCCCACCAAGGTGACACTCACTGGGCGCCCCGCAGTCCACGCACAGCGAGTTGCCCCGGGCGTTGCGGACGGCCTGGATGGCCACGGCCTCGCTCTGGCTGTCCACGCGGGCCTGCGGGGAGACGGCGGTGACGGGGCGGCCGCGGCGGCCCCCCACCCACCATCTCCACCCCCCTCGGGTCCCACCTTGTTCTTGCTGCTCTCGCAGCACTGCAGGCTGGCCAGGATCTGGCTCTCGATGGCCTGCACCCAGGCGTCCCGCTCCTCRAAGCTGCTCGCCTCGAAGTGCCACGTCTGCCCCGTGCTCGACACGATGATGAACTCGAAGTTCTCCTCCTCTGCGGGACGAGAGACCCAGGGCGGGCGGCTGGGACCGGCTCCCGGGGCCCTTCCRGGGACCCTCCCGGGGCTCGGCCAGGCGCCCCCCCGGCCCGGCCCCCTCCGTCCCACGTCCCCGCGGCCGTGTCAGCGGCGGCTCCGGGATGAGGAGCGCGGCTCTGAGCCGCCCGCCTGGAGGGCCGCCAGGGCTCTGCCCGGCCACGGCCACGGCGGCCACGGTGGCCACGGCGACAGGGACACGGCCACCACGGCGACAGGGACACGGCGGCCACGGCGGCAGGGACACAGCCACCACGGCCACCACGGTGGCGGGGACACAGTGGCCACGGCCACCACGGCAGCGGGGACGCGGGGGCAGCGGATGCAACGGCGGCGGGCGAGGATGGGAGACAGCCACATGCATGAGTGGAGCCGGCCGCGGACCACGTTACCTGTTTTATAAATATTTCTTAAACTACCAAAGCTTTTTAATTTCCACATTTTGCGCTTGGCTGCGGAGGGTCCGGGGCAGCGAGAGCAGAGGGAGGAAAGGGGGAGAGAGAGTCACGAGAGGAGCCCCGGGGCGAAGCGCGGGGGCCCTCGCCGGGCCGGGGCGGGCGAGCGGGCGGCGTTTGCAGAGCGAGGAAGAGGAGGGATGCGCCAGCGCGGGCGGCGTGGGGCAGCGGCAGCCCCACGGCGAGGACGGGGCCCGGGCTGCGGCGCGGGGTGGGGGTGGTGGTGGTGGGGCTGGCGATCACCTCGGGGTCTCCAGCGATCCCGACGCCGGCTCCGTCGTCCCCGTGGCCCTGGGCCATCGGCCCCGTGGCCCCCATCCCCGGGGCCCGTGGTCCCCGGGGCGGCGTCCCCGGGGCTCTCACCTTCCGCCTGCCCCGAGGAGCCCTCCGTCTTGGACGGCGTCATCAGCTTCTTCCGGCGGTGCTTCTTCCTGTCGATCATGGGCGACGGCGGCGGGTCTTTGCCCGAGCTGCTGGGGCTGGATACGGGCTCGGAGGTGGGGGGGGCGTCTGCTGAGAGACCCACGCCCCAGCRTTGGTGGGGCCACCGGGCTCACCAGGGCCGTCAGAGCCACCAGGCTCACTGGGGCCACAAGCATCAAGGAGTCCATCAGAGTCCCCGGGGCCAGCAGGTCCACCAGGGCCACTGGGTTTACTGGGGCCACCAGGGTCACCGGGATCGCTGAAATCACTGGGCCACCAGGATCACAGGGGTCACTGGGAGCACCAGGACCAAGGGGACAACTGGGTCCACCAGGCTCACAAGGGCCACCAGGATCACCAGGCCACTGGCCTCACTGGGSCCACTAGACCTACAGGGCCACTGAGCTCACCAAGACCACAAGGTCCCCCAGGATCCAGGGTCACAGGGGTCACCAGGGCCACCAGGGCCACCAGCCTCACTGGGGCCACCATGTCCCCAGGTTCCCCACGGGCCATGGGGCTTCCCGAGGCCACCGCAGTCGCAGTCCAGGCTCTGCCCCAGGGAGAAGGTCCCACGAGGGGACACAGAGGGGACACTCACCGGCGCTGGGCAGCTTGGCGCTGGAGGCGGAGGCGCAGCGCTGCAGGGACCGCTCCTTGCCCGTGCCCTTGAGCCCCAGCTCCGGGGGGAGGCTCAGCCCCACGGGAGAGGTGCTGGCTGCGGGCAGGGGACGACCGGTGGGACACAGGGACCTCCAGGAGGGTCTGTGTCCCCTGCTCCCTGGGGCATCCCACCACCCGAGTGGTCTCCCCACCCAAGGGGTCCCCACCACGCCGGGTACTCACCGGCCCCCTCGGGCGCCTGCACCCCGGCCACGTCCTTCACCAGCCCGTTGATGCTGGCCGAGGGGCCGCAGGCGGAGATGGCGCGCGGCGGGCGCTTGCCGGGCACCTTGACCGTGGTCCGCAGCAAGTCCATCTCCTTCCCGTGGGTGCTGTGGATGTAATCCTGGCACGGGGGGGGGGGCGGACGCGGTGCTGAGCGTGGCGGGGCCGTGTCGCCCCCGCCGTGGGGAGGGCACGCCGTGCCGTGCCGTGCCACGGAGGCTGTGGGGAGTCCGTGGGGAGCCCGGGACACTCACGTTGATGCTGGGGTGGTAGAAGAGGAGCCCGTTGCTGGACAAGGTGACGTATTTCTTCTTCCACTCCTTGTTGAGGGAATTGCCGCTGCGTTTGAGCAGGAAGCTCTGGGGAGGCGAAGGGACGGTGAGCGGGGACGCGTCCGGGGAGGACGGAGAAGCTGGGGGGGGGGGGGATTGTGGCACGGACACGTCCGGGGGTGGCAGCGAAGGGCCGTCACCTGCTTGATGGGGATGGCACGTCCGCTGCCCGCCACCTCGCCCCGGCTGTCCAAGCTCCTCTTCTCCGAGTCGCTGCCCCGGCGGTTCTGCGGGAAAGGGCTCGGGGTGGGTGTCCCGCAGGATGGAGGGGGGGGCCCGGGGTGGGCTCCCGCCAGCGAGCCACCCCGGGGCCCCCCCTCCCCGGCACCGGCCTCGGCGGGGCGCCGGGGCCCGCGGCGGACTCACGGCGAAGAGGCTGGTGCGGCGCTTGGCGCCGCGGTGCAGGGAGCTGGGGGTGCCCAGCGCGGCCGCCGCCGGCTCCCCCCGCAGCTCCCGGTGGCTCACGTTGGGGGTGGACGGCAGCGAGGACGAGTAGTCGCTGGCGTGGCCGCCGTTGCTGGCCTGCGGGAGAGGCGGTGGCAGCGGTGGGGGGACGCTGAGCCCCGGGGGGGGGGCGCATCGCCGTCCCGCCGCCGCCGCGGGAGGGACCGGCGGGTACCTGGATGCCGCCGGCGCCGGGAGTGGAGCCGGCCGAGTGGCTGGGGGAGCTGGGCAGCGACTTGCAGGAGGCCAGGAGCTGCTGCTGCTTCCTCAGCGCCACGACCTTCTGGGCCACTGCGGGGACGGCGGCAGCGTCACCCCGCCGCCGGCCGCAGGGACAACCCCCCCCCCTTCCACCGCCGCCGTGGCGTGCGCCCCGTGCCCCCCACCCCATCGCCCACCTTCGGTGAAGACCCGGTCCACGTTGAGGCCGTACGTGGCGCAGGTCTCGTAGTAGAGGCACCGCTTCATGTCGCCGCAGAGCGCCTGGGCTCGGGCRTCCTCGATCACCCGGGGGTTGGAGGAGCTGATCTTGTCTGCGGGCCAGCGTGGAGGTGAGGAGGGAGAGGGGGGGGACCCGGCGCGGCCCCGGCCCCCCCCCGGCCGCGCCGCCCCCGCTGGCTCACCCTGCGTGCCCACCAGCGCCAGGGCCACGTCGCCGGTGCCCCGGTGGCTGCTGAGCAGCTCGTGCAGCTGCGTCACCTCCTCGAAGCTGCTCTCGTTCTCCAGGCTGAACACGAAGATGACGGCGTCCGCCCAGTTGGCGAACTGGAGTGGGGGGGACACACACGGGACAAGGGCGTCACGGCTCCGCGTTACTGGCTGCAGCCACCATGGCCCCCCCCCTCCCCAAGTCCAGACGCACCTTGGCGTCCGGGGGGCCTCCCTCCTCCCGGATAAGCAGGAGGTGGCTTTGGCCGTCAACCATCATCTCGCGCTTGAACTGCCCACCTGGAGYGGGAGACAAGAGGGGCTGTACCACGGGGCGGCCGTGCCAGGGGCTCAGCCCCAGCCCTGAGGTCATGCCCAGCCCCGTGGCCATGCCTGACCCCATGGCCATGCCAAGCACTGTGGCTATTCCCAGTCCTGTGACTGTGCTCAACCCCACGGCCACGCTCAACGCTTTGGCCATGCTCAACCCCACGGTTATCCCCAACCCCATGGCCACGCTCAACGCTGTGGCCATGCTCAAACCCACGGTTAACCCCAACCCCGTGGCCATGCTCAACGCTGTGACCATGCTCAACCCCATGGTTAACCCCAACCCCGTGGCCATGCTCAACCCCATGGTTATCCCCAACCCCATGGCCATGCTCAACGCTGTGGCCATGCTCAACCCCATGGTTAACCCCAACCCCATGGCCATGCTCAACACTGTGGCCATGCTCAGCCCCATGGTTAACCCCAACCCCCTGGCCATGTTCAACTCCATAGTTATCCCCAGTGCCATGGCCATGCCCAATGCCATGACTGTTCCCAGTCTCATGACTTTTCCCAACCCCATGGCCATGCCTGGCCCCATGGCTATTCCCAACACTGTGGCCATGCCCTGTCCCACTGCTGCACTCAGCCCCATTGCCATGCCCAGCCCCATGACCATACCCAGCCCCAAAGCCATGCTCAGCTCCATGGCCAAGCCCAACTCCATGGTCATTCCCAACCCCATGGTCCTATGACCATGCCTGGCCCCATGACCATACCCAACCCCAAAACCATGCTCAGCTCCATGGCCAAGCCCAACTTCATGGTTGTTCCAACCCCACGGTTGCCCCCATGGTCCTATGACCATGCCTGGCCCCATAGCTATTCCTGCCCCTGTGGCCATGCCCAGCTCCAGCCACTCACTCTCCGTGGGCTCCAAGCCCACATACGAGCCAGTGAGGAAGCGGTGCACGAGGGCCGACTTCCCGCTCTTGCTGCTGCCCAGGACACCCTGTGGAGGGGCAGAGAGCGGTGTGAGGGCACGCCACGCCACGCCACGCCACGCCGCGCCACGCCACACCACGCCGCGCCACGGGGCTGGCACATGGGGCTGCCCAGGGCTGCAGTACCCACCAGGCGGATCTCGGGGACGGAGCGGCCCAGGGTCCATTCCTGGCTGTTCACCAAGGCCTCTGCAGGGAGGAGAGGGGTGAGCAGGGACCCCGAGGGGGGCCACTCCCGGCACTGCCGGCAGCACCGCCGGCGGCTCCCGGCGTGGGCGGCCAGGGAGCCGTCACCAAGCAACGGCACCCGGCACCAAGCTCGGCGGAGGCGGCAGGGAGGGCCACGGGGACAGGCCTTGGCCGTGGCACCCTGCCACGATGACAGGAACCCCCTCCTTCTGGCATGGCCACCCCACGGTCACCCCCTCCCTGCACAGGGGGGCACAAGGACACGGCGGGTACATGGGCACAGCAGGCGCAAGGTCACAGTGTGCACGAGGACGCAGAGTGCACGAGGATGCGGTGTGCATGAGGATATGGCATGCACAAGGACGCGGTGTGCACAAGGATGTGGCGTGCACAAGGATGTGGCATGCATGAGGACGCAGAGTGCACGAGGACGCGGCGTGCACGAGGACGCGGCGTGCACGAGGACTTGCTGTGCACGAGGACTCGGCGTGCACGAGGACGCGGTGTCCACAAGGATGTAGAGTGCACGAGGACGCAGTGTCCACGAGGACACGGCATGCTCAAGGACGCAGTGTGCACGAGGGTGCAGGGCACGGGGCCACGGCGGGCACAAGGCCGTGGCATGGCACAGGGATGCTCCGTGGCACGGGGCACGCTCCCTGCACACGTGCCCTGCCGTGGGCCACGGCACCCCAAGCCCCTCCACGTCCCCAGCCCRTCACCGCAGCATCTCGCCTCCTGCACCACGAGAAAGGGAAACTGAGGCAGGGGAGAAGCAGAGGGTCCCCCCCATGCGGGTGCCCTCRGGTTCCCCTGCGCCAGGTCCCCAGCGTGGCCCCATGCGCGTGGCAGGCAAAGGGTTAACGCCGGTGCCTGTCACCCCACGCGTCATCACGGCGCTGTGCCACCCACGGGCCCCGCTGCCACCCACGGGCCCCCCCAGCAGGCTCTGCCCACGCGGCCCCGTGGGGTGGGTGCTGGGGGGGGCAGGAGGTCTGGGGGACACGGGGATGAGGTGGACGGATGGACGGACGGGTGGGTGGACGGACGCAGGGCGGATGGACAGGGTACAGGATGGACGGATGGATCAATGGATGGATGGACATGTGGCCGGATGGGTGGACAGACGGACGGATGGCTACGGGGTGGCCGGAGAGAGGGACGGGCAGGCGGAGGGGCGAAGGGCTGAACATGAGGCCGGGCGCGAGGGGACGCAGCGATGGGAGAGCGGACGGACGGACGGATGGGCCGTGAGCGGACACACGCATGCCTGCCGCCCGTGGGGCGGCCCGGGCTCCCCCCAGCCCCCTTTGCAGCCCCACAGAGCCCTCCCTGAGCCGGGGCCAGGCCCTGCGGGGGAAACCGAGGCACGACGAGCCCAGGCGCCCGGGACCCCCCTCCCTTCGCCCCCCCCCACCACCATGGGGGTCCCCGGGTACTTACTGGGGGAGGCCCCGCGGGGCAGCTCGGTGCTGAGCAGGGCCCAGGGGGGCGCGGGGTGCGTGGGGGTGGACGCCGGGCTCTTGGCGAAGATCCCGCTGATGAACTTGAGCATCTTGCGGTCGCGGGTGGAGGCTCGGCCGCCCTCGCGGCCCCGCTTGAGCCCTGCGCCGCCCTCGGCGGGACCCCCGGGCGCCGCCGGCGCYGCCACCATCAGCCCCCCGGGCCCCGGGTGCAGGTCGCTGTTGTCCAGGGTCTTGCTCTTGCCCTTGCGGGGCGAGAGCCGGGCGCGGGCGGCCGGCCGGGGGGCCGCCTCGGCGCCCGCCTTGCTCCCGGCTTTTGCTCGCCCCTTGCCTTCGCCCTCGGGCCACGAGAGCCGGCTGCCCGGACCCTTGTGGGCGCCTTTGCCCGCTTTGGCCTCCGAGCCCATCTTGGCCCCGCTGGTGGTCACCGTCTTGAAGGGTTTGTTGGCCAAGCGGAGCCGCCGGGGACCAGCGGCCGGGTGCGGCGAGGACGCCCCGGGACCCAGGTAGGACGAGGGGGGTTTGGCGCCGTCCGGGGCCGTGTCGGGGCATCCCCAGCTGGCCTGGCTGAGCAGCACCCGGCGGGCGCCCGGC
>NW_028186821.1:25697-29610 GCF_003343005.1 Rhea americana | reverse complement strand
CCCCCGCGGCGGCGGGAGGGACCCTCCGGACACCCCCCACCACCTCGCTGGCACTGGCGCCGGCATCGGCCTTCGCTGCCGGGAGCCGCCCCTCAGCCCTTCCTCCTGCCCTCCCATCCATGCCTCCATCCTCCTCCTCATCCCTCCGTTCCCTCCATCCATCCCTGCATCTCTTCACCTGCTCCATTCATCCACCTCTCCATCCTCCACCCATCCCTGCACCTCTTCACCCCCTCCTTCACCTCCATCCATCCCTTCATTCCCTCCACCCATCCCTGCACCTCTTCACCCCCTCCTTCACCTCCATCCATCCCTTCATTCCTTCCATCCAGCTCTTCTTCCCTCCATCCAGCTCTTCTTCCCTGCATCCCCCATCCATCCTCCATTCCCTCCATCTATCCCTTCACCCCTYCATCCATCCATCCCTCCCTCCATCCCTYCTATCCRTCCTCCATTCCCTCCATCCATCTCTTCATCCCTCCATCCAGCCCTCATCCCTTCCTTCTATCCATCCCTGCATCCCTTCTGCCCCTCAGTCCATCCCTCCATCCCCTCTATCCATCCCTTCACCCATCCATCCATTCATAATTCCATCTCCTCTACCCATCCCTGCACCTCTTCACCCCCTCCATCCATCCCTCCATCTGTCCCTTCACCCCTTCATCCAGTCCTTCACCCCTTCAATCCCTCCACTCCCTCTGTCCCTTCATCCCCTCCATCCATCCCTTCATCCCCTCCACATCCCTCCATCCATCCCTTCACCCCTTCCATCCTTCCCTCCATCCCTGCCTTGCCTCTTCATCTGTGCTCCCTCCATCCCTCCTTTCCCTCTATCCATCCCTCCATTGACCCCATCCTTCCCTTCACCACCTCCATCCATCTCTTTCTACTCCTCCATTCACCGTTTCCATCTATTTCTTCAGCTGCCCCGTCCATTCCTCCATCTCTTGGTCTTTTTTCCACCCCTCATCCATCCCTTCCACCCCTCTACCTCCACCCCTCTATCCACCTTCCCTTCATCCCCCAGCCCTTCCTGCCCCCTTTCCTCCAGCTACATCCACGCACCCACCCTGGTGCCACCTCTACCACCCTCCCTGCATCCCTGCTGCTGCGCCCCGGCAGCCGGCGGGGCGCCACGGGCCGGGCCGGGCTGGGCCGGGCTGCGGGCCGGGCGGCAGCCAGTGGGCCCAGCCCGCCTCTCTTCTCTGGCATTTTTAGCAGCGGCGCAGAAATCCTCTGCATCCCGTTGCCATGGCAACGGCAGGGCTGGAAATGCGGTAAAACAGCGGGATCTCGCCCCGGGGGCGGAGGCCGGGCTGTGCGAGCTGGCACCGCCGGTGGCACCGGGAACCAGGCGGCCACCACGCCAGTGCCCAGGCCCACTGGTCACACCAGCATGTCCCCATTCCCCTGCTCTGCCCGCATGAGCCATGGCCGGGCATGATGCAGGGATGGATGCGGTGCCCGGGGGCCAAGCACGGCACCCAGGGAGGGATACAGAGCTTGGGGACGGACACGGCGCCCGGAGACAGATATGGTGCACAGGGACAGACAGGGTGTCCAGGGATGGACACGGTGTCTGGGGACAGATACGGTGCCCGGGCATAGACATGGCGCTCAGGGACAGATACAGTGCCTGGGGACGGATACGGTGTCTGGGGACGGATACGGTGCCTGGGGACGGATACGGTGCCTGGGGACGGATACGGCGCTCGGGGACGGATATGGTGCCAGGGAAAGGATATGGTGCCTGGGGATGGATACGGTGCAAGGGAACAGATACGGTGCTCAGGGATGGATACGGTGCCTGGGGATGGATACGGTGCTCAGGGATGGATACGGTGCCTGGGGATGGATACGGTGCTCAGGGACGGATATGGTGCCAGGGAATGGATACGGTGCCTGGGGATGGATACAGTGCCAGGGGACGGATACGGTGCCTGGGGATGGATACAGTGCCAGGGGACGGATGCAGTGCCTGGGTCAGGCTGGGCAGAGCAGATGCCTCGTCCCCTCTGGGTGCACCCGCGGGTGCCCGTGCTGGGGCTGCCGGCAACGCAGTGGCAGGGATGGGCAATGGGGACCGGCCTGCGCACCCGTGTGCGGTGGCAGCGTGGCAGTGCCACCCGGGAGGGACAAAAACACCCCACGGGGATGGTGGGGNTGCCTGGGGACGGATACGGTGTCTGGGGACGGATACGGTGCCTGGGGACGGATACGGCGCTCGGGGACGGATATGGTGCCAGGGAAAGGATACGGTGCCTGGGGATGGATATGGCGCTCGGGGACAGATGCGGTGCCTGGGGATGGATACGGTGCAAGGGAACAGATACGGTGCTCAGGGATGGATACGGTGCCAGGGAACGGATATGGTGCTCAGGGATGGATACGGTGCCTGGGGATGGATACGGTGCTCAGGGATGGATACGGTGCCTGGGGATGGATACGGTGCCAGGGGATGGATACGGTGCTCAGGGACGGATACGGTGCCAGGGGATGGATACGGTGCTCAGGGACGGATACAGTGCTCAGGGATGGATACGGTGCCAGGGAACGGATACGGTGCTCAGGGACGGATACGGTGCCAGGGGATGGATACGGTGCCTGGGGATGGATACGGTGCCAGGGGACGGATACAGTGCCTGGGTCAGGCTGGGCAGAGCAGATGCCTCGTCCCCTCTGGGTGCACCCGCGGGTGCCCGTGCTGGGGCTGCCGGCAACGCAGTGGCAGGGATGGGCAATGGGGACCGGCCTGCGCACCCGTGTGCGGTGGCAGCGTGGCAGTGCCACCCGGGAGGGACAAAAACACCCCACGGGGATGGTGGGGGGGGGGCATGGAGTCCCCAGAGCCCTCAGGGTGGCCCATGGGGCCAGGCACTGCGTCCTGCTGCCCGCACCGGGGTCCCGGGGGAGCCAAGCCGGCTCCCGTGTGTCCACCCCCCCCCCAGCGGGCTCGTGACGGCACCGGGCACGTCGTCACGGCAACCCACCCACGGCCACGCTGGCACGGGGTGCACAGCCACCCGCCCCCCCCAAGCCACCTGCCATGGGGGGGGCCCACGCTGGCCCCCCCAAACTGCCCCATGGGCCCTGCGTCGCCCCTGCCACCGAGCCCTAGGGATGGGGGGGGGGGCGACACGGTGCCCCTAGGACAGGCCCCAACCCCCCCCCATAGGGGAGGCCTGGCCCCTTGCAGCCCCCTGCCCCCAACGGTGCCAGTGCCGGACTCCCCCCAGTGCAGCCCAGTCCCTCCCAGTGCTCCCTGCCAGACCCCGGAGAGGGGCTGGGGACCCTCCCTGGTGCGTATGGGTGGCCGCAGTGGCACCGCGCCCCGGCCGTGGGGGTGACACCGGGTCACGCCAGGCCTGAGCCCCCCCCCAGTTCATTCGCACCCCCACTCCATCCCGCAGACCCCCCAGTCCCTGCCTGCCCTCTAAGTGCCCGCGGCGGCAGGGGGCCATGGGGCACAGGAGGGAGAGGCCCCCTGCCACCCCCATTGGGGTGGGGGGAGCTCTGGGGGCAGGAGCAGCACCCAGGGGGGGCAGCAGGGGGGGGATCGCGGCCCCCGGCACCGGTGGTGGGTACCACCTCCCGGGCGCCTAGCAACAAGGCATCCCCCTGCTTCCCGTCGCCGCGGCAACCGCGGTGATGCCGGGGATGCGGGGGTTTGGCGCGGGGAGGGGGGTCCCAGGAGCGGAGCGCAGCCCGGCCTACACCATCCTCCCGCCCCCCAACCCGCACCGCCGTGGGGGTTACGGGGGTCCATCCAGCCCCTCTCCCCCCTCTTCCAGGGGCGCGGGGCCCCGGCGGGGGGCGCGGGGCCCCCCGGGCGCCCGCCGGAGGTGAGGAAACGGCCCACGTCACCGACCGCAGCGCAGCGCCGGGGTTGTTGCAGCGGAAACCGCTCCGACGG
>NW_028186821.1:21649-24548 GCF_003343005.1 Rhea americana | reverse complement strand
GCACGCCCGGCCCTGCCGCCCTGCCGCCCCCGGGGCCCCCGCTGCGGTGGCACGCGTGCCACGGCCCCGCTGGGGCTGCCCCCGATGGAGGGGGGCACACCGGGGGCGGGGTGGGGGGCGTGCGGGCACCAGGACGCGCTGGGGACACGTTGGGGACGTACCGGGCTGCACCGACAGCCCGGCGACACGCAGGTGCCAGGGACGTGCCACGGACACGGGGACACCGAGGACGTGCCACAGGCACGCGCACGCTAGGGCCATTGCGTGGACACGCACCACCGGGGCCACATGCAGCTTGCACGGACACGCTCGGGACACACGTGCGGCCACGCGCCGCACGCCCACGCAGCCGTGTCCTTGCCACGGCCCCGGCGCAGCTCCGAGCGGAGCCGTGGCCCCGGCTGGGTCGGGAAGGGCCCGGGAGGAAACGCAGCCTCCCCCGTCGTCCCCCCACGGCTTCCTGCCACCGTGACGTGGCACAGCACCCATGGTGGGGGGGGGCAGCACCCAGAGGAACGGCACCRGGGCAATCGGCCCCRCRGGGACCCCACGGCAGAGGCAGGGCRGTGGGGGACGAGCGGGGGTTTATTGCCCCACGCGGGGCAGCTCAGGGGCTCACRGGGTACGAGGAGGCCACGAAGCGCTGGCCGTCCCCGTAGAAGGAGTTGGTCCAGGAGTAGGTCTGGATCTGGGCGGCTTTGCCCCCCAGGCTCACGTGGCACCTGCRGGGACGGAGACGGCGTCGTGACCCACGGGAACGAGGCCGTGGGCAGCGGACCCCCGTCCACGCTGGAGGGCACCGCTCAGTGGGGGGGGGGGTCCCAGCTGCCCCCCAGCTGTGGGTCCTCCCCACACTCACAGCTGGTCGGGCCGGGCTTTGTAGCACAGGGTGTAGAGGGCCAGGTCGAACTCGGGGCTGGAGCCCATGAAGACGGAGCCGATGCTCTTGAGGTAGCCGCTCCAGCGGTACTGCAGGGCCAGGACGTCGGGGAAGGCAGCCCACTGCGGCAACAAGGGCGCGTTGGGGGGACGCTGGGGACGGCCGCGGGGGCACAGGGCCGCTGGGGAGATGGTCACGGCGGGGGGGGGATAAGAACTGCAGGGGCAATCATGGGGCAATGGGGACGGGGAGGTTGGTCACAGTGGGGACCCTGGAGATGGACGTAGAGGAAGAGGGACCTTGGGGATGGTCGGAGCAACAGGATCTCCGGGGACATTCACTGGGAGGACGTTAGGGACCTTGGGGATGGCCATAGGGGGGCACAGACCCTGGGAACAGGCACAGGGAGTGCCTGAGGCTGGGATATAGGAGCTGAGGACAAGCTGGGGAGCTGCGAGGACCCGTGTYCCTCGGGGGGTGGGAACTGTCCCCTCCTGGGGGCCGCTGTCCCCGCACTCACAGGYCCGTCGTAGCTGTAGCTCAAGTAGTTGAGTTGTCCCGACTTCTCCAGCTCATAGAGCTGGACCCAGCTGTGGCAGCCTGACACCTTCCCCTTCTTGATCTCCCCTGGGCAGAGAGCAGGGTGAGGGCAACGCGTCCCCGTGTGTCCAGGCTCTGTCCCCCCATGCGCCCCATATCCCCAGCTCCCCAGCTCCCCCTGTTCTCGTCCCCATGGGCTCGGTCCCCGGCATCCCCCCGTCCTTCCCTTCCCCACGCGTCCTGTATCCCCCCATCCAGCCGGCTCCATCCTCCCCGTCCCCCCCTCCCCGTGGTACCGTGGAAGACGTGCTCGAAGCCGGAGGAGTCGAGGGCCGCTCCGCTGGAGCGTGAGTACAGCCCGAACCACATGTCCTTCAGGTCAGCCCGGAAAGCGTCCACCGAGGGGTACAGGCCTGGGGGAGACCATGCTGCTGTGGGGCTGGGCMATGGGGCACAGCCACCCCCTGCCCAGGCAGCACCAGCCCCTTCCTGGTGCCATGGTATCCCCAGCCCCATTTCTCCACCGTCCCCTGGCCCCGTCCCTTACCCTTGGCAAGGAAGAAGCGCGTGAGCGTGGCCATGACGGGCGTCTGGAAGATGGCCTCCAGGAAGGCCTCCTCCTCCTGCTCCTCCTCAGACGTCAGCGTCTCAGCGTGGCCTGTCACCTCGTCGTAGTTGTCCAGCAGGGCCAGGAGCCGGGCGAAGGTGGGCTTGGCAAAGAGCGTGGCCTCCGCCACGTACTTGAAGAGCCTGGCGCCCGGGGAAGGAGAGTCACCAAAGAGGAGGCACAGGAGAAGGTTATGTGGGTGGGTGGATATGGGGTGGACGGACAGATATGGGATGGATAGGGATGGCCGGAAGGACAGCAGACAGATGGAGAAGGACGGAAGGGCAGACAGGTGGACAGCAAGATGGATATGGGCAGACAGACGCATGGCGAGTTGAGTATAGGAAGGATGGATGAACGCAGGGTGGATGGATGGATATAGGATGGATGAAGAGAAAAACATACGGGTAGACGGAGAGATGAACGGACAGGTAGATGGACAGCCATGGATGTYTGAAGGATGGATAGACAGCTACGCGACTAGTTGGATGGACGGATTGGTGGACAAACCAACGACCAGATGGACAGACAGATGGCTGGCCAAAAAGGACAGCTAGGCAGAGGGACCGAGAGGTGCGCTGGCACTTCCCGCGCTCTCTCCGCCGGCTCGGCACCTCTTGGAGGCATAATCCTTGCCGGCGCTGGCCTCGGAGCTCGGGATCCTGYGCTGCAGGTCGAGGACGATCTCCCCGCCGGCGGCCCTGTTCCCGTCGGCGGCGTAGAGCTGCTCCGAGACGTCCCTGAGCTCGTCGTCGGAGATGGGGGAAGCGGAGGAAAGGGAGAGACGCGGCCCCACGGCCGCCCCGTCCGCGAGCGAGGCGCCGCGGGCCAGGCAGGGCAGGAGGCAGAGCAGCCCCAGCGCCGCCGCCGCC
>NW_028186821.1:11250-14169 GCF_003343005.1 Rhea americana | reverse complement strand
GGGGGGGGGGGGCGGCTGCGGCTGATGCTGCCCCTCGTTGCAGCTCGTGGGGCTGCTGCTCATCGGCGTGGCCGCCTGGGGCAAGGGCTTTGGCATCGTCTCCAGCATCCACATCATCGGCGGCGTCATCGCCGTCGGCTTCTTCCTCCTGCTCATCGCCATCGTGGGCCTCATCGGAGCCATCCACCACCACCAGGTCATGCTCTTCTTCGTATCCTTCGCCAAGGGGAGGGGACGGGGGCGCGGATGAGGGGTGGGTGACGTCCCCCACGTCAACCAGCACAGACCAGGCAGGACTGTGGTGGTGGGGGGGGGACCCAATGCAGCTTAGCCAGGGCGTGAGGACGCAGGGCCTTGGCTAGAAGACGCAGTCGGAGACGGTGCCGGGGTCGCCGCTCCCGTGGCCCAGCGCGGGTGAGCGCTCGAGACACGGCTCTAACCCCAGCATCTCGCCAGCTCCGATCTATAAGCAACCCACGGCGGAGCTCTGTGCTCCCCTCTCCCAGCCCAAGAGAAGGAGCTGCTGGTTCAGACCCCTCTGCCCAGAGCCAACCCCAAAACACAGCCTGGAGCCCCCCCTCTCCCCCCGACAGGCCCTGGGGATCCAGGTGTCCCCGTATCCCCAGGCCAGGAAACACCCCTGTGGCAAGACCGGGTTGAGCCAAGCGAGGCTTTGGCGCTGGCTCTTCCCCCTTCCCCGTGGGAAGGGAAGCAGAGGGGGAACCACAGCTCGGCTGGCGTCTCCGCATGGGCCCCGCACCCATGGGAGAGCTTCCTGTGCCGGCCCAAGCGGCGCCGCTGGGCACGGGAGCACCGCGGCCATCGGGGCAGGACGGCCAGGAAGGGCGTTGGGGTTTACGGGACCGTGACTGGAGCTGGGGGGGGGCAGTGGCAGCCCCCAGCTGCCCCACGGCGGGTCTCCAGCTCCCCGGGTGCGAGGAGAGGGCACTGCCGAGCCTCTTGCCTTGACTCCAGCCCTCCCAAGTACATGATCATCCTGGGCCTCGTCTTCATCTTCCAGTTCGGCGTGTCCTGCTCGTGCCTAGCTATTAACAGGACCCGGCAGGTGAGTCCTTCCCCACGCGGGGCCGGACGGGGGACAGGGCTGTCCCTCGTCTNGCCGGCCAGTGTGGTATTGTGCCAGCCCAGGGGGCACAAGGACAACGAACGCTGTCCCCTGCCAGCAGGGACGGACACCCTTTCCTCTCCTTGGGGTCCCTCCAGCGGGTGCCACCTCCCCGTGCTTGCACCAGCGTCCCTGCCTGTGTCCGTCCCCTCTGTGCAGAGGGGTTTTGACCGGCGGGGGCCCCGGGAGCGGGCTCTGAGGGCGGCGGGGCCCTCCCGGTGCCCCTTCCCGCGCAGGAGGGGCTCTTCAGCTCCACCTGGCCCATCCTGAGCAACAAGACCAAGACGGAGCTGGAGAAGAACCTGGACTGCTGCGGGCTGCTCAACAGCACGGCCGACTTCCAGACCTTCCAGGCGGAGTTCRTCGTCTGCCCTGCGGTGAGTGGGGGTGTGGGGACCCCTGCACCCCCCGGGACGCTGTCCCACACCCCCCCTCGCTCACTGTGGGTGGGATCCTCCCCCCCCGACCCCTGCAGAAGTGCAAGACCCTCCTGGGCAAAGACCCCCGAGCCAAGTGTCTGACCTGCGGCGAGAAGATGCTGCAGCACTCGGACGAAGCCCTGAAGATCCTGGGTGGCGTCGGCCTCTTCTTCAGCTTCACAGAGGTAAGGGAGGACCCGGGGGGGCGCCGGGCGCCCGCGGGGGCCGTGCCAGCGCCCCTAACTGCACCCCCCCGCCCCGGGCCGTGTCTCTTGCAGATCCTGGGAGTGTGGCTCGCCATGCGGTACCGAAACCAGAAAGACCCCAGAGCCAACCCCAGCGCCTTCTTATAGGGCCGGTGCCCTGCCCCGTCCCCCGCTGGGGCACGCGCCGCCCCTCTGCCCCCGTAGCCGCTAGCAAGCCCCTCCCGGGGACCGTCTCCGTCGGTGCCAGGAAAGGTGCCCCCGCTCCGGGCACGCGGGCCCTCGGCCACGTTCCCAAGCCGCTGATCGGACGCGCTGCTGCCGCATGAAGCCTTTGGCACGTGGCAGCCAGGCCCGAAGGGCTCCGAAAAGAGAGAAGGGTGGTGGCGCCGTCGGAGCGGGCCGGGGTCCGGCTGCGCCCCGGCCGGACGCGGCCTGCGGGGCGGGGGACCAGCCCCGGCTGGAGCTGGGCTCGCGGCCACGGACCCTACCGGCCCTCGGGGCGGGCACCGGGGCTGCGTCCCGGCGGCGCCGGCTCCGCGGGCGCCGGACAGACCCGGCCCCTTCAGGCCAAGGCTCCCCACTTCATCCCCCACCTTGTCCCAGTAAGTTTTGCCCCCCAGACTGGTGCATGCTGGTTATTTATATGCTGGGAAGGGGAAACAGGACAAGCAGCACCTGAAGGACCTCTGCACCTTCCTGCCCACTTTCACCCCCTCCCCTGGCACAGGGCTGGCGCTGCCCCCGCGTGTCCCCCCACCCCGGCACTGGGATGGCACCAAGGGCTGGTGGGTGCCCCTGCACCCCGCTCTGTCCCTGTTCTGGGTTCTTGACCCCCCCCCCCCATCCCCTCTGTGCCAGGGCAGAGCACGATGGAGGGGGTGGCAGCACAGTGCGCGCCCCCACCCCAGTCTGCCTGCTGCCACCGCAGGGATGTCACCATGTCTGAGACGGTTCGAATAAATGCGATTCAGTGACACTGGCTCTGGCTTTCTTTGGGGGGGGCACCCAGGGCGGGTGGCTTCCCGCCCCCCACGACGTGTGATAGCCGGGYGGCCGAGCCAAGTGACGACGCGGGGACGGGGCCAGGCCACCCCGGGCACTGCCGGCGCCCCTTTATTGGGAAGGGCAGTGGCTGGAGCCAGGAGAAAACGCGGTGCGCGTCTCTGCG
>NW_028186821.1:7891-9928 GCF_003343005.1 Rhea americana | reverse complement strand
GCTCCACATGTCCACGGGCGTCGCGTAGGTCGACTGGAGCAGCACCTCGGGCGCCCGGTACCACAGCGTCACCACCTGCCCACGGCACGGGGACGGGCTCAGCGCCACAGCCCCCCGTGCCTGCGGGTCCCCTCCTGGCCGGGGGCCACCGCCACGGAGACCTGCAGCCGCCCACGCCCAAAGTGCCCTGGATTCGTGGCCACCTAGATCTGCACCCTCACAGCTTCCTCGGTTCACGGCCACCTGGTCCCAGGGCCACCAGGATCTCTGCCCCCAAGTCCCCTCCTCCCAGCCCTAGAGACACCGGGGACTGGTGGCTCTCCAGATTCGCAGCCATGTGGATCTGTGAGCATCCACAAAACGTGGCCACTCTGCCCTGCGGTGGCTTCCCAGACKAGGTGTTCACCAGTCCCTCCCTGGGTCACCCTGACCTGCAACTCCCTGGGCTTGTGGCCACCCACGACACTCAGCTCCCTGGATCCATGGCCAACCCAAGCCATGGCCACCTAGATCCGTGGCCACCTGAGCCCCACAGCTGCCTGGATCCATGGCCAACCCAGCCTGTGGCCACCCAGGACTCACAGCTCCATGATTTGTGGCCGCTCGGCTCCATGGTCACCCAGCTTCACAGTCACGTGGCCTGGGGCCTCCCCAGCACCATCGCTCTCTGCGTTTGTGGCTGTGCAGATCCACAGCTACGTGGCCCTGCAGCCTCCCAGGACCCCAAAACTCCCCAAATTCATGGCCCCTGGCCACACACCACAGGGGTCAGGGCCATCTGGCAGCTGTAGATGCGGGCCAGGCCAAAGTCGGCCAGCTTGACCTGCCCGTT
Source organism: Rhea americana (assembly GCF_003343005.1). Lineage (NCBI taxonomy): Eukaryota > Metazoa > Chordata > Aves > Rheiformes > Rheidae > Rhea > Rhea americana. Next base: position 9,096 of record NW_028186821.1, on the reverse strand, counting down.
GCTGGTCACCAGGATGTTCTCGGGCTTGAGGTCCCGGTGGACGATGCAGTTCGAGTGCAGGAAGTCGAGGCCACGGAGGAACTGCCGCATGAGGTCCTGGAGGGGGAAGAACACCCGGCGTGAGCGGCCCCGCGGCCTCCACGGTCGCCGTCCCGGTTCCCTGACCCACCTTGATGGTGTCGAGCGGCAACCCGGGCGCAGGCGCCTTGTCCAGGTAGGTCTTCAGGTCCTGGTCCACGTGCTCGAAGACCAGCGTCACCTTGGTCTCGCGCTCCGTCCGCGCCGTGGCACAGACGTCCATCAGCCTGGCCGGGGTGGGGGACGCGGCGTCAGCGGGGTCCCTGGTCCCCGCGAGGCGGGAGGCGGCGCCCGCCGGACTCACCGGACGATGTTGGGGTGGTCGAAGTGCTCGAGGCGCTTGAGCAGGGCCACCTCGCGCACGGTGCTCAGGGGCAGCCCGTTCTCCGTCGTCTGCACCCGCACGTTCTTCAGCGCCACGAACTTGCCGCTCTGCAGGTCCCGCGCCTTGTAGACGGTGCCGTAGGCGCCCACGCCGATCTCCGCCACCGGCTCGTACTGCTCCCGCACCTCCTTCGCCATGCTGGCGCCGCCGTCGGCCGGGGCCCCCGGCACCCTGCAGCACCCCGGCACCCGCTGACCGGCACCGGGGTCAGCCGGGACTCGCCTGCACCCCACAGCCAGCACCTCAAGGAGCGAGGAGCACCCGGCGCGTCCTGGACGCCCGGCTCAGGCGTGGGCGCAGCACCCCGCAGCCCTTGCGCCCAGCGCCATATGGCCCCCTCTGAAGCCCAGCCCCAGCGCCCAAGGGATCAGAGGGGGCCATAGCACCCTGCAGCCCCCAAGGGGACCAGCACCCCAGGGGGACCAGCACCCCCTAAGGGACCAGCACCCTGCAGCCCCCAGCACCCCAGGGAGGGACCAGCACCCTGCAGCCCCCAGCACCCCGCACCTCCCTGCAGATCTCGACACCCCAAGGAGGAATCAGCACCCCACAGCTCCCAGCACCCCATGGATCCCCCCCCCAAGCCTCTGCTGCTCTCCTCCGTGTTAGCGCTGCCCCCCCCCGCAAGGGACACGCGTGCAGCAGGGACCGGGGGAGGGGGGACACAGGACTCTGCCCCCCTCGTGCAAGGTGCCGGTGCGCGGGGAAAGGAGCGTGCAAAGGGGGTCGGGAGGGGAGGGGC
>NW_028186821.1:2907-6404 GCF_003343005.1 Rhea americana | reverse complement strand
CGGGCCCGCTCCACTCCCCCCTCCCGCCGCGGCCGCCGCCCGGGCCCGGCCTCTGTCCGTGGTGCTGAAACGGCCCCGGCGCCGGGAGCGGCCTGCGGGGCCCACGGGCGACGGGGCCCACGGGGGGAGGAGAGGGGGGCGGACACCGGGACCACCGGGAGGGGGCACTGCGCCCTCGGCGGTGGCGGGGGAGGAACCCACGGGAGGATCGAGGCCACGGGAGGAGGGACCGGGCCCACGGGGCGGGGGGGGGAACAACACACGGAGGACACCGGGATCATGTAGGGCACTGGGCCCACGGGTGGGGGAGGGCCCGGGGGGAGGCGCTGGGGCAGCCCCGGCGTGGGGAAGGAGGGGGAAGAGCCGGGCACGGGGCAGCGCTGCCGGCTCCGCGCCAGCCCCGGCCGTGCCCGAGCCGCCACGCACGGCCGGGCCGCGGCGGCGGCGAGAACCGCCCGGGGCCCCCGCGGGGTCCAGAGTCCCCCGAGCATTGACGTCGGCGCCGCGTCCCCACGGCGCCGGCGGGGACATTAACCCGCCGAACGGGCCACCCGCGGCCACGACCGGGCCACCGAGGTGGCCCCCGGCGCATCCCCGCTGCTGCCGCAGCCGCGCGGGAGCCCCGGGGCGCAGCACTGAGCCGGGGCGACGGGGAGGGCTCGGGAACGGGGGGGGTGAACTCAGCGGCTCCCCCGCAGCCGCAGCCGGGGCTCGGCCAAGCGGGTGCACGGCCGCCGCCGCCGCCTCTTCTGTACAAACTCATTTAATATCCGCGGAGCAATAAATAAACCTTTAAATATCGTTGCAGCAGGGCTGGGAGTGAGAGGCGAGCGGGAGACGCGGRCAGACCCGACCGGCCGGGCTCTGCCATGGGTGAGCCGGGTGCCGCCTGCGGCGTCTCCTTAAGAGCAATAAATAGGGCGCCGGGGGGCTTAATTGGGGGGCAGAGGGGTCGCAGACAGGCGGACCGGGGGGGTCCCGCTCAGCAGCTCAGGAACCGCAGGTTGATGTCCGTCTCGGGCACCAGCAGCGTCCGCGTCATGGGCTTCACGGGGCGCCCGCCGGGCTCGGGCTTCACCTCGAAGCGCCGCAGGATCTGCAAGAGCCGGTGGTTGGGGGGCGGAGGGTGAGCGGGGCTGCCGCGGGGAGGGGGGGACGCAGCAGCGTTGGGGGGTCCCGCTCTCACCTGCGCCAGCGCCAGGTGGATCTCCAGCTCGGCGACGCGGCGGCCGACGCAGCTGCGCTTGCCCACGCCGAAGGGCACCGAGGCGAAGGGGTGACGGCCGGGCTGGCGGCGCAGCCAGCGCTCCGGCCGGAAGGCGTCGGGCTCCGGGAAGAGCCGGGCGTCGCGGGACGTGGCGTAGTGGCACAGCGTGATGAGGGTCTGCGGCGGGGACGGGACGCGATGAGCGGCGGGGCCGAGCCGCGGCGGGGAAGGGGCGGGAGGGAGACGCGGAGGCGCCCGGCGGCTCCCGCCGCCCCGGCTCACCTGGCGGGGGATCAGGTAGTCTCCCACGCGGATGTCCCGGTCGGAGATGACGCGGGCGTTGCCGGGAATGACGGGGTACAACCTACATTGGGGGGGGGATCCGGTGAGGCTCAGGGGYGCCRGGACCCCCGCCGGTGCCYGGCGCCCGCCCGCACTCACCTGAGYGTCTCCTTCACCACGGCCTTGAGCAGGGGCATGCGGGCGAGTTGGGCGGCTGGGGTGCCGCCGTCGCCCAGCGCCGCCRCGATCTCCCGGCGCAGGGCCGCCTGCACCTCGGGGTGCCGCGCCAGCTCGTACAAGCTCCACGACAAGGTGCTGGAGATCTGCGGGCGGCCGAGAGCGGCGCTGAGCCGGGACGGCCCCGCGGGAACGCCGAGCCGGGGCGGCCCCACGGGAACGCCGAGCCGGCCGCCGCCTCACCGTGTCCACGCCRGCCAGCAGCAGCTCGGTGACGTTGCCGTAGATGACCTTCATGGGCACCTTCTCCCGGGCCAGGTGGTAGGTGAGGTGGTCGCCCTCGGCCGCGTCGCCCCGCGAGAGCCGCTCGGCCGCCTCCGCCAGGCGCCGGTCGACGTGGCCCTTGGCTGGGGGAGGACGAGGCGCCGCGTGAGCGTCCCCGGGTGCCACCGGCGTCGTCCCCCCACCCCAGCCCCGCGTCCCTCACCGAAGGCGAACATGTAGTCCCAGGCCTCGCAGAAGGTCCTCCAGGGCTTGGGGAAGAGGCGGTGCAGGACGCGGGGCATGGCCATGGTGAGCAGCGTCATCACGAACATGGTGTTGATGGAGCGGATGAAGGTCTCCGTGTCCCGCGGCACCTCCTGCTCCAGGCAGCCCAGGCGCGACCCRAAGAGCACCGAGGAGATGCCTGCGGCGGGGGGAAGGCGGTCGCACGGGGGCCGGGGGACGCGGGAGCCGCAGGGACGTGGGAGAACGTGGGGACACGGGAGAACGTGGGGACGCAGGGGACCTGGAGGGACACGGGTGGCCCTGAGGGGGACACGGGAGAACCTGGTGGGACGTGGGAGCTGCTGGGGACACACAAATCTCAGGGACGTGGGAAACTTGGGGGGACGTGGGGGACCCTGCGGGGGACACAGGCCCACCTGGGGGGATACAGGTGGCCCTGAGGGGGACATAGGAGAACCTGGTGGACATGGGCATAGGAGAACCTGGGGGACATGTCAGCCCCTGGGGACAGGGGAGCCCCTGGGGGACAGCGGGGACCCTAGGGGGATGCATCAGCCCCGGGGGACCCAGGGGAGCCCCACGGGGTGGGTTTGGGGGGGGGACAGAGCCCCGCACGGAGCAGGCCGGAGACAGCGGTGACGCCCCCGAGCCCCGACCCACCTTCCAGGCCGAACTTGTAAAACTCGGTGGCGACGTCGGGGACCAGGTGCTGGGGGTGGCGGTCGCGCTGGCGCTGCAGGCGCCGCAGCAGGTCGGCCACGACGCCGTCGAGGGCGCCCGCGTAGGCCTCGGCCACGCGGGGCCGCAGCAGGTGCCGGCCCACCAGGCTGCGCAGGCGCTGCCACTCCTCGCCCTCCCTGCCGAGGGACGGGGCACGCGCGTGTGCAAAGCGCCCGCAGACGCCTCTGCCTGCGCAAACCCCACGCGCGCGCGTGCAAAGCCGCGCGGGTGCGCGCGTGCAAAACGCCCGCAGACGTCTTTGCGCGCGCGAGCCCCCACGCACGCGCAAAGCTGCACGCGTGCGCACGCGCGTGTGCAAGGCGAGCGCAAGCGCGTCGAGGCGTGCGTTCTGCACGGACACGTACGCGCCCACGTACGGCGGCGGCGGCGGGGACGCAAGGGCGCGCGCAGCCCTGCGTGCAAACGCGCGTGCGAACGCGCGTGCGCCCGCGTGGGGCCCCGCGTGCCAGCCCGTGGGCTCGGCGCCGCGCGCGGCCGCCGTTCCCCTCGCCGGCGGTTACTCACATCCTGCGCTGCCGGCGCGGCGCGGCGCGGCCGGGGGGGCCCTGAATCACGCCTGAGTCACGGCGGGCTCGCGCGG
>NW_028186821.1:0-995 GCF_003343005.1 Rhea americana | reverse complement strand
GCAGGGCCGCCCGGGCGGGCAGGCGCAGGCTCTGCGGCATGGCGGGCGCCTCGGGGACGGGCCTCGACTGAGCCCGGCCGCCTCCGCCGGGCACCTTTATAGGCACCCACGTGGAGCCGGGCAAGCCCCGCCCCCTCTGCCCCGCGGCCCCGCCCCCTGCTGCGCCAAGCCCCGCCCCCCCACCTTGTTGGGGGGGGATTTGCATAGGGGGCAGGGTGGCACTTGGGGACAAGCGGGGTTTGGGGGTCCCTGGAGCGGGGGGTTTGTTTGGGGGCAGGGGGGAACGACATGCCCTGCTTCCCCCGGGCACACGTGTACGTGCATGCACACCCCCTCGCACACGCGCGTGCGCACCCCCTTGCACACACACACGTGCACCCCTATGCACACACACACGTGCACCCCCATGCACACACGCACGTGTACCCCCATGCACACACGCACGTGTACCCCCATGCACACATACACGTGCACCCCCATGCACACACACGTGCGCCCCCAGGTACACAGGCATGTGCACACCCCCATGCACACGCGTGTGCGCCAGCAGCCGCCTCCCGCGGGGCCCCCGCTGCTCCCCACGGTCACAAACCAACCCCTGCGCCCAGGGCTGCACGTGGGGTCCAGGTGTCCTGCGCTGGGGGGGCAGGGGGGGGGGGCAGAAAGGGGAGCGGGAGGCGCCAGGCCCCCGACGGCGAGCGGCCGCCCGAGCCCCCGGAGGGGCAGCCCGGAGGGGCAGCTCGGAGCCGGGTCCCCCCCCAGCCAGCCCAGGCTGGGGGGTGTCCCCACGATGGGGGGACGGGGGACGGGCCCGGCTGCCCCCACGCTCACGGGCTCGGGGCAGGCGGAGGCGCGTGGCGCCCGCGAGGAGGGGCCCGGCCGTCCCGGGGAGGGAGAGGGCCCCCAGCAGCATCGCCCGCCTCTGGATTCTCGGGAATTACCAGCTTGCAACACAGGAAACGCTGCCGCTCGCGGTGGAAAACACCCGCCGCCAC
>NW_028186820.1:62013-64497 GCF_003343005.1 Rhea americana | reverse complement strand
TCATGCCTGCACCATTAAAAAGATATTTGTGTGTCTTGCGCAGAGCTCAGTAGCCCCCGAACACTCCCTGCCCAGGGCTGTCCATGCCACTCCTCACTCTCTGTACGGAGTAAGTCGTGCACACTGCGGAAAGGAATGACCACAGAACCCAACATCCCAGCCCTGTGCCTGACAGCAGCCTATCAGGTACTCAAGCAGACGTGACCTCACAACCACTCATCCCAGACAGGAGGGAAGTGCTGGCCTATCAGCTTCACCCACAGAAGTGACATCACAGTCACTTTCCCACCTATGTGCCTGCTCATGGTCCGGCACCTGCAGACACAGAAGTGACCTCACCGGCACCTTCATGGCTGTGTGCCTCTTACTGCCCTATGGGCTTCTGAGAAWCAATAAATCTCATRAAAACRTCTCCAGCCACCAGTCTCCTGGTGACCAGGAGCTGCATCAGCTGACCAGATGCAACTGACCTCCTAATCGCCTACCAAGCCAATGGGCCTGCTGATGATCTTTCCCCTTCCCTTATGGAAATGACCTTAGCATGGTCTTCGCTTCCATCCAGTCAGGTGCTCAGGCAGAAATTACACCATAACCATCCCCTCAGCCACATGCTTGCAGCTTGCAGAGCTTGCAGCCTCTTAGAGGCTGAGGTGGAAGTGATCTCTCAGTCACCATCCGAGCCATGCAACTGTTTCTGATATGCCCGATACTCACTTCTAAATACCTCACTATCAGCATCCTGRCCCTGTGCCTCATGGTGGCCTACCAGGTCCTTAGGCAGAAGTGATCTTGCGAACAATTACCTCAGGCATGAGCCAAAGGCTCATCAGAGCAGCTGTCAGCTGCTCAGCTAGAGATGTCCTAACAATCACCTACCAAACCCACATGTGGTTGCTCCTGGCCTTGCAGTTTCTATGACAGACAGGGTTTATGTTCTTGCTTGGGAAGTTGTGCCTGCCTCAGCCTCGGACAGGCTAGCAGCAAGCTCATGGCTGAGGCATGTGTGTTTGAGGTCGCTCCTACCTTAGCAGCTGACAGACCAGCAGTAGCCACATGGCTTGRCTGTTGATGGGAAGGTTACTTGTATTTGATCAGCTGAAAGTGGGAGTTTAGTTAGCATTCTGTCTGGGGACCCTGGCAAGAACTGCAGAAACTGCAGGCCTCCAAAAACCTAGTGACACATTGCAAAATATGCTCAGCTGAGATGGACATCTGAACTGCCAGGTCAGAAATGACTCCCTTAGGTAAKAGRCGAGTATCTGAAAAGATGRGGACCATAATACTGAAGAGGCTCACAGAGTTATTTGCATAAAACAACTTCAGCTTTGCAAGCCGAACTATGCTCATAAGGCGTTAAACAGGATAGCTTTGAAAGAGGATGTGCACTAAAAGCTGCATGGGAAGCCCCAGGACCCACACAGAATGGTCACCAATGGGAGGCTGCAGGAGGCACAGGTCAGACACATGGGTCGGACAGAGAGGTAGGACTCGATTCATTGTTCATATAGTGTTCCTATATTGTTCAAAGAACTAGGGAGCTATTTCTCCCAAGGCGCAGGACTCTGCACTTGCCCTTATTGAAACTCATGAGGTTTCTCTGCACTCAACTCTCCAGCCTGGCCAGGTCTCTCTGAATGGCAGCACAGCCCTCAGCTGTATCCACCACTCCTCCCAGCTTGGTATCATCGGTACACTTGCTGAGAAGGCACTCTTGTCCCTTTATCCAGGTCATTGATGAGGAAGTTGAAAAGGATAGGACCCAGTCCTGAGCCCTGGGGAACGGCACTAGCCACAGGCCTCCAGCTAGACTCTGTGCCACTGATGACAACTCTCTGAGCTCTACCTTTCAGCCASTTCTCAATCCACCTTGGATTATTCATATGGAATAGAATTCCTTGGCCACCTTTGGTGTTAGCGCGATAGATTCTCTGTGTATCTGGGTGGAAGAGGCAAGGAAGGCAGTGAGCAGAGTGGTGCTTGGGGAGTCTTGTGATCTCTGCTGTGCTGCACAATCCGCATCCCACAAATGTTGTTACAGCCAGSCCTCTCAGCAAACGCTATTGTGCCGCCTCCTTTTCCTAGAAGGCTGTGGTGCCCTCTAGGACAAGTGAACGACCCTTCAAATAAATGCCAGCATCTGCTGAGTGCCTTTGTGTCAGTGCTCCAAAGCCTTGGTAGCTTGAACTGAGGAAGTCTCAGAGCTGTTTGTGCTCCTGGCTCTGCGAGGSCTGAAGATATGGCCAGGGCCAGGTTTCCCATAGAACCCAGCCTCCAGTGCTGTGTGAACCCAGCTGTGGAGCTCAGACTTGTGCTACAGAGCCTGYGCAGCCAGGAGAGCTGGCATTTCAGCAGCCCTCCAGGCTGGGGCTGCCTGCTTGCTTGGGCCTCATTTCAAAGCCTCTGCACTCTTTTCCCCTTCACAGGGGCTCCCGGTCCTGGAAAATAAGGAAAGGAACCAAGGTTACTTTGGGCTCAGGAGGCCTT
>NW_028186820.1:56435-61027 GCF_003343005.1 Rhea americana | reverse complement strand
ATGTTAGACAGGGTTGCATCCAGGCAGGCCTTGAATATCTCCAGAGAAGGAGACTCTACGAACAATCTGGGCAACCTGTTCCAGTGCTCCGTCACTCTCACAGTGAAGAAATTCTCCCTCACGTTCTGGTGGAACTTCCTGTGCTTCAGTTTCTGCCCATTGCCTCTTGTCCTGTCACACGAGACAACTGAAAAAAGTTTTTCTCTGTCCCCTTGACACCCTCCCTTCGGGTACTTATACACATTGATAAGATCCCCCCCTCAGTCTTCTCTTCCCCAGGCTGAAGAGGCCCAGCTCTCGCAGACGTTCCTCACAGGGCAGATGCTCCAGCCCTCTGATCATCTTCGTAGCCCTGCGCTGGACTCTTTTCAGTAGCTCCATGTCTCTCTTGTGCCGGGGAGCCCAGAACTGGACACAGTACTCGAGATGAGGCCTCCCCAGGGCTGAGTAGAGGGACAGGATCACCGCCCTCAATCTGCTGGCAACACTCTTCGTAATGCACCCCAGGAGACCATTGGCCTTCTTGCCCACAAGGGCACCAGGCTGGCTCGTGGTAAACCTGTCGTCCACCAGCACTCCCAGGTCATTCTCTGCAGAGCTGCTCTGCAGAAGGTCAGCCCCCAGCTAGTACTGGTGCCTAGGGTTATTTCTCCCTCAGTGCAGCACTCTGCACTTGCCCTTGTTGAACCTCAGGAGGTTCCTCTGCCCAACTCCCCAGCCTGGCCAGGTCTCTCTGGATGGCAGCACAGCCCTCAACTGTGTCAGCCACTCCTCCCAGCTTGGTATCACAAGCAAACTTGCTGAGGAGGCACTCCGTCCAGTCATCCAGGTCATTGATGAATAAATTGAACAGGATGGGACCAAGTCCTGAGCCCTGGGGAACTCCACTAGCCACAGGCCTCCAACTAGACTCCACCCCAATGATGACAACCCTCTGAGCAATGCCTTTCAGCCAGTTCTTAATCCACCTCACTGTCCACTTGTCTAACCCACATTTCCAGAGCTTCTCTAGGAGGATGTTATGGGAGACTGTCAAAAGCCTTGCTGAAGTCAAGGTACACAACGTCCACTGCTCTCCCCTGATCTACCCAGCCAGGCACTCCATCAGAGAAGGCTATGAGATTGATTAAGCAGGATTTCCCCTTGGGGAATCCATGCTGACTACTCCTGATCACCTTCTTTTCCTCCAGCTATCTAGAGATGACACCTAGAATGAGCTGTTCCATCACCTTTCCAGGGATAGAAGTGAGGCTGACTGATCTGTAGTTGCCTGGGTCCTCCTTCTTGCCCTTCTTGAAGACTGGAGTGACATTGGCTTTCTTCCAGTCCCCTGGCATCTCTCCAGTTCTCCAGAACCCTTCAACAATGATGGAGAGTGGCTTAGCAACAACATCCGCCAGCTCCCTCAGTACCTGTGGCTGCATCCCGTCTGGGTCTATGCATTTGTGGATGTCTAGCCTGCCCAGAAGGTCTCTMATCCTTTCCTCCTCAACCAAAGCAAAGTCTTCCCTTCTCCGGACTTTCTCCCTCACATCCAGGCTGCAGGATTCCTGGGGGCTGCCCTTAGCAGCGAAGACTGAAGCAAAGAAGGCATTCAGTAATTCTGCCTTCTCTGTATCCCTTGACACTGGGGCCCCTGCACCATTCAGCAGCGGGCCCACATTTTCCCTAGTCCTCCTCTTGCTGCTGAGGTATTGGAAGAAGCCCTTCCTATTGTCCTTGACATCCCTTGCCAGACTCAATTCCAACTGGGCCTTAGCCTTCCTCACAGCATCTCTACATTCTCTGACAGCATTCCTATAATTCTCCCAAGTAGCCTCTCCCTGCTTCCACATTCTGTGTACTTTCTTCTTCTGTCTGAATTTGGCCAAGAGCTCTTTGCTTATCCATGCCAGTGTCCTGCCCCGTCTGCTGGACTTCTTTCTCCTTGGGATGCCCCACTYGAGCTTGGAGGAAGTGATGCTTGAATACTAGCCAGCTCTCTTGGACCCCGCTTCCTTCTAGGGCCTTAACCCAYGAGACTCCACCAATTAGGTCTCTGAAGAGCCTGGAGTCCACTTTCCTGAAGTCCAGGGTTGCAGTCCTGCTTGTTGCCTTAGTTCTTTCCTGCAGGATCCTCAACTCCACCACCTCATGGTCACTGAAGCCAAGGCTGCCCCCAACCTTCATATCTACAACCAGTCCTTCTTTGTTGCTTAAGACAAGGTCCAGTAGAACACCCTTCCTCGTAGGTTCCTCCACCATTTGTGACAAGAAGTTATCATCAGTGCATTGCAGAAGCCACCTGGACTGTGTGCCTTGCTGTGTAGTCCCTCCAGCAGATGTCAGGATGGAACCAGGGCCTGTGATTGTGAGGCTACCCCCAGCTGCCTATAGAAGGCCTCATCAACATTTATAGGCCAGGCAGATCTATGGCTCCATGGATGCCTGTGATGTCACTTCAGCCTCAGGAGCTGGCAGTCCYGCTTGATGCATATTGCTGATGTTTGCATTGGTAAAGAAATTTGGCTTCAGTGTCTGCTAGGCCACTAGTGAACAAAATGCTTCTTTTTGTACTTGTGAGGTGACTTTTGCTTCAGTACCTGATTAGACAACATCAAGCACATGGTTCCTTTTGTCCTTGTGCTTAGGGCCTGGTAGTCCAGCAGCATCGAAGCACATGCCTTCGATGCAGATTCTGTTGTCATTGTTGCTGAAGAATCTGACAGGCCATCAGCAGACCCATTGCTGCTGTTTCTGGTTCTGAGTTCGGGTTCTGCATGAGTACCTGGTAGAGCCACAGTACAGAGATTAGTGCTGTTTGTGCTTCTGAGATTTTTGTGCCTCTGTCCATGAGAGGCCACAGCACGAGCATGGCTTCAATGCAGAGTGTGAGGACACTTTTGTTTAAGTATGTGAGAGGCCAGBGGTAGGCACCTAGCTGCTGCTTTTGCTTGTGAGGTCGCTATTGCCRTGCTGTCCGATATGCCAGCAGGTGGCTTTGATGRAGACTGTGAAGTCACCACTTCCTGAGAACGGGATAGGCAAGCTGCAATTAAATTCCTTTGATACGTATTTGAAACGCTTCTGCATCTGTAAATGACAGACAACAAGGAGACACATTATCACTCTTTGTGGTTGTGAGGTCAGTTCAGCCTCTCTGCCTGACAGGGCCCTGGCAGGCCCATGGCTGCTCTTTGTGCTTGTGAGGCCCCTTCTGCCTCAGGCCCTCATAGGCCAGTGATAGGCGCATGGCTGCTGTCYGTGGTTGTGAGGTGGCTTGTGCAGCAGTGACCCTGTTAGGGGTCACTGGCAGGCCCCTGGTTGCTGTTTGTAGCTGTGAGGTCACTTCTGCCGCAGTGTGTCTGTTAGGCCAGCGTTGCTCACATGGCTGCTCTTTGTGTTTCTGGKGTCACTTCTTCCTCAGTGCCGGAYGGGTCGCTGCTRGGCCCTGGCTGCTGCTTSTGRTTGTGAGGTCACTTGGACCTCCGTGCCGCAGAGGCTCGTGCTAGGTCCACGGCTGCTTGTGAGGTCGCCTCTTCCTGAGTGCCTCATGGGTTTCTTAYAGGTGCATGGCTAYGGTTTGTKGCAGTGGGGTCCCTTCTGCCTGAGGCCCTGACAGGCCAGTGCTATGGCYGTGTCTGCTCTATCAGGCTGTTTGGTTACTTCTGCCTGAGGCCCAGATAGGCCACTGCTAGTAACACTGCTGGTGTTTGTGCTTGTGAGGTCCCTCATGCTGCAGAGTCCGACAGGTCAGTGCCTGCCAGTGAGGTCATTTTTGCAGTAGTGTCTGTTGGGCCAGTGCCAGGCCCATGGCTGCTGTTTGTGGTTGTGAGATCTTGTGGTTGTGTGGATTGTCTCTTTCTAACAGTCCTTGAGGAGAGGTTTGTTCTGTATCTGTAGCTCCAAACCCATCCCTGTTTGCCCTCCTCATTTCCCTGAGTCATGTCTATTGTCGCTGTGAGTGTCAGAGATGTTGGTGCTGTGGGGTCACAAAGATGACTGAAGGGTTGGAGCATCTCCCATAGGAGAAGACACTGAGAAAGCTGGGACTGTTTCTGCTGTAAAGCAGATTGCTGGTGGGGATCCTTTCCAGGTATCTAAATATCTGACAGGAGGGTGTAAGGAAGATGGAGATCATGACTCTGAGTGGTTCTCTAGCACCCAGCAAGAGGAAGAGAGGCAATGGGCACAAAATGGCAAATCATGACTTTCCACCTGGGGGCAGAAAAACGCTTTTTCACTCTGAGGGTAGGTAAGCACTGGAAGAGGTTCCCCGAGAAGTTGTGGAGTCTTGGCTTGATGAGATACTCCAAACCTGCCTGACCCAGTCCTGGGCAACCTGCTCTAAGCCCCCCTGCTTGGTCAGGGGGGTTAGACCAGGGGATCTCCAGAGGTCCCTGCCAATATCATCTATTTTGTCATTCTGTAAAAACAACAAAACTCACACTGAAAACAACCGTTCAGAGAAAACAATGAAGAAGCCAGAGGGTTGCTAGCAATAACTAGATTGTCTCGGTTGTTTTCAGTGTTTGTGGATGTGGAAGGGAAAGAAAGAGGGGTTTTAATTCCAGATCTGTTCTTTTCATGCCATGTGCATTAAGAAGAAGAAA
>NW_028186820.1:51260-51965 GCF_003343005.1 Rhea americana | reverse complement strand
TGCTGTAGGTGACCTTGCTTGTGCAGGCTGGTTCAACTAGAGGATCTCCAGTGGTCCCTTCCAACCTCAACGATTCTGTGATTCTGTGATTCTTCCTTTGCCTTTGGTGTGCCAAAATCCTCTTGTCTTTTTCAGCATAGATGCTCCCCAGCCACTCTGCTCCCAGCCTGAGGCTTTGAAGAGTGTTGGGCTGTGCCGGCTGGTTGCGCTGAACTTGAGAACTCATCATTTGTTAAGGAGAAGAATTTCTTGGAGCTTAGCGGTTCTACACCTACAACAGATGCTGGAGAACACTAAACACGCCAGAGGTATAGGAAAACTAAAAGGTTTRTAAAGCTCGAAATGTAATGGAGCTGATAATACAGAGTCATGGTGGGATAGCTCACATGACTGGAATGCGGTCGTGGATGGCTACRTGCTTTTTAGGAAAGACAGGCCAGGAAGGCGAGGTGGTGAGTTCCTCTTTATGTGAGAGAGCAATTGGAATGCCTCGAGTTCTGCCTAGGAGTGGAGGAGGAGGCAGTCGAGAGCTTATGGGTGAAGATCAAAGGGCAGGCTAACATGGGGGACCCCRTTKTGGGTGTYTAAGACAAGYCACCTGACCAAGAAGAGGAAGTCAATGAGGCCTTCCACAGACAGCTGGAAGTAGCCTCCCAATCATAGGCCCTGGTTCCCATGGGAGACTTCAGCCACCCTGACATCTGC
>NW_028186820.1:43813-49447 GCF_003343005.1 Rhea americana | reverse complement strand
ATTATGAGCCAGCAATGTGCCCCTGTGGCCAAGGTGGCCACAGATATCCTGGGGTGCATTAGGAAGAGGTTAGAACCTCATTAGGGTCTTGGCAGCAGCAGCAATGTTGTCTGTGATGTTCCTTTTCCCGCACTGGCTCTTTTTGCATGCATTCAGATGTGCCCATGTGTAGTAAGAGCACCTGTGGAAGATCTGGTGAGGACTCAGGGAACTGGCAGAGCACGTGAGAGCAGCCCCAAAGGGTGCTCTCTACCCACTGACCAATCCAGTCAGGGCCGGACATGCATATTGCCCTTTGTCAATGATGTCTAGCTGCTTTGCAGCCAGTTGCTACTTGAGTTGGGTACAGTCGAGRTGAAGAAATAGCTCTAGTCTGACCAAGTGTGTAACTCTCCTCAATGTGTATAAGGATCTGAAGGGAGAGTGTCAAGGGGATGGGGCCGGACTCTTGTCAGTAGTGCCATGCGGCAGGATGTGAGGCAACGGGCACAACCCGAAACACAGGCAGTTCTGCCTGAATATGAGGAGGGAGTTCTCTACTGTGAAAGTGACAGAGCACTGGAACATGTTGCCCACAGAGGTTGTGGAATCTCCTTCTCTGGAGCTATTCAAAGCGCGCCCAGATGCACCCCTSTCTAACCTGCTGTAGGTGACCCTGCTTGAGCAGGGGGGTTGGACTAGAAGATCTCCAGAGGTCCCTTCCAACCTTACCCATTCTGTGAAARGGGCCTTTAGGGGACGCGGAGTGACTCCTGGCTGGCCGTCCAACCTGGGTGTCCAGCAGCTACCCAGCTGTGACTGCTCTGCGTGGTTCCCAGGGCTCCCCGTGCATTTTGGAGTAGAAGTCATTCATTAAAGTGAGATGCCCCTGAATGGCTGCACAACTCTCTGGTGTATCAACCACTTACGAAAGCCCCATAAAGAGCACCCGCTGCCCTACTGCCCTTATCCACTGAGCCCATCCATTCATTGTAGAATTACGTTTCTTATGCCATGCTGAGTATTCCCAGTCCCCTTCTGGGGAAAATATGTGTGGAAAGGGCTCCGGGGAGGATTTTCTCCATCACTTTCTCAGGGATCAAGCTGAGGCTGACACGCAGACAGGCTGCCAGGCCTGCATCCTCCTTCTTGCCGTGCTTGCGGGTAGGAGTGATGTTTGCTTTCTTCCAGAGCTCAGGAACCTCCCGAAGTTTTATTCTTGCATTTCAGGGAGTACTTCATACCAATTTTCCTACCGGTTACAATTTCATTATTTGCTCTGCGCTTGCGCTTTCATCTTCCTGTTAATTAGCATACGAAGTGGAGAAGAGGCGGTGACATCATTATCATGGCATTTCCATCTCATTATTCATTTAGGGGTGTCTCGGATAACATGTTAATAAGCCTTCATGAACCGACGGTCACTTGTGGCTTATTCCTCTGTTTTTGAATTGCCCACCTCTCACATTCTTCCAAGTGCTGTGGTTTCAGCAAGGTCATTCCGCTGCAGCTGGTTATCCCTTGCAATGTTGTTTTTCTCTCTGCCTTGGCCTTGAGTCGTGTTAACTATTTGCAGGGATTTCCTCTCAGCATCGCTCTAGCATCACCATGACAACAGCAATCTCCCTCAGCATGCAGACTGAYGCCTGTCCAACTGGTCTACAAGTCTCTGAGACCTAGTATGAGCTGGGGTACTGCCTCCCTCCTCCCTGGGACCTTTCTGCAGACCACAGCTAACTGCTAAAACTCATYGCRGGTTGAAAGGGTCAGCGGGTACACCTGGAACGGGTGAGTGAGTTCGATGGACTGCTCCCAAGATGGCTGGGGATCAGAAGTGCTTGCTGGGTGAGGCAAGGGAGCTTGYTCAGCCTGGAGAAGAGCTTTCAAGAGTACCTCAGGGCCTGGGAAACCTACTCTGCCACCATAGCTGACCCTGCTGGGAGCCAGAGGTTGGGCAAGAGGCCACCGGAGGTCCTGCCTTGCCTCAGCGAGCCTGTGATTCCTTCAGCTCCGGCTCTTCTCTTGCTGATGTCAGGGAAAGCACTGAGGTTCCGTGGGACCATGGAAGTACATCAGACACAAGCACGATCTGCCCTGGGTCCTGTTTTGCTTCAGCTCTTAGTCTCTTTCTCGCTCTTTTCCCCCGTCTAAGTTCTTCCCTCTTGCCATCCACATAGCCTTGCCTCCAAACAGCCCGTCTCTGTTTGCCCTTTCCCCACAGGGAAAGGTTTTGCTTGTCTTGAACCCTCCTCTGGTGTTTTTGAGATGCCTTTGAGATGGTAATTCCTACCTTGGCCAGCAATGCCATTACACTAGCACTGCCTGCTAGTAGTGGTGCTGTGCTGCAGTTAGTTCTGCCCGCTGTTATCTTGTCAGAGGCACCACAAAGTGTGGGTGAGCTGTCTGCGCACACGCATGAACAGCTGACACCAAGGAGCTTCCGTCTGGCGGAATCCTGAGAAGCCCGGGGATTCGGCCAGCGGCACCTTCATGCGGTTTTACAAGCAGAAGGGGCAAGTCGTGGGATGAGGACTGCTGTGCGTCAGGGCAGGCCAAGGAGTGGCAAGAAGGGCCTGGGTGTTACAAGGGTGCTGTGGGAGCCTGTGGTGCCCACTCCGGGTGCATAAGGCCAGATATGCACGAGTCTGTGCTGGGAGGAGGGTGGCTGTGCAGACAAGGGGAGTTGCTGTGCCCCTTGACTCAGCACTATGTGTCTGATTTGGGGGCTTCCAGGAGCTTTCCTTGGCAGTGGGAAAGAGCATGAGAAGAGGAGAGCCACAAAGTGCAGCTTAGGTAGTTTGTGAGGATGAAGAAATGTCGCCTGAAGGGTGGTGCTTTGGTGTAAGAGGTCCCCCTGAGGCAGTGAGTGTGTCATCATCCCGTGGCTTTGTGTTTCAAGGAGCAGCCAGTAAGAGGTAAGAGACATCAGTGAAGGCAGGGAGATGCAAGGGTGAGAGCAAGGTGGGGAAGCAGGCTGGCGGTGTGCAGGGACACACGCACAAGAGGCGCGGGACAGCATAGGGCAGCCTGTGCTGGAGACAGCAGAGGGCTCTGGCAAGGCTGAAAGCCTCTATCAGAACTGAGGCCTTGTTCCCCTCGGCTAGGGCTGTTGTGTCTGTCACCAGGGCCGACCAAGAGATACCGGGGCCTTGCCGTTCTCTCGCCCCACTGAGCAGCCTGCAAGGTGTTGTGTCCTTGCCCTGCACTCGCCATTGCACGCCCCCACCCTCACACTGCCCCCAGGAAGAGCCCTGAGCAACGTGCAACAGAAAGGACCTCCCTTCCCAGGGGCTGGGTGTCCATGCCTGGCCATTTTGCTTGATGAAACACAGGAAGGGGTTACGTGGTGTCAGAACCACCTGCACATCTCCTCTGCCTGCCTGTGATTGGGGATCACAATGTTCTGCTCTCAATAGCCCCCCTTGTTGCTAATGGTCTTCAGGGGGACCCATTCACGCTCTGCAAACCTTTGGGCTGGGCTTCTGACTTTGACTTCTTGACCATTTGGTTCAATCTGCTCTCAGAAGCTGAGTCCATGCACTCAGCACCAGAACCCCATGGGGCTCATTTAAATGCAGAAAGCCTTGACGAACCACTGCCCTCCCTATAATTTTCTCCAAGGCTTGTACAGCTAATTGCAGAGGTTTGGGGAGTGTAGCTGAAAGACAGTCTTCCCTAACATGCCCGTCTTTCTGCTTCTAGTGCGCTTTCTTCTTCTTCTCCTTCTGCTGCTTCTGCTGCTTCTTCTACTTCTGCTTCTGCTTCTTTTGCAGCTTGTAGAATAAGGGAGAGCAACATTCTCCAATTGGTATGGATCCAGGSTGTCTCCTCGTGAAGTCAGGACATGCCAAAAAGCACTGTCCTGGAGATGAGACACTGCATGGACAGTCTTCCTCCCCATCTCCCCAACTCTACCATTTCTCTCAGCAGCCGCTGGCATGTACATGGCTCCTGCTACAAGCTGCCCTTCTCCCCCTGAAGTCTGCAACAGAATGTTAGAGCCCATATGCCCCCCTTCCCACCTGCTTCTCTTAGAGAACTAGCTGCAAAGAGATACAGAAGCTTTTTGCTTTGGTTTTTAACTGCAAACTCACACACACACACACACAGACACACACACACACACAAAAAAGAAAAAGCATGGTATATTTTCATACTATATAATTACATTCCTCAAGTGCAAAGTCCAAGCTCCTTCCAAGGAGGTCCACTTGCCACAATGGGTAGCCTAACTAGAAATCTTTCTGATAGCTAGGAAATGCTAGATACAAAGAGGATTTACGACTTGGCTGCTGGGCTGCATTTCTGTAAAAACATCGCAACAAAGCCTGGATGCAAGTGCCTAGAGAAGAGTGATTTTCCTGAGTACTGCGAGCAAGTCATGCAGGACACAGGGATGTCAAGGGAAACCCACCCCAGCCACACCAAAGCCAGTGCTGTCCACGGAGACCCTCCTGGAGCCTGGGGCTGGGTGCAGGAGGGCACGTGGGGGCACGGCTGTCTCCCAGAGTAGCCTCCATGAGGCCTGCAGCTCCACAAGGTGTTGCCRCCTCAAGTGAGCACTCTGAATCAAGCAAGACATCCCATGCCCCCAAGGGTGCAGAGGCGGCTTTGGGCAGGCACACAGGAGGCAGGGGAGGGAAAGGCCAGAGATGCCAGGGTGCAGAGCTGCACTCCCAGCATCATGGATGGGGTGCCACAGGCTGCATAAGCAGCCCAAAGGAGTAAACGAGTGCYTCCTTTGGCAGCCTCTCGGACAGCCACCCGTGTGACAGTGGTCAAGGCGGGTGGAGTCTGCCTTGTGCAGAATTTGCCACAGCACTGTGCAGACTCGGAAGAGCAGGCAGGCTGGTTGTAAGGAAGCTCTCAAGCTTCAGCAGYTGCCGAGCTGGGAGCTGGTCATCTCACAAACTTTGCAGAAGTCAAAAGGCAGGTGCTATGGCAYGGCACCACCTCAGAGGCTCTGCACTGGAGCCCAGCCAGCAGCCCTGCGGAATGTGGCCGTGTGCCAACCCCCAAGGCCCAGCTTCCCACACAGGCCTGTCCAGAGCAGAGACCTCTCAGTGCAGGGCTGCTGAGAGGACTTCTCCGGCGCCCCGTTCTAGAAACTTCACAGCCCTTGGCACTGTCTGCAGACATTCTGGAAGGATTTATCAGCAAGTTTTGAAAATTACTGGCGTGAAGGGAGGTGACTGCTTCCCAAGGCACAAGGGGAAATCTCTCTGCTCTCTCCCTGGCTGTGCCGGCTCACTCGTGGTGACCTACACAGCATGCAGGTGACACAAGCTGAAGTCACAGTGGCACATGCCGCATTACAGGGAGGTCTCTGCAGTGCGTCAGGAGTGCCCTCACTTCCCTGCGAGGCCCGGGCGCTGTTGGGCACTGCCCACATGCTCCCCACTGCTGCCCTTCGGAGCCACTCGGTGGCAAGGAGAGGCGATGGGAGCTGTGCCGGGGCCCCTCGTTGACAGGCAGAGGAGCAGGGGCGCGTCGGAGAGGTGTTTTGGGGAAGAGCGTCTTTCCTCCTTGGCTGGAGAGGCGTGCCGAGGGCAAAGGGGCAAGCGAGATGGAGGGCTGCTGGACCGATGCCATCAGCCCGGACCGCAGTTCCTTGTTCCCAACGCTCCTTCGGCTCTCTGCTGAGAGTAAGGGCTT
>NW_028186820.1:37832-43097 GCF_003343005.1 Rhea americana | reverse complement strand
AGTGGCTTTCTGGAGGGTTTGCATACACCTTTCCCTGTCCCTTCCTTGGTTAGCAGCTTGCAGAGAGGTTGTGAGCTGGCTGCTCTGGGGCCTGACACGTGCTTCCCTTGCTCTCCAGAGATTGTCGCTGTCTGGAATGCTGTTTCCGATTAYATCATGAAGCAACTGATGCTGGACAAGGTGGGCTGGCATCCCGGTGCCCCATGCCTGGCAGGCTTTGTCCTCCTGAGAGGCCTGGGCACCAGGGAACAATGCTTTCTGCAGTGCTGTGGCAGCACAGAATGTGACCCTTCTGCCCCTTGTGCCTCAGGAGTGTGGAGGGCACAGAGCAGTGTCCCTCACACTCTGACGGTCATCGCTTCTTCCATCTCACCAGGAGTTATTCGTGGGCTGCTTTGTCTTTTCTGCACGCAGGGTGTCCTGGTAGCGGGGCTCGGGACCTTCTGTGTAGTCCAAGAGCAATTGCGGCGGCAAAGAGGCACAGTGCTGACCGTCAAAAAACCCATCTTCCAGCTGGCCCGGGATGTGGACTGGCTGTGGGGGCTCAAGCACCCCTCAGTGACGCTCCCTGGTGAGAAGGCAGTGACCACCCACCTCGTCCCCTTGCCATGGATGGGGGTGGGTGCTGCTCTTGGGAGGGGTCTGGCACAAGTAGGGACTTCTTTCCAAAGGTGGGCGGACAGCTTCAGCTCCCCTCTCCCGCTAGGCAAACCTCTGCCCCAAGAACTCTTTCTCTCMACGACCTTTCCTGTAGCACTGTTTCCTGAAGAGTGAGTGAAGTTGGGCCTGCTCGCAGCTCCCTTAACAAGTGGCTCCAGCCCACCCCCATCGCTCCCCGGCCCAGCAACAGACTTTTGGYCGGTTGCAACAATGACATTGTTCCTCTTTCTGGCAGACCATGTCAAGATCAAACCGCTCAACTACCAGCGGGTCTCGCTAGCCACATCCTTGCCACGGCGCACGGTGGAGAAGTGTGTGCAAGAAACCATCCTCTTGTTCTCTTCCCACGTGGCGAACAAGGAGCCCGTGGCCTTCGCCTTCAAGAACATTGGCGTTCTGGTCTGTGAAGAAGGTGAAGTGTGCATGTAGTTTTCTGCTGAGTGCATGCAGAGGCTGGTGAAGAAGGCAGGCGTGCCTGCAGCCGCTGCCACTGTAAGTTGCTCCGGTATCCTGGGCTCCTTGGACTTCTTTGGCAATCCTATCAAAGGTCAAGCAAGCTGATCTCTGTTGGCTCMTCTGGATGTGGCGGGCTAATGGAATGCCCTCCCCAGGGCTTGCCCCTACTCGCTGTCCTTAGCAAGGACAGCACCTGTGGACTTTCTGGAGCCTTGCTCCTGCAGAAAGCCTGGCAGTGTTATTGCCCAGTCAYGATTCTTTGCGGTGCAKCTTCTGCACAGCAGAACCGTGGTGGGGGGGCTAGTCTTTGYGCAAGAGGCTTTAGAAGAGGGGTCTGGAGAAGCAGGGTCCTCCCTGAGCAGGGGAAAAGGCGGCTGCTTTGGGGCACGATGAGAAAACTGCCTGAGAAACCTCCCAACAGGTCTGTGTCATGTTGCAGAGACTGTGGATGGCTGAGTCAGCTCTCTCCGCTGCAGACACCACCACTGCAAGCATCCTGGCTAGCTTTGTGCAGGTGTTCCCAAGGTGAGCACGTTTCCTCTGCAGCCATTGGCCAGTGCAGCAGGTGCTTTCCCAGCTCCTGCTCTGGAGCGCACGACGCTCAGCGCTGCGTTGGGAACAATTCCTGCAGTACCTGGTTCCCGTTGAACTAATGCCCAGTTAGGGCTACGTGCGTCTGCCGACCTGTGAGCTGGAGTGAGTGGGACCTGTGGCTGCTTTTCTCATGCCCAGCCTGCCCTCARGCCCATCAGAGAGGACAGACTACACACAGCCAGCACTCCGGCCTACGTTGTCTGTCTTTTGGGGGAGACTGGCCAAAACACCTGTGCACGGACACAAAGACCATGCACGGAGACTGTGGGGTCTCAGATGACCGTTGACCATGAGGGGGATTAGTGCCAACAAGCTGCTCCGCACACATGGTGGCCTTTCCTCCAACYGCTGTTGTCCTTTGTTTCCCAGCTTTCAGCTCGTAGTGGAAGGCAAACCAACGGCCAAGGCTGTCGCCAGCAGCTCCCTGCAGGAGAAGGCAGCCAAAGGAGAGCTGCGGAGCAGTAAAGGTAAGGGACAAGCTCCTTGCTGACCAGCTTGTGTGACCACTGCCTGTCCTTTGCACCTAGTGACTTCAGCCAGGTATCAATGCACTCCCCAAGCTGCTGCTCTGAAGAGCACCCTCCTTCCTTTCCTCCTTACAGAGCGGCATCCRGGCAAGCTCCTGCAGAGCCGCAAGGAGCTTCCTCTCCCCATGCTGTCAGGCTCAGGGGCAGCCCCGAAGCAGGAAGAGACAGAGAAGAAGACTGCTGCCAGGTGAGACCCTAGGGCAAAGGATGAAGGGCAACACTTGTCCCTCTGCAGCAGAGACGTCCCTTTGGCCAGGCCAGCCGCAGGGACTCGTCAGGCTTCCTGACACAAACCCCAGTAAAGGCTGGGCTGAGCTCTGGAGCCAATGGAGGGGCATTTACGGATGACCTCTGAAGGTTGCAGGGAGGAGAGCGAGTGGGCATCAGCATCATGTTCAGGGGTGYGGTGCAGTCCTCTGCTGCTTCTCCAGTCCATCTAGCCAACGTGGCATGGCAAAGGCCCTCAAACGTCCCAGGCCCCGAGGGTGGCCACCCTCCACCTTGCCATAGGAGACTACCCCTTCTGCCCTGCTTCTTCTGCAAGGCTGGCAAGTCTTGACACCACCTGAGGAAGTTGCTTTAAGCCTCCACTTTTCCACAAAATCCCATCCGTCTTGTGTGGAAGACACAAGAGAGGGCCAGGCATTCAGAAATGGCAGGAATGCTTTTCTTAACTATCACACTCAACAGTGGAGCTCAGAGCAATGGCCCAGCAGTCTGGAAGAGTAGCTCTCCCAGCCTGTCTTTGCACAAGACCCTGCCCCTCGCCTTCTCCCATGAAGAGGGGCCTAGACCGGGGCTGCCTGAGCATTCCTGAGGCCACGTTGTGCCACAGCTGAGTGCTGTAGCTTGGGCTCATCTCTGTCTCTGCTGATGTGAACACCACTACTCAAGTAGAGCCAATTCTTTTGCAGAACTGCCTTCCGCTGCAGAGGCAGGGGCCCAGCTTGAGGGCACAGCATGGAGAACAAAGTTCCCCTGCACTCATGCAGACTCCTCCTGCTGTCTCTTCGCAGTCTGCTCCCGCCATGTCCAGGCAGCTCCCCTAGGACAAAGGAGGCCAGCAAGAAGAAACCAACGCCTCCAGGCACGCCCACAGCTGCACTCACTGCACTCGCTGCTCCCAAGGGCTCAAGGAGGCTAGTGCACATGACGAAGGAGGCCAGCAAGCAGAAATCAATGCCTCCAGCCAGGTCCACAGCTGTGCTCGCTGTTCCTGAGGGCTGCAGGAGACTCTTGCAGGTACATGCCACGAGTTGCTGCAATTACTGTGCTGTGTGAAACCGTACAGAAGCTGCACTGTGCACATAGCATTTTTGAAAAGAGGCCTGAAGAGGTGCTCCCTTCAACATTTCCGTTACGGCCTTCAGATCCTCTTAGAGGACAGTGGTTAGGCTCTACCTTTGCAGCATATTATTCCCTCCAGTACATTGTGGAGACACCCACAGACACTCCCCTGGGGTATTGTTTGCTCTAGCCTCAGGAACTGCTACCTTGTGAGGCCATGGGAAAGGTACAAGTCTTTCCTAGACCATGGAGAGTTGAGATCATGGCTCATAACCGACCGCTCAGTTCTACGTGATCAGCTGAGGAGCCTGGCATAACCTGGGGCCTCCTAAGCTTTTAGGAGTGAAAGCCTGCCGACAGGCTGGCTGCAGAGGGAGTGCAGGAGTGTGGTAAGAGATGCAGAAAGCCCTGCCGGGAGCTGAGATTAATGCTGTGTGCTGTGRCGTTTCTGTGTCCCTCCAGGAAACGTGGAAGCTGTCTGCGCAGTGGGAGCAAAAGCAGAGCCTGGGCTCCTTGTACAGGGAGTGACACAAACAAGCACAGGCAGAATGGGCTGCCTGGAAAGCCTGCCTTGCAGGGGAGGAGCGAGAGCCGGCCCAGGTATGGCACCATTTGACACTCTTCAGGGCAAGAGTGATCCTCCCCGCCTGGGAGAGGAGGGCGGAAGGTCTCCAGGCCGTGGGGGCAGTATCGATGTGCAGTTGAYGGGCAGGGGGTTTGCCTGCTCATCCCTGTGAGGCAGAAGCTACCAAGAAAAAGCAARGGACAAAGCCAATGGACCATCTGCCATGATGAGAGCAGAGACTGATGGYCCCTTCCTTGAACTCTGGCTACTTGTTACTTCATGCTTCCGAGTCTTGCCCTGAGGCAGCAGGCTGAAGGCATCACTGCTTGGAGAGTCTGCAGTCTTTATGGATTTAGCATGATGCTCTGAAGCCTTCACTAAAACAATTCCAGGATTAGCTGAAGGGCACATGCACCTATAAGGAACACCAATTACCGCTTAGTCCTATGTAGCCCACCCCGCTAGTAGTGAACTACAGTTGGATGTGCCTTCCCTCCTCAGCACTTAGCATGTAGGGTGCAGCTGCTGTGGCAGGCTCATTGCCGGTGGTCCCCTGGGAAGCGGCTCCTCTTCTTGCCCTCTGGTTTGCAAGCACTCTCTCCTCCTTGGCAGGAGTTGGCCAGTGAGCAGACTTGCGCTCCTCATCCTCCCTCTCAGCCCAGAAGAAAACAGAACAAGCTGAGAGGGGAGAAGGCTGAGAGCYCTCCTTCACCGGAGCAGAAGAGAGCAGCGGCCAAGCTGCAGAGAAGCCAGCCTGAGTAAGTGTGTGCCAGCTCCAGGCACAGCCCAGGGCAGTTGAGGGGCCATGACTCCACCAAGGTATTATGGAGGCAAGTCGCTGAGGCCTAGTATGAGCTGGGGTACTGCCTCCCTCCTGCCAGGGGCCTTTCTGCAGCCCACAGCTATCTGCTAAAACTCATTGCGGGTTGAAAGGGTCAACGGGTACACCTGGAACAGACTGGGTGCCGAAGCTGCAGCAGGGGAGAGGCAGGAAGCATGCCAGCCAGTGGGTGAGAGATTTGTCCCTCTTGTTGCAGCCCCCTTTCCCCTCGAGCAGCTCAGGTGCTGAACAGCCTGCAGGCATTTAAAGCCCGTCAGGAAACATTCAAGTATGCTGCTGAGAGGAAAAGACAGAAGCAAGAGGACCAGAAGCAGCTCCCCTGGTAAATATCTCCC
>NW_028186820.1:32088-36167 GCF_003343005.1 Rhea americana | reverse complement strand
GCATGCGGAGCCCCCACGCCAGCTGTCCGCACACACAGAGAAAAGTGCTGAGAGGGCAACACGGTGGAGGAAGCTCTCCCACTTCTTGTGGGAAACCAGAAGAACTGGGTGCCTCTCTGAGGTGCCTGTACACTGCTAAATGTAGCCGGGGGGAGCAAACAGGAGGAATTAGAGGTGTGTGCGCCGCAGCAAGGCTGTGGTCTCCTTGGGCTGACAGACACATGACAGGAGAACTTACAAGCCTGGAATGCTGCAATGCATGGACACGGTCTCTTTTGGATAGACTGGCTGGGCAGGGAAGGAGGGGCAATGGCCCTCTATGTGAGAACAAGGGAGCAGCAGGAGTGCATGGAGCACTGCCTGGGAGCAACGAGGAGGCAGCTGAGAGCTTATGGGTCAGGACTAGGGGGCAGAGCAATGTGGGCAACATTATGGTGGCTGTCTGCTACAAATCCCCTCATCAGGAGAAAGAAGCAGATGAGGCCTTCTTCAGATGCCTGGAAGAAGCCTCCTGTTGGCAGGCCCTTGTCCTCATGGGGCACTTGAACCATCCTGACATCTGCTGCAAGCTCAAGGCAGCAGGGCTCAAGCAAGCCAGGCCATTGCTGCTGTACATTGATGACAACTTCCTGAAGCCTGTGCCTGAGGGGCTGAGGAGGGGAAGCGCTGTGGTGTGCTTGACACCCACAGAGAAGACCGAAGTGGCCGGGAAGAAGGAGGTCAGGAGCAGCCTTGGCAGCAGCAAGCRCATGAGATGGTGGAGTTCAAGGCACTGAGAGGAGAGAACAAGGCAGAAAGTAGGACCACAAGCCTGGGCTTCAGGGGAGAAGACTTGGGCCTCTTGAAGGATCTTCTTGCAAGAATGCTGTGGGAGATGCAAGAAAGACCAGGGACAACACAATATGAGCCTGCTACTGAATGGGGCAGAGGAACTGGTGACAAAGGATGCCAAAAGGCCAAGGCTCTCCGTGGCCTCTTTGCGCCAGTCTTTGCTGATGAGATTTGCCCTCTGGAACACCAGGCCCCCAAGACCTGCAAGAAAGTCTGCAGCGAGGAAGACTCCACCTCAGGGGATGAAAATCAGGTTGTGGAAGACGTAGACTGGTTGGGCAGGAGTCAGTCTGCGTGCTGAGGAAGCTGGCTGTTGTCATGGCAATGCTGGAGCGATGCTGAGAGGAAACCCCTGCAAACAGTTAACACGACTCAAGGCCAAGGCAGAGAAAAAAACAGTATTGCAACGGATAACCAACTGCAGTAGAATGACCTTGCTGAAACCACAGAACTTGGAAGAATGTGAGAGGTAGGCAATTCAAAAACAGAGGAATAAGCCACAAGTGACCGTCGGTTCATGAAGGCTTATTAACATGTTATCCTAGACACCCCTAAATGAATAATGAGGTGGAAATGCAATGATAATGATGTCACCGTGTTGTCCAAAATCTGGGTTCTGTTATCCGGTGTGCAAGCAACCAATAGACACACASGGTCGAGGTATTTGTTTATTTCATTTCTGCACGGAGATGGGGGCTAGGTGGTAAATCCACAAAGCTAGCACACCTTCTCCCCCTCTCATTCTTGGTTTCTACACACTTTTCAGGGGGCACTTTATACAAATCTTTCTATTGGTTACAATTTCATTACCTCAGGTAATCGCTCTGCACTTGTGCTTTCACATTCTTGTTAATCAGCATAGGAAGAGAAGAAGAAGCGGTAACATCATTATCATGTCATTTCCATCTCATTATTCATTTAGGGGTGTGAAATTTAATATGTTAATAAACCTTAATGAACCTAAGGTCACTTCTGGGTTATTCTGCTATTTTTGTCTTACCTACCCCTCGCAATCTTCAAAGTGCTGTGGTTTCATCAAGGTTCTTTAGCCGGAGCTGGTTATCCTTTGCAGTACTGTTTTTCTCTCTCCCTTCTCCTTGAGTCTTGTTAACTATTTTCAAGGTTTTTCTCACAGTATTTCTCTAACAATTCCCCCCTTTGAGACCTGATAATATCACTTATCTAGCAAGTCTCATTTAAACAACTTCAATTATTCTTACATGGATGTTAAGTTAATTTTAAGTATTTCCCATGGCATGGGTAATCCGTGAGATTTGGGGAATAGAGAAGCAAGCGGTAATCTGAGTCACTTTTTCTGAAGGCCCATATAAGCTACAAAATCAGGTTAGTTGTACCAATGAGCATGCTTAACAAAATTAACAGTGTCCTCATTTTCCATCTTAACTCTATAGCAAACAAATTAAATTAAACAAATCAATATTCTTATAAATCAGCTCTATCTATWATTAACAATACTATCAGAATGCAAAATRACACCTAATAACACTAAGAGCACTCTAWTTCCATRTAAAAGAGTTCAATTTTCCAAGTGCAATTCATCACTTYTGTAAYTTCTGTATTCYTATCTTGAGAGATATCTTGTGGGTGTGGCAGTCCACGARTCATTCAAAGGTGCCTTCTTTATTCGGGAATAGTGGGTCCAGGAACTTATTCCCTCCACCTTTACTGCAGTATGAGTTGTCAGAAGCACCAGGTAAGGTCCTTTCCACTTTTCTCTTAGTGGTTCTTCTTTCCATGTCCGAATATAAACTAGATCCCCAGGCTTGAAGTCATGCACAGGGGACTCCAATGGAAGGGGGTATGTTGATTAAGGTACCTAGGTGAAGATGTTAGTACCCGAGACAAAGACAATAAATACTCTCTCAACATTTCTTCCCCTCTTGCATGCATTTGATCACTTCGTCCCCCTATTTCATTAATTGGGTAAGGTTTCCCGTAAAGTATTTCAAAAGGGCTTACTCCCTTTTTTATTCTTGGGGTTATTCTTATTCTCATCAAGGCCATACTATATACATATATACATCTATATACATCTACCCATTTAAGATGGGTTTCCTAACACAGTTTTGAAATATGTCTTTTAAGTGTTTGGTTCAGTCTTTCTACCTTACCGCTAGACTGGGGTCTCCATGGAGTGTGTAATTCCCATTTCATCTGTAAAAATGTGGATGTTCCTTAAACTACCTCTGAAATAAAATGAGGTCCATTATCTGAGGCTATACCTTCAGGAATCCCAAATCGAGGAATTATCTCTTTTAGTAAAATTTTAATTACTTCTTTTGCACAATTGGTGGAGCGTGGGAAGGCTTCTGGCCAACCAGAAAATGTATCTACCAAACCAAATAAATATTTAAACCGACCACATTTAGGCAATTCAGAGAAATCTATCTGCCAGTGTTCCCCTGGGRTTARTCSTCTTCTTARTTCTCCCATAGGTGGTTTCTTCTGAATTTTGGGGTTATTTGCACAACAGGTGGGGCATCTTTTTGCAATAAAGTCAGCATTTGATAGCATCTTTGATCCCACTGCATATCTTTTTACACTGCTTATCATAGCATCTGCTCCCATGTGAGTTTCTTCATGCAGTCTTTTGAGGAGCACTTCCATCATTTTGGCTGTAATTAAAACTTGTCCATTTCGGGTGAACCACCACCCTTCAGTATTTTTTGTGCATTTTAGCCTTTCTGCCAATTGATTTTCTTTGTCTGAATATTCAGGAAATCTCATTTGTATTTTTCTACTGGGTAATAAAGCCCCAATCACCTGTCCTGCTAGTGCTGCCTTTTTGACTGCCATATCTGCTCTCCTGTTCCCTTGTGCCACTTTGCTATTTCCCTTCTGGTGGGCTTTGCAATGCATTATAGCTACTTCTTTGGGTTCCATTATCGCTTGTAACAATCTTAACGTCTCTTGTCCATACTTTATATTACTTCCTTGAGAATTTAAGAGCCCTCATTCTTTCCAAATTGCTCCATGAGCAAAAAAAGTCCCCAAAAATTTAACAGACTCACTGTCGCCTCTAAACATATTTGCTCTGAATCCACTCCAATCAAAATGTCATCCACATACTGGAAAAGAGTGACGTTTTTGTTAACTTCCTGCTATTGGGCTAGTTCTCTGGCCAAGATCTCACCAAACAGGGTAGGACTGTTCTTGAATCCTTGAGGAAGAACTGTCCAGCATAACCGCTCCTTCCTCCTCGTAGTGGGACTTTCCCATTCAAAGGC
>NW_028186820.1:22986-28911 GCF_003343005.1 Rhea americana | reverse complement strand
TCAGGTAATCGCTCTGCACTTGTGCTTTCACATTCTTGTTAATTAGCACAGGAAGAGAAGAAGAGGTGGTAACATCATTATCATGTCATTTCCATCTCATTATTCATTCAGGGGTGTGTAGTTTAATATACTAATAAGCCTTAATGAACCTAAGGTCACTTCTGGGTTATTCTGCTATTTTTGTCTTACCTACCCCTCACATTCTTCAAAGTGCTGTGGTTTCATCAAGGTTCTTTAGCCGGAGCTGGTTATCGTTTGCAGTACTGTTTTTCTCTCTCCCTTCTCCTTGAGTCTTGTTAACTATTTTCAAGGTTTTTCTCACAGTGTTTCTCTAACAGGGTGGGTCAGCCCTTGGGGCATCAGTGCTCTGGCCAGTCCTTCCTCCAGAACCAGTTGTGGCCTCCTGAGTCCAGCTGGAGAGATTCCCGCTTCTGCTGCTTATTTCATCGTGTACCCCGACCCTGTCATTTCCAGGACATGGGTCAAACATCCCCAGATACCCARGGGACAGCCTGCCTGGGCATGGGCTGGTTCACCTGAGGGGGGACCTTCCCTTGCAAATGAGAGGCTAGCCTTGGGAACCCTGCTCCTGGGAAATGGCACACCTGCAAGATGTTCTGCATCTCCAGGAGGCCAGAGGCAGGGGAGTCGAGCGCCAACGCCTGCAGCATGCTGTCCATAGCATGCAGGGTCTGCAAGAGGCAGAGAGGGTTGAGGTGCTTCTTCCCCATTGCCCCTTTCCTGCCGGAGGTGGCCTTCAATTCTTCCTGCCCGAGGAGGACAGCTATGGTCCTGCAGAGCCCCGGGTAGGGCAGCTGCAGCTGCACAGGGCGCAGCCTGGTGGCACTGCCTCTCACCATGCCTAGGCAAGGGGAAGAAGGCATGCGGCAGGAAAAGCCAAGATGGGAGCCAAGATGGGAGGCCAGCACCCAGGCTCTGCAGGCACTCCCTGGGAGGCAGGCAGAAGATGCTGAAGAAGCAGGCATGCTTCTTCAGCCTTCTTGCTCTCCAGAACTAGCCTGACTTTGCTGCAAGCACAGAGAGTGAGGGGCCTTTCCGTCCCTGGTGCTGACAGCAGGAYCTTTATGCCCTGGGAGGGTGGATGCAGACTGTGGGGTGGGAGACCCATGACTGATACCTGCACTAGGTGGGGGAGCCCTATGGGGAGCCRCCTCTTCCCCCCAGGAAGCTGGCCAGCCAGGGAGCACAGGCCTGGCAGGCAGAGGACATCAAAGCCCCCATCTCCTGCCTGTGAGCAGCTGCCTGCATGTCATCCGTGCTGCTGGCTCCCGTTGCCCTGATGGCTGTGATTAGGACCTCTGTCCTCTCAGCGGGTTGGAGGTGTTCCCCACACATCTACAGGGGAAAGGAGGGCAGCCAAGATAGAAACCGAGCACCCAGCAGTGTCCCCGCCATCAGCCGCTGGCAGCTCCTGGGGCATGCACACCTCGTGGGGCTCCAGCTCGCAGCTGCCCTCTGCAAGGGCCCCATCGGCCTCCGCCTCCTCCTCCCAGGCCACCTTATGATCCTGCAGCACCCAGGGTAGGGGCCTGCATGGGGAACGGGGTCCCCATATCTCCTGCCTCAGCCTTGCAGGAAAAGCCCAGGAGACATGAGTAGCCCCTGGGCACTCTCTGCCCTCCCATCTCCACCACTCCCAGGTCAAGCACAGGCTCAAAAGATGGCCCTGGGAGACTCCTGCAGGATGGGGAAAGCCTCCCAGCTAGGCCCAGGGCCACTGGACAATCCGATGCGGAGGCCCTGGCCAAGCCATCATTGCACTGGTGGTGACCATGATTTGCTGCCACACCACAGTGCCCAGGTGGTCGGTGGACTCCTCTTGCAGCAGCACCTGAAGAGCACCACCACGATGGGCCATGGGAGATGCCAGGGGCCAGTGAGCAGGCTGTGCCTGCCAGCCCGGGCCCCACACCACCCTGTGCTCAGGCACCCCCAGCCTGCCCTCATCGCTGGACCATTGCCCCCTCCACCAGGCCTGCTGGTGGTCACCTCTCCACTCACCTCCAGCACCTCTGCCAGCTCCAGTTTGCACTGCAAAATCTCCTCTCATAACAAAGTGATACATTAGGCTTTGGAGAAAGGCCCACTGCTGCCAAAAGTTCCATTTTTGCCCTTTTATGATCATTTTGTGTACTTAATTTGACAGTGTGTTTTATATATATATACATATATTAAACTTSATATAGCRTTAACCCCGCTATTTTCCTCTCAACTGGCTGCATAGAGAGTGCTCCAGAGCATGCCTGCTTACAAACAGTTGAGGAGATTTACTCTAGTTGCCCGGACCTCAAGGACACCCCACTGGAGAATCTGGATTGGGAATTATATACAGACGGTAGCAGGTTTGTTTGAGACAGAAAAAGAATGTCAGGGTATGCTCTGACGACCATCAACAAGGTTGTGGAATCGTGAGCGTTACCTTCAAAAGTGTCAGCTCAAAAGCTGAGCTTATAGCCCTCACACAAGCACTAGACCTGGGCGAAGGAAAAAGAGTCAACATATGTAAAGTCATGGGATTCAGAGCCCCAACTGGAAAGTGGAAAGGCCTGTTTTAAGTCCTCCTGACAACTTACACCGCTGTTCAGGTCTGGGGCAAGGGACCATGGWTCCATTACTCTAGAGCTGAGAAGGCTCTCTCCCCTTGCGCAGTAGAACAACAGTCTCCTCTTAAGGAGAAATTATGACTGAGCTCTGGGGTTTACTTGCATTAGTGTTGGCAGCCATGAGCCAAGCTTGGCAAACATTACATTAGGACCAAAATTTAAATCTGATCCTAGCTCAAAATATCACTCAGCTGTTACACAAGAAGGATTGTTAGAGATGTACCCAAATGCCCCAAAGTGGTAATCGGTGGGGAATATTCTTAACTGGAATAGTTCTAAATGACTCACAAATAGAAGAAAAGGAAGCAGAGTGGAGTCATAAGAGTAACTGGACTCTCATCTCTGGTGCGCTCACACTGCGGTCTTGTGGGATGAGAATGATACAGCATGTATAGCTATGAATGCTGGGTCTTATTATGACCCCAATCATGGCTATTGTCATGATGATTCACCTAGAGBAGAAAAATTCAGCAAGACTGTTAAGTGTAAATTTAGAAGTGTTTCAGGCTTATTAACTCCACATGKTTTAGGATGGTATTGGCGGTGTGGTGAGAAGGCCTACAAAGCCTCACCCTTACACCAAAACAAGACCTGTGTGCTAGGAGTTTCGGTCCCTAATACAACCAGAGTTGATGATAAACTGCACCAACAAAGTGGATGGG
Source organism: Rhea americana (assembly GCF_003343005.1). Lineage (NCBI taxonomy): Eukaryota > Metazoa > Chordata > Aves > Rheiformes > Rheidae > Rhea > Rhea americana. Next base: position 25,625 of record NW_028186820.1, on the reverse strand, counting down.
TTAGGACCTTCCTCAAAAGAACCAAAAGGGCTCCTAAAGCCCTTGCAGAACGACCCACAGGATTCCACAGTTCTGTTGGATGGTTCCTCCCGTGGCTGGGGGTAAGAGAGCTGGAGAAAACAACTGTCAACATTTCAGCAACAATAGCACGCCTTGAAAATAAAACCCAGGATGCAACAGGAGCCCTGCAGGCCGAAGTATCTAGTCTATCACAAGTGGTTTTACAAAATCGGATGGCCTCAGATTTACGATTTGCATTGCAGGGAGGGGTCTGCAGAGTTATAAATACGAGTTGTTGCATGTACGTGGACTGAAGCAGGAGGATTTCTACAGACTTAAGATGAATTTGGTAACAAACTAAGTTTTTACAGGAAGTCACAAGGGATGATACCTCCCGGGGATTCACAGATATATGGAAAAAGCTGACCTCATGGCTATGCAATTCGGCTTGGTTAAGAAATCTTTTTGTCATTGTAATAACTGTAGTCTGTGTTTGTATTCCAGCCTGTATTATGATTCAGTTTTGTAACTGCTGTAGTCAAATGTGTTTAAAAGTTAGGTATGACATAATTTGAAACTTTGGATTATTAGGCCTTGGAGAAAGTTACATTTTTTGGCGTTTTATGATCATTTTTGTGCACTTAGCTTGACAGGGTGTTTTGTGAAACTTGGRCACTACAAAACTGATGGCTGTGGATCAGGTGTGTGTGTGTGGGGAGTCRTTCTGGTCTGGAAGGYGCTAATGACTGGAAGATTGYRCAAGAGGCATGGAGASAGCAAACCAGCAGTAACTACGCRTGCTCACAGAAAAGTTCAAGTGAAGGACACCCTTGAGCAACCCCYGGCAACCCCAAAGACCATCAGAGACCCCCACAGAAGACCGCAAAGCGCATGCGTAATCACAGTGTGAATATTATAATTCATTCCAGGAAATGTTATGAATATGCAAAGCGGTTCCAGGAAATCTAATTAGGGATTTTTAGTCTGTGAGGCATTCAGTTGGATCAGAAGGGACATACGATAGGAAAAGTAGAAGAACAAGGAGTTTGATTTTTAATGGCTATGGGAGCCGTGTTATCTCTTTTAAATTTTACCCTAGAAGGATCCAAAATCAAAGATAGAGTATTAATACCTGGAATCACTGGAGAAAAAAAAAAGAAAAAGAAAAGGGGAAAAAGAAAAATTAAGTGAAGTCCTATTAGTAACGATAGGAAACAAAAGTGTATGGGGGAGATTTGTATTAGCTGCAGTATCTGCAGCATGTTTGCTGGGAAGAGATCTTCTGCAAACCCTGGACGCAGAATTGCGTTTATCATCCAATGAAATGGGTTCAATAATTATGGGGATGAGCGTGATAAGCTAAAGTCTGAACCCCAGGGCGAAAGTACCCAAAGTGTTAAATGGAGTAAACCCAGTACTGATGTTGAATGATCAGCCTCAGCCCGATCTGGCTTCCTGCAAACAAAGAGAGGAACCCCACCTGCTGTAAAACAGTATCCAATTCCCCAAGAAGCCAGGAAAAGCATACAAAAATAAACAGACTGAGTTTTAGCTGGGGTGTTCTGAGAGTATGTGTTTTATCACATGATACTTCTATATGCTCTGTAAAAAACAAAACTAGAAGAATAAACTAGATAGAGATCCTCCAGAATACCCTTTGTACAAGATTTGCAGACTATCAATCAACCTCATCCAGTGGTACCCGATCCTTCTGCAAGTACTGCAGTGGGTTGGATATTTTACTGTGATCACTTAACTGCTACATTTCTTTTTAGCATTCCAATAGATGAGAAGAGCCAGCCCTAATTTTCCTTACCAGGGAAGGACAGCAGTTAACATGGACGCGACTTCTGCAAGGGTTGCTGAGTCTCCTACCATATTCGCTCAAATATTTAAAAAAAGACTTAAAAGAGAATGAGTTACCTGGTGGATTGATTTTAATACAGTGTGTAGATGGTTTACTGCTGACAAGTAAAATCACGATGATTGTTTAAAGGATACTACCTATTTATGCGCTGCATCAGCAACTGCAGGGCATTGCGCGTCTCTCTCTGAGCTCCAGAGGGGAAGTACTGGGGATTCATCCTGAAGGAGGGACAGCAAATAGTTAACCGAGAAAGGATAAAAGCCATAGCTGAAATTCCTTGCAACAGGCCACGTACCTGAAACCCTACAAAGTGACATTGTCTATACCCCTGTGTAAGTCAGAGGTGTTCTTACTGCAACTACAAGCAGTCAGCACTCCTGTGCCTCACCCTCCAGAAGGGAGGATGTCAGGGCTTTGACATAAGGGGCAGCGTTAATCAGGGTGGTCTAGACTTAACTCCTTCTGTCAGGACCTTGAGAGACAACACCTGCTTTCACTTCTGGGGCAGGGTTAATTGTTGTGGTCGGGAAAAAACTCCTTCTTACCGCAGCTATGAGATCTCTCCTTGGGACCACTGGTACAAGAGTAAAACAGATCTTCACAGTCACTCAAACGCCTTTCTTCCCTGCTGAAGAGTGCTTAGGGCAGCGAATCTGTTGTTGGGGGTGTTCAGAACCTTCCCATGACTGTAGGTGTGCATAACAGCGACAGAGGAGAGTTGAACCCTGCAGAGGGACTGTGACTGCATAAGGAGAACAGCATCAGGCCTAGC
>NW_028186820.1:18289-22611 GCF_003343005.1 Rhea americana | reverse complement strand
ACAAAGCTTTGTTCAGCCAGTGGAACTAAGATGTGGTTCAGATGAAACAAAGGTGTGGTTCCAGGTGGTCAGTTCTTGGCAGATTGTCCTGTTCACAGGACAATGCAGCTGTCCAAGTCCTATTAATGAAGCAAGTTATATCAGCCCTCAGGTATCTGCTCGCCTTAATAGCTTATATAACAGAGGCTGGGGGGCAGCCTGTGGAAGCAGGTGTACCTTTGAGGTAACAGCGAGGTTCAGTGCAGCCTCCCCTACACGCTCCACCCCCTGTGACTTGTGTCATCCACTGTCCTCGCTGGGGTGGTAGTGSAGGTACCCCTTGCCCCCAACGGTATGTCTTAGGTATAGGTGGGATTGTGAAAAGATACTACCTGATGTGATGTGTCAGATGTAGAGACATCCATTAACTGCGGGAGAGCAGCTCATCCTCCTGAAAGGGTAACGCTGAGCAAGAGAATTCTCCTCGTTATCACTGTCTTTCCATACTGCAAAGTGCAGGAGAGCGATAGTAGTACTGCGACAATTACAGTGATGGTTTGGAGCATTGACGTTGCCATCCAGAAATGCTAAACCCTAATTGGTTAAACAGGTGGCCTAACCATCCCTCAGTAAGACCATCCTGCAAAGCYCGGGTATTGGAGGCCACCTCCTGCATCTGTTTAAGCTGGTCTCCCAGGCTTGCAGTAACAYTGGGGATGAATATGCAACAATCTGAGATAACCCTAGAAATCCACAAATGCCCTGCTACTTCAGAAGTATGAGGTCTAAGCCTGTCTATTCTGCAGAGCTGGCTTTGTGGTTTGTTGCAACTGGGTATTCAGCAAGCGTAGTGATTCTTTTGTACTATTACCCCCAGAACTACAAGCACATAATTTACAGCCAGGAAAGGTAAAAGAGTTTTCTCAAAATTCTAAACTGATGCCTAAGTGAAAAGGGTCACTTCGAGTTCTCCTAATAACTTAAACTGCTGTTAAGGTTTGGGGCAAAGGTCCATGGATCCATTATTCTGGAGTTACGAAGGCTCTTCTTAAGATAAGAAGACACTACGATTGGCCTCCAGGGTTTGCTTGCATTAATGTTGGTTGCCGCGAGTCAAGCCTGGCGAATCTTACGTTGGGACCAAAATTTACCTTTGATCCTAGCTCAAAATACCACTCAGCTGTTACACAAGAATGATTGTTGGATATGTACCCAAATGTCCCAAAGCGATAATCAACACATAATATCCGTGTTTGGAATAGCTTTAAATGACTCACTGATAAAAAAAAAGGAAGCAGAGTGGAATCATACAAGTAATTGGACTTTCACCTCTGGTCCACTCACATATTTAAGCCTTTCCACGGTCCTGTGGGATAAGAATGATACATCATGTATAACTGTAAATGGGGGGGGGTCTTATTACGACCCAGATTATGGCTATTGTAATAATGATTCATATATAGTAGAAGGAATCAATYAACCTGTTAGGAGTGAACTTGGTGATGTTACAGGGAKGTTAACTCCACATGGTTTAGRATGRTATTGGTTGTGYGGAAGTGAGGCTCGTAAAGTCTTACGTCCTTRGTGRACAGGCACTTGTACTTTAGGGKTGACAGTCCCCAGAATTAAGGTAATATCTGAGCTTCAGGGAGYWGGATGGGTGAGAACATCTCCAGGAAGAAAAAGAAGAGCAGTACCTCCCAATCCRCTATCATTTCGATCTACAGCTTTCCATTCACTTGTTAGGTGGTTCATCCTCTGGCTGGGAGTTAGTGAATTAGAGAAAGCTATAGTGACTATATCGGCAGTCACAGAAAGGACTGGAAGTGCCACCTCGGATGCAGCAGATGCCTTGCAAAAAGAGGTTACAGAGATTTCAACGGTTGCATTGCAAAGCAGCATGGCTTTAGATGTGATGTTGGCCTCCCATGGAGGAGTATGTGCTGTTGTGAACACTAGCTGTTGCACATCCATTGATGAGCCAGGGGGAATAAATGTAGACCTTGGAATAATAAAACAAGTAGGTATATTACAGCAAGTGCAAAAAGATGATACATTGTATCCATACTACGTGATACTTGATGGGAATGGCCCCTGTTGTAGCTTTTGTATCTGTAATAGCTGATACTTGGTGGGAATAGTCTAGTGTTGTAACTTTCAGTGCCTAGAACAATACTGCTGTGTTAGGTGGGATACAAATAAGTAACTAACAAAGACTTGGAAATCTGTGAGAAAGGACAGYGGTTGGTTATACAGAGATTCTGTGGCTTCCAGCCACAGAATCACCAGAAGTAGTCCACATGAAGGTCAGAAGTTGAAGAGTAATGAAATAGAGACCCCCATAGTCAAATGTGGGCCCCGAAATAAGTCTGCAGGCATGTGCAGTATCATAGCCCGGTTATGCAACCGGGGCGGAGTTGGGCTAGACTCCCTGCACTTGCTGGTCCCAGGTGCTGGGACTCCCGCCTACCACAAATAATCATAAATACCAGAGTTTTTCTCAAGGAGAAAGAGGCTGCTACACAACAGAGGACCACGTTGCCTCCTTGGGGACGTCCGAAAAGATTGTGCCTTCCGACTCCCTCTCTCATCATGCAGACGATCGGGACAAGCATTGAGGTGGTCCTTCTCGAGATTACCATYGGGTYGRTCTGTTTGTAAGTATCTACTAATAAACTGCTTGCTACTGAAGAGTGTTTGTCTGTGTGTGAGAGAGTTTGTGCTGGCTTGCCAGACTGGATGTTTGGCCCCTGGGAATCTAACTAGAACATAAATCCCTGGGATTTGAAGAAATTTGGCACCAATCAGCCTCAGGGTTACCAGACTGGAAATGACTGAAGAAATTAGTTCTGCTAATTCTTTTTATTATAGCTGTATATGTAATGGCTTGTGCAATGATTCAGTGCTGCAATTGTTCTTCTAACCTTTGCCTTAGCTATAGAAAAATGATGCAGTGAGGGTTATAGCTGGCTAGCTATAAACCCTCAAACAAAAAGGAGGGATTGATACCGAGCCTGAAGGAGCAGGAGCGTGGTTCCTGCTGTGTGAAGGCAGTGCTAACGACTACGTTGAGTTGGGCAAGATAAAGGGAGTCCATCTCATTCTGTCCTTGAGTAGAATAGATATAGGAATTTCTGCTGGCAAGGGCAACTGCAGGAAACCTTAAGCTCTCCTGGAAGAAGCCCCGGCACTTATCACCCACTCTCTCTGGGTGTAGCTACTGCTAGCAAGCAGTCTAGGTTGCCCCTGAATAGAGGGAGTTGGGCCTTCTGATCCAGGTAGCCCTTGTTTAGGGTGGATCAAGTACCCTGTGAGTCAGTAGTAGGGAGAGGTCTGCATAAGAGCCAGGCCTGGAGCACAGCTCCCAGAGCGCAGCAGTTTGTGCAGGAGGAGTGCAGTTAGGCACAAGAGGAAATCTTTCTTTTTCCAGYGCTAGTAGTGCCCACTCTCACAAACATGGTTATAACGCGCCACAAAGCATATTTGCCTGTAGCTGTGGGAATTGCTAAATTAGCTGTGTTGGAAGTTTCAACCCAGACAGAGCCTCAGAGAAGATGCTGCCCTGCAGGCCTCGGGCTGCAGGGTATACTTGGAGCCTCTCCAGAAGGCCTGGACTGATGGTCCACCCTCCTGCAAGAGGTGTGCTGTTGTTGACTATTTGTGTGGTCAAGTCAAAGAGTTGCTGGATGAACTCACCAGAGTGCGAAGCACACGAGAAAGTGAGCAGGAGATGGACAGGGCATTCTTAGAGACCGCACTGCTCCCGTAGTCCCAGTCCCCTGCAGCAGBGGAGTTGCTGGAAGGCTCTGTGCAGAGTGAAATAGTACAGCACAGCACTGTACTGAAGAAGGCGGGAAACTAGTTGCTTCTCAAACAAAAAGAAGAAAGGCCCCTAATCCTCCTGTAGACTTGGAGTTACAGTTGAACAGGCTTAGTGCACTCCAGGATGAGGAGGACCCGGACCTGACCTCAAGGGAAGCAACTGGGCTGCCTGAGCCTGTGCCTTGCATGACCACTCGGAAGAGGCGACGAGCGGTTGTAGTGGGTGATTCCATGCTGAGGGGGACAGAGGTGCCTATCTGCTGACCTGACTCCTCCTCTAGAGAGCTTTGCTGCCTGCCGGGGGTGAGGATACGAGAGGTGTCTGAAAGGCTACTAGGGCTTGTCCGCTCCTCGGACTACTACCCYCTGCCGCTCTTTCATGTGGGAGCTAATGATACAGASAGCAAACTGGAAACAATCAAAGAAGACTTCAAGGCCTTGGGCATGGTGGTCAAGGGTCTGGGAACGCAGGTGGTCTTCTCATCGGTTCTGCCAATTAGGGGGAGGCACGGGAGGAGGAG
>NW_028186820.1:14781-17616 GCF_003343005.1 Rhea americana | reverse complement strand
AAGAACGCCAGTGTCACTCCAGTCTTCAAAAAGGACAAGAAGGAGGACCCAGGCAACTCTAGGCCAGTCACCTCACCTCCATCCCTGGAAAGGTGATGGAACAGCTCCTTCTGGATGTCATCCCCAGACATATGGAGGAAATGAAGGTGACCAGGAACAGCCAGCATGGATTCACCAAGGGGAAATTGTGCTTAACCAAACTGCTAGCCTTCTCTGATGGAATGACTGGTCAGTAGATGAGGGGAGAGCAGTGGATGTTGTGTCCCTTGGCTTCAGCAAGGCTTTTGACACTGTCTCCCAGAACATCCTCCTACATAAGCTCAGGAAGTGTGGGATAGATGAGTGGACAGTGAAGTGAATTGAGAACTGCCTGGAAGGCAGAGYTCAGGGGGTCATCATCAGTGGCGTGCAGTCTAGTTGGAGGCCTATGGCTAGTGGCATCCCTCCGTGCTCTATACCGGGTCCCAGGCTGTTCAACTTCTTCATCAGAGACCTGGATGAAGGGACAGAGTGCCTCCTCAGAAAGTTTGCTGATGAGACCAAGGTGGGAGGAGTGGTTAATACAGCTGAGGGCTGTGCTGCCACACAGAGAGACATGAACAGCCTGGAGAGCTGGGCAGAGAGGACCCTCTTGAGGTTCAACAAGGACAAGTGCAGAGTCCTGCTGAGCTGCTGGAGAGCAGCTCTGCAGAGAAGGACCTGGGAGTGCTGGTGGATGACAAGCTGACCACAAGCCAGCAATGTGCCCTTGTGGGCAGGAAGGCCAATGGTATCCTGCGATGCATTGGAAAGACTGTTGCCAGCAGGTCAAGGGAGGTGATCCTGCCCCTCTACTCAGCCCTGGTAAGTAGAGTAATCATCTCGAGCGCTGCGTCCAGTTCTGGGCTCCCCAGTCCAAGAAAGACATGGAGCTCCTGGAGAGAGTGCAGCATAGGGCAACCAAGATGATCAGAGGGCTGGTGCATCTGCCCTGTGAGGAACAGCTGCGAGAGCTGGGCCTCTTCAGCCTGGAGAAGAGAAGCCTGAGGGGGGGGGATCTTATCCATGTGTATAAGTACCCGAAGGGAGGGTGTCAAGGGGACGAGGACAAACTCTTTTCAGTTGTCCCATGCGACAGGACAAGAGGCAATGGGCAGAAACTGAACCACAGGAAGTTCTGCCTGAACGTGAGGGGGAATTTCTTCACTGTGAGAGTGACGGAGCACTGGCTCAGGTTGCCCAGAGAGGTTGTGGAGTCTCCTTCTCTGGAGACCTTCAAAGCCCACCTGGATGCAGCCTTGTCTAACATGGTCTAGGTGAGCCTGCTGGCTTCTCTGGAGATCTAGATGATCTCCAGAGGTCCCTTCCAACCTTACTGATTCTGTGATTCTCTAACATCAGCCCTTCCATCTGTAGCCTGGCCATGGAAAGCATCCTGCTCCTGAGAGCTCTGGGGAAGAAGACTCTCACCACAGGCCTGTGCCACCAGCCGCATGCTACCTGGCCTGGCCCTGCCTTGTGCTGCTCGTCCACCCTCTACTGTGCTTTCCCTGTCTCTTCACCACGTGTCAGTGTCTTTTCTTTGGGCAAACGAATTGGTGGAAAACTTGGGCCATGAAGGAATCGGGCTCAGCCTGAGAGGGGCAGGGCACGCACTCACTCCAGCAGTCTGTGCAGCCACAAGATTCCCCTCTTGCAGCAGTCAGAGCAGTGCTGGGAAAKGCTCCTTGGCCAGGGGACAAAGCTGCTCTGCCCTGCAGCCTCCCCTGCCACGCTCAGCAAGGAGGAGCCTCTGGGCAGCCTGTTGTGGTGTTGTGTGGCCAGCCATGGCCCTTGGCTGAAGCTGCTGAGGAGAGCAGGTGCCTGCTCACCCTGCTGCCCCCACTGGAGCAGGGCAGCTGCCAGGGAGGTGCTGGGATGGGTGACTCTGGCAGGGCAGCGAGACAGCTCCCAGGTCCTGTGTACCTTTCTGGCTGGAGTCTGCAGGGTAGGAGCCTGGGCTGGGGCCTGGTGTGCTGGAGAGGGAGAGAGTGGTCTTGCTCTTGACCTCTTTTGCTTTCCTGTCATCCTGTGGGGCTTTGCTTCTGCACGGGCAATGCTGTTCTGTTGCCTGGACGTGCCAGAAGCTGTAAAGTGAGGAGCAGAGCCCTGCCCAGGCTGAGGAGGGAGGCAGGATGCAGGTGTGGGAGGAGGTGTCAGGTGAGTGCCCCAAAGCAAGGAGTGAGCAAAGCTCAACTGTGCCCTGGCTGTGGGGTCTGAGCAGCCTGTTCTTGGAGAGGTGGTTGTGCCCTGTAGAGCCTGAGCGGGGGGCCCTTGCTGCTTGCTGGAGGCAGGGGGATTGCAGGGGCATGTGCAAAGCCCCTGTGAGTGAGGTGGTGGATGTGAGGCTGCTTTGGGGGCCATGTGATGTGTACAGGCTGCTGGTGCTGCAGAGGCAGYAGCTGGAGCTCGCTCTGCTCAGGGGAAAGGGCACCAGGCAGAAAGAAGCAGGAGCCTAGCTACAGGCGGGGCAGGTCAGTCCTCAGGACTTGTGCTGTCCATGCTGGGAGTCTGTGGGCAACCCCTTTGCTGAAGGTGCTGGTGAGAGCTGGTGTCTACCTCTTGCCCTGGAGCCCTCACGGGGTGGGAGGAGTGTTTCTGTGAGCGCCCTGTGCTCTCTGGGCAAAGGGGTGTGAGGCCCAGAGCTGGTAGCAGGGCAGTGCTGGAGGTTGCTTTGCTGGGGTTCTGCAGTAATACATGCTYTCTGTCCTCCTAGGTCCTTGGTGCTGTGAGATAGCTGGTGTTTTGCCCCATGGCCTCCTGTCCAGCTGCCAGCTGGCCCCCTTTTGCGACCGTCTGGGCTGAGGCCCTCCTCCC
>NW_028186820.1:12256-13776 GCF_003343005.1 Rhea americana | reverse complement strand
GCCTCAGTCTTGGAGGGGGAAAGGGAGATGTGCTGAGCCGCAGGGGTTAAATGTGCTGGGAGCAGAAGAGACAGGTCCTGCCGGAGGTTTTCTTAGCRCAAGCGGGAGCAGTGCAGTGAGGCTGGAGTTTGTGGAGAAGAGGCTGAGCAGAGCCAGACAGGACTCAACCCCCTGAGACCCCCDGGCATGTAATTCCCAGGAGCTGGGTCAAACACCCTCAGCTCCCCTGGGGACAGGCTGGCTGCTGGGACAGGTGCAGCTGCAATAGCTACGAGGAGCTCTGCAGGCTGGAGGGAAACCYTGGCTTGAGGAGAAAGCATGTGGGCAGCTGTGCTTGCTGCACCTGCAGCAAGACAAGCACAAGAGACCAGAGAAGGCAAGAAGTCACGCTGCAGGGTCTCATCTCTTTGGCTGGCTGCTCTGCCCAGCCTGCAGCCCTCAGCACTGAAATGCGAGTGGGTATCGCAGCCCTCAGGCAGGACCAGGTGGACTACAAACCGCAGCTGCCAGAGCCGCTGGAGCCCACTGTCAGTGAGCGGCTGCACCCTAAGTACTGGTACTTGGGGTGTGCAGGTAGCTGAGCAGGAATAAAACAAGTATTGAAACAGAGTCACGACAACTGTGTGATCTGACCATACCAGATAGCAGCTGGAGCACATGGCCGTTTCTGCCAGGGCAAGAAATGAAGCTGGCCAGATTCACTGGGGCAAATTGCAGCTTGTACGAGAAGACTGACTGGTAGGAGCCTCTGCCCTTACAAAGCTTCCCTCCAGGAAAGGCTGTGAGGATCCAGAAAGCGGGATCATAGCAGGTTCAGTTGGAAGGAGTCTCTGGTGCTCATCTCATTGCCTCTTTCTGGAGCACGGTCACCTAGAGCAGGTTGCCCAGGASTACATCCAGTCAGGTTTGGACTGGCTTCAAGGATGGAGACTCCGGTCTGTCTGTGGACAACGTGTTGCAATGCTCAGTCACCCTCCCGGCCCAAAAGGTTTCTCTTGGCTTTGACCAGAACATGCTCTGTTTCAGTTTGTGCCCATTGCCTCTTGGCCTGGCACTGGCACTGCTGGCGAGAGCCTGGTGGAGAGCCAGAGCTGAGCAGTGATGGCCATGGGGGTGTTAGAGCAGGCTCCGCCCCTATTCTACCCTGGGAGAAGAAGGGCCTTGAAGGAAAGCAATCACTGGGTGTCAAACCTCCTCCCAAAGGTGTCAAATCTCTTTTTGGAAAGCCTGGAGCCTCTCGTGCCCGTGCAGAGCTTTGGGCTCTGCTGCACAGGTGCCTGCATGGGCAAATCCTGTGGTGCCTGGCCACATGSAATCACAGTCCTTGGCGTGCARYGGGCAGCCCAGCAGTTCCTCCTCTCTGCGTGCTTTAGGGCAGGCAGCAGAGCAGAGCAATGTGTGCAGCCTTGCCCAAGCCCTGCAGCTACTGAGCCAATGTAGGAGCTGGCAAGACCCTGTGTCCGGCAGTGCAGCATGCCACCAGCAGCTCCGGGCTGCTGGGCTGCTCAGATGCTCCTGAA
>NW_028186820.1:5841-7856 GCF_003343005.1 Rhea americana | reverse complement strand
AGCCCTGCAGCTACTGAGCCAATGTAGGAGCTGGCAAGACCCTGTGTCCGGCAGTGCAGCATGCCACCAGCAGCTCCGGGCTGCTGGGCTGCTCAGATGCTCCTGAAGCATCAGAGCTCACTTAACGGAACTCAGGATTAGCTCACAATTCAGTTCTTACTTTTTAATAACTTCCTCTCCCTGGCACCCCATGCGTCAGGCCAGGCTCCTGCCCTGCAAACTCCCACCAAAAAGGCACCCAAGGGCCTGGCTGCCCTGCCAGAGCCACACATCCCAGCACCTCCCCAGCAGCTCCCTCTGCGTTGCCCTGCTGCCACAGGGGCAGCAAGGCGAGCGGGCGGCTGCTCTCCCCCGCAGCTTCAGCCAAAGGCCATGAGTTGCCACACAACCTCGGCATGGAGGAGAGGCGAGGGCAGGGATGTGCCACAGGGCAATGTCCTCAGGGCTGATGCTGAGGTATCTGTGCTGTGGCTTTGCACAGCCTAGTGGCCTTCCGGGCCCTCCTTTTAGGACAGGCAGGGCTCAAGCAGCCCTCCAGGAACAGAGTGCTCATACCCCATAGCCAAGGCACGGTGGAGCTTTGCTCACTCCCTGCTTTGTGACACTTACCGCATGCCCTCCTGCACCTCCCTCCTTTCTCCGTGACCATCCTGCGCAGGGCTGTGCCCCTCGCCAAGGGCTTCTGCTGCTTCAGGGCAATGACACAGCTCTGCTCAAAACCCCACAGCCCTTCTGCACAACTGCTCCATTGSTCAGTAACCCCCACAGTAAACCAGCTTTTTCTTCAGATTCACACACAGTGTGCTTGCACTTCACTTTGTGCCCCTCACCCCTCAGCATGTCACTGGACACCACTGACAAGAGTCCTGCTCCAGCCTCTTGATCCTCTCCCACCAGATAYTTATACCCATCGATAAGCTGCTCCCCCATTTGGCTTTTTCCTTTTTTGGTGCCTGAAGAGCTCTGCTCGTGGAGGGGCTGGAGCCTCTACATCTGCAGCCTTGCCCTGGCCAAGGAGCCTCTCCCAGCATGAGAGCTGACTTGGCTGCTGGAGCCAGAGCATCTCAGCAGCCTGGTTGCTCCTGGGCTCAGCCACACCAAGGGAAGCCAGCGCTGGTGAAGGGCCAGCTCTGGGTCCTTCCTCCTGCAGAACAGGTCACAATTCTCAAGGCCACTGCGTGCTTCCATTCCTTCCAAGGCCTGTTGTAAGGGGAAACGAGGGGCTGCTCTGACTGCTGGAAGAGGGGAATCTTGTGGCTGCACAGACTGCTGGAGCGAGTGTGTGCCCTCCCCCTCCCAAGTTGAGCCCGATGCTTTCCTGGCCTGAGTTTTCCCCTGATTCATTTGCCCAAAGAAAAGACACTGACACGTAGTGAAGAGACAGGGCTGCTTCTTTGCGGAAAGCGCAGCAGAGGCTGGATGGGCAGCACAAGGATGAGCCAGGCCGGGCCTGAGGGCTGGAGCTGTCCTGCAGGCAGGGAGAGAAGCCAGGAGCCGGACCCTCCCCGGCCCCTGACTTCCCATACATTCAGGTGGTCTAGGTGGCCAGAGCAGCCTGGCATCAGGACGTGGCTGAGTTCTGGCAGCAAACACAGCCTCCACGCAGAGGACAGTGCCACCACTCACACGCTCTCCTTAGGTGGTAGCACAGGCCTGTGGTGGGAGTCTTCTTCCCTGGAGCTTTCAGGAGCAGGATGGTCTGCGTGGTCAGGCAACAAATGGAAGGGCTGACATCCTCCTGCAAGCTCTGCAGGGCTGACAGAGAAAGGACCAGAGCAGAGATCAAGGCCCCATATGTGCATGGACCGCAGGCATCCCTTGTTGGCACAGCCAGTTCCACCCAGCTCTTCCCACAGCTAGGAGGCAGCAGGAGGGACAAATGGATCAGCTGGGAGCTGCTGGCCAGCAATGTTCTCTCTACTCTACCCACATCACCCTTGGTCCGCACAGGGAGCAGAGCCCTCCTCGGCTAGAGCAGGGGTGGGAGCTCCCTGCCCAGCATCTGTCTTCCTCCC
>NW_028186820.1:0-1404 GCF_003343005.1 Rhea americana | reverse complement strand
GCTTGGGCTCTCATCATGCGCGTGGAAGAAGAGTGGGAGCAGGCTCCTGTGTACTTGCTGCTTCAGCTGATGGTCTCTGGTGCCCACCACAATCTCCAGCATATCTTTGAAGAGCTTCATGGAGAGCTCTCGCAYGCGRCTAGGCTCCTGGTGSGAAGGAAGAGGGGGCAGCTCAGCACTGGCTGCTCCAAGCCTATGGTCTCTCTCGCACCCAGGCCTGCTCCTGGTGCTGCGGGACCAAGCGCAACAGGGAGCAGCTGAGGGCAGAGAGGGCACTGGAGCAACGCAGTCCTATAGGCCAGGACACCAGGCACAGGAGAACCTGCCACAGCCGTGAGCCCTACACACAGCCTCACAGGCACACCAGCAGGGCCCTTGGCTCTCCCCGCAGCCTTACGTCATCAAAGAGTGGCAGGAGCGTCTTTGCCAGATGCAGAGCGATGCGGGTGACCTTCTGCTTGCCCAGGAGGTGCACCATGTTTCTGAGCACCACCAGGGCCTTASTGCYGATGTCTCTATCTGCATCCCACAGTTGCTCCATGATGCCTGGCAGCAGGAACTGCATTTTTCTTACCTGTGTGAAACACAATCTCATTTGCTGAAGAAATAGAGGACTGCCCTGGCAAAAATGCCCGGCTATTAGACTCCAGCTTGCCCTCTGGCTTCCCAGAAGCTGGCAGGGCAATTACTGCAGCCACCTGCTGCCAGGCACGGCTTACTGGCAAAGCCATGGTGGTGTGGGGCGCAGGGAGGTGGGAGAGGGCAGCACTGGCTCCTCTCCACCTGACCAGTCGCCCACTGTGTGTCTTCCCCAGCACCCCCTGCCCAGCCCCACGCTGCCTGCACAGCTTCACCACCTGTCCCCTACTCACCGCCTCTGGATCCTCACCCAGCAGCATGAGGCCTCTGAGCACCAGCCCGCGCATGACCTGACTGTCGCTCCGCAGATACCTCACAAAGAGGATCAGGACGTTATCATCCTCTACGTGAAGGTCTGGGCAAGCCAGCAGCTGAAATACACGTTGCAGGGAGATACTGGCAGAGCTGGCATGACTCCCTGCCTCGGGCAGTGCTGCAGCCCACCAACAGCTCCGGGCAAGGGCACCAGGCCCAGACAAAGCCTAGCCCACAGGCAACAGGCAGTKCCAAGAGCCCCTGGGGCCCCACGYRCAGCCCTGGGCAGCAGGGCCCACCGTGCACATCCCTCACCTGCTCCTCCGCTCCTCTACCATCCACAAAGGTGGCACAAAACACAGCTGGGGACAAGAGTTACCCCACTGCTGATGGACCAAGCCAAGGGTACAAGGCGCAGTGCACCCACTGCCCCAGCTCCACTCACTGCCTCCCACCCCGCAGCATGGGCACAGGAGTGCAGAAGGATCAGAGGCACCCCAGGGGCACCCC
>NW_028186819.1:47349-57626 GCF_003343005.1 Rhea americana | reverse complement strand
CTTGTAGTTCGTGTTTGCAGATACCCACAGATATCTCTGTTTCTCTCTGCGCTACAGCTCCACCCAGGATGACAACGTCACCCCCTCGAGCAGGTAACCTCTCTTTCTCCCTGGAGGTTGATCTCCCTGGGGCCAGGGTGTGACCTTCAGCCTGAGGAAAGTGACTCTGGGTTGATGCACAAAGCCCTGGAAATCAGGCCCTGGGTTGGGAATGGGTGGCTGTGGAGAGGGCTGTGATTCCCCCAGCAGTGTGGGAGCTACCCTTTGCCTCAATCCTATACCCTTACCCCTCCTGCCTTGTGTGTGAGGTCAGGATTGGGGTGTTCCTCACCCGCCATCTCCCCCAGCCCAGGATCTGTCTTGTCCATATCCCTGCCTGTGCAGATCCCCCTCGGGGCCGTGCAAGGGACAGCAGGAGCATCTCCGTGCCTGTCATCATCTCCATCATCCTGGGGGCCCTGCTCTGCCTGCTCCTGGCCCTCCTGGTGGGGCAAGTGCGAAGTGCCAGGGCTCAGCGGAAAGGTGGGTCCTTCCCCAATAGTCCCATGTGGGCAACACCTCTTGGCAGCCTTGTGGCTGCTGTGGGATCTCCATGAGGGGCAGAGATGGAGTTGGGGTGGAGGTGCTGTTCCTGTCCTGTCCCTGCCCCTTCGCTATCTGGCTATGGGACAGCAGCTACCAGGGTGGAGAGTCCAGACGTGGGAGAAGATGGTGAAGTTAGAAATGACAGTGAGGGGCTGGGTGAGATGAGAGGAGTGGAAGATGTCTGAGGACACTGCTGGTCACACTCTGGTCAGCAGCCGTGGGGCARGGGAGTATTGGAAGGCACACAGGGCAGGGGGTCTCTGTGTGCAGGCATCCAGTCCCTGGGCTGCTCCCTGCATCCAGCCCTACTCCACATCCCCATGCCAGGACCCACTTGGCAGAGAGGGGGAAGCTTGCTGTGGAGAGAAGCTGTGGGAGCTGCTCCGGGTTCAGACTAGGGATTGTCTCAGGGTGAAAAGGGGCAATTTGAGGATGACATTGCCCCAGATAATATCCACAGAGATGCTGTTGTCACCAGGGATGTGGCTGAGATGACTCGACAGAGCAGTGGGGGCCAGGCTGTGGAATCAGTCCTGCGCTGGCCCGGGCAGAAGGGATGGATTACCACATTGGGAATCCACTCTCCTGTCTCCGTGTCCCTTTGCCAACCTTGCTTCTATCCCAAGGCTCCAGAAGGTCTCTGGAATCCTCTGAAGGTGTGTACCAGGAGATCGACTACAGCCTGACGTGGGAGAAGCAGGCGAGGTTAAGTCACTCAGGTCAGTGTGGGTTGCTGTGGGGAGGGAGCACATCTGCAGGGCCCTTTCCCTCAGCCCAGACCCAGGACAGAATCTTGGCAACCCCTGGACCAGTGGTCTCTGCAGTGCGAAGGCAACGCAGAATGTGGGGAGAGCAGCCCAGTGCTGGACTCAGGAGAGGAGCTTCCTCCCCACCAGCTCTGCCCATCCCAGCCATGGGCATAGCTCCTCCCTGCCTGACTCACTGCACCCTAGGGTGTGCTTGGTGGGTGAGGGAAGGGACTGTCCCAGGCAGCTCTGAAAGGCCCTTTGAGAAGAGGTTTGCCCCATGTGAGCAGGACAAGCCCTGAGCCCTGCTCCCTATGGAGTCCCTGCTGTGTGAGTCCCTGTCCTCAGTGTCACTGACCATGAGCAGCATCAACAGGGCTTACCCCAATAACACCCACTTCTCTTCTCTCCAGGTTCCTCTTCACAGGATTCCCTGAGCAAGCTGCAGTCCAACCTCAGGGACAACGAGGAGAAGGATGGTCCTGGGTCAGCCCCAGGTAATGGAGGAGGGAGTCAGAGGAAGGGTCAACCTCTCCTTCCCGTAGCTGTGTGACCAACAATGGTGTCACTGAATGTCACTGTCGCAGTGGCAAAGAATTGTCCTTGGGTGTGCCTCCAGAGCTGTGCTGAGCAAGCAAGGGTCAGATGTGCCCATTGGATCTTGGTGCCATCAGAGTCGAATGGGGATTTCCCTGGCTCAACCTATCCCTGCCTCTAGCAGGCCCCAAGTTCACCCCAAGGAACCAACCCTCAAAGCCCTGTCATCTCCCCAGGCACACAGGGAGTCTTCACAGCCAGCTCCAGAGCAGACCCCGACACTGCCAACCTTGTGGCTGAGAGGGATCCCCACTGCCACAAACATGCTCCTGCAACCCTGGGGGAGGTGGGCAGAATGCAGGGTCTCCTGTAGCCCTGTCAACACCAGCATTTTAGCCCCGTGTTCCTGCGCATCTTCCTTTCCTCCACTCTGCAGGAGGGCCCTTCTCATTGCCAACAACTCCCCTCTCCTTTCAGATGTCCCCATCCTGCCTGGAGGTAACCCAGCAGTCATCTATGATGATGCCAGGGAAGTCTCTGACCCCAGAGAGGATTTTGTTCCTGGGCAGCACAACTGGGAAGCACCCAGAGAAGCAGAGGAGGGAGACAAGCCCAAGCAGGCACAGAGAGGTAAGGGGGAAATGCAGTGCTGCCAGCTGCTGAGGTGTCATCCCCAGTGCCCAGAGACTTGCTGTGTACTGAGAGCCCGAACTCTCAGCATGGGGAGGGAAGCTGTCCCAGCAGTTTTCCTGGTGGGGAAACCAGGAGTGGGATAACAGACTGGGCGTCTCAAGGCAGTGAGAGGAGGGAGAGGAAGGGGATGTAGAGCCCAAGAGGGGCACCTGCATGGGGAAAACTGCAATGCACCGGCCTTGCTGCTTGCAGGGTGGAGCTTGCACTGCCAGGGAAGTTACAGTGCCCCCGAAGCTGAGAGAGATGCCCCATCTCTGCTCCTCATGCACACGATGTACGATGATGCTGAAGAGACATCTCTGGAACAACCTCTTGAAGACACCAAGGCTGAGAGAATGGGCCCTGGTGCCAAACAGTCCTTGAGTCCAGGGCCAGGGGAGCCCACCCCTGCCATCCAGTTGGGTGCACATGGGACAGAAGAGAGGTCTGTGAACCTGGGAGAGCCATGAGTGCCAGAGACCACTCTGTCTTCTCCCTCTGATAGCAGAAAGAGCTGGGCCTTTCTTCTGCTTTTATTCCTCTGCTTTTATACTGTGCATTGGTATTTGTTCTTACTAAAGCCTTTGGGGGTTGATCCAGAGCTGGTGCCTCCTTCCCCAGGTGTTGGAGTGTCTCTCTGAGGSTGACCAGGGAGAACAAATCACCAAGAACCAGTAGTGKGGAAGSGGCATGTCTCAGGAACAGCGGGCTCTGAAACAGGCTGTGCGCCTGCAAGTGCCCATGGTCCCTGGAATGCAATAACAGTGAATAGCCCAGCTGGAGGGTATTCCTGCTGGCAGAGACATTTCCATCCTGAAACCCACACACAGAGTTTCCAGCCAAAATGGGTCTCTGCAGGGTGCGATAATGCTTCTCTGAGCAGGAAGGGCCCATCTCCTCCCCCATCRGAGTGATTCCACTCTGGGTTCCTTGCTGGCAAAAGCCATGGCATGGCAGCCTGTCAAAAACAGGATCCTGCCCTCAAGGAGAGTAGAGACCTGGCAGCTGTTACCAGCACCCTCTCCCATGGAAGCGGTTTCCTGGGCCACACTGGGAGCTCCTCCAGCCCTGGACCTTGCACTGACCCTCCATTAGCAACAGCATGTCCCAGCGCTGAGGATGTCCTGGGTCCTCTCCAGGCCAGAGCGCTGGTGCTGGGAACCTTGCAGGAGGGTTGGGCCATGTGTGCAGAGCCAGGAARGGATCACATGAGGGGGCTGGGTCCCCAGTGTAGGCATGAGGRAAAGTACCAGTGGTGCTCAGTGAGGGGGTCTCAGCCATCTCTGTCGAGCTCTCCTCAGGGCTCAGCCCCAGCAGGGTTGTATGTGACAGGTCAGGGGGATCACAGGGCACGGAGGGGCTCTTGTTCCTCTGTGCTTGAGCATCTGCTTTGCAGGGACTTGATCCTGTGCCAGGTGGCCCTAACCAGGTCTTAACCAGGTCCATAACCAGACTCCTGCCCCTTCTGGGTGACATGTCCCTTCTCTTCCCTTCTCTGGCCCAATGTGCATTACTTTCTGCTGGGACACACACATGGTGTCAACAGCATGTCGCCAGGGTGGCTGGGCAAGGCTGAGGCCACACTGGGGGCCCTCGGGGGGGGGGAGGCTTAGACTCCACCTCTGTCCCCGGGACCTGAAGCCTGCTTGCTGGCAGCTCCAGCCCTAAACAGCACCTTTCCTCTCCAGCCCTGGCCCATTTCTCTCTGCTGGAAATGCAGAGCTAGAACCAGAACTGGATGGGAGCAGGGGTTTCCTGTGAGGATAGGGATTATGTTCCAGCACCTGTGTTCACTACCTACCTCTGTGGGGCCTCGCTTTGGGAATGTGGGCTTTCCTCTTTTCCTGTGGACTTTCCTACATTTGGAGTGGAGGACAGGGGGTTTCCCCTCATGCTCAGGGGAATCTCAGGAGGATGATGACAGCTTTGGAGCACTCTGAGCTGGCAGTGCATATATGGCATTGCTGCTGGGCTGCAGGGGTGTGCTGTGGCTCAGAGGTTCAAGCAATACCTCTGTAAACCAGAGGGGTTGGGAGCACAAACTTGGAGCCCCAGGACCTGGATGCTGCATCCTRGTTTGCTCATCATTGTAGCACCAAGCAGGAGCTTCTGCCAGGAGCTCAGCTGCAGCCTGGGGCCATGCTGGGGGCAGCACAAAGATGCCCAAGGACCAGGGCTACTGGCACTGCTCAGCCCCACTGCCTGTCTGTTGTGGTGTGAGCATTTGTCCAGACAGCTCTGGGGCTGCACCAGCCTCTGTCCTGCCCCACAAAGATGTGTGGGTCTGGGCTCAGCCCTCACCAAAGTACATGCTGTCCCCGAGCACTGGCACAGGGATCCTTCAGACTGCCTTGGCTGCAGTGACAATGAGATGGTGGAGTTCAAGATCCTACAGGGGGGAAGCAAGRCAGTAAGTAGGATTGCTACCCTGGACTTGAGAAGAAAAATTTTGGCCTCTTCTGGGAACTACTTGGAGGAATCCCATGGGTTAGGGCCCTAGAAAGAAGAGGGGGTCCAAGAGAGCTGCTTAATATTCAAGCATCACTTCCTCCAAGCTCAAGAGCAGTACATCCCTATGAGTAAGAAGTCAAGCAAAGGGAACAGGAGACCTACATGGGGGAGCAAGGACCTCCTGGCAAAACTCAAACAGAAGAAGAAAGTGCACAGAATGTGGAAGAAGGGACAGTCCACTTGAGAGGAATATAGGAATGTTGTCAGAGTATGCAGGGATATGACAAGGAAGGCTAAGGCCCATTCCAGTTTGGAATTAAAGCTAGCAAGGGATGTCAAGGACAATAAGGGCTTCTTCAAATACACAAGTAGCAAAAGGAAGAATAAGGAAAATGTGGACCCACTGCTGGATGGGGTTGGTGCCCTCACGACAAAGGCAGAGTTACTGAATGCCTTCTTTGCATCAGTCTTTACTGATAAGGCCAGCCCTCTGGAATCCCAGAGCCTAGAGAAAAGAGAGAGAAAGTCTGAAGAAAGGAAGACTTTCCCATGATCAAGGAGGATCAGGTTGGAGATCTTTTGGGCAAGCCTGACATCCACAAATACATGGGCCCTAGTGGGGGCTCTGTGTACTATGCAGCTAACCGAAGCAGCAAACTGATGCACCTCCCCTTCTCACAAGGAATGCTCCTTTCCCCTCCCAGGAACTGACCTGGGAAACCCAAAAGGAAAAAGGAAAATTCTCCTCCCCACATCAGAAAGCAGGATGCGGGATTGTTTGATTCAGATCTTGCCTACAAGCACACAGGACACGTCAGTCAGATTTTTCCCTGCTGGTTGGTGCTGATGTTCAAAAACAAGACTAGAAGCTGAGAAGAACATGCCGTAGTCAGATTTGTTTTATCCAGAGTTGAAAAATACAAACTGACAACAAGAGCATGGTGAAGAGGTGGCCAGGGGGCTAAGGAGAGGGAATGTTATTCTATTCTGCTATGTGCACATGGCCTCAAACTCCATACTCATCAAGGACAATCATAGGATTGTCCTCCTGACTCAAAGTCAGCCTAGAAGGAGGCTTTTGGTGCAGTGGCAGTCCTGCAGTCAGTTCCTACAGACAAGCATTTTCAAGCTCATTCTCAAAGCTGGCAAGACAGTCACCTTGCTTGGATGCACACTCCCTTTCTCCTTGCTCCTCCGACTTGTGCTCTGTCGCAACAGAAGCCAAACCTCTCTGGCGCTATATCCCTGGGGAGCTGGCTCTAGGACAGCAGATCTGCTGCTGGCTGGGGCATGCACACTGCTGAGAGATGTCCTTTCTGGACCATGCTATGTGGCCAGAGAAGCTGGAGAGCAGCATGAAGGATGCACAAGCATCCTGTTGAACCTGAGCTGAAACAGTGGTGCCATGCTCTGCTGTGATGGGAAGGACAGACAAGGGAAGAGTGTGTGTCCATACAGGGTGGTTGTGTCTTGTTACCACATGGGGAGAAGGGAGGTGCCACGGGAAAATGAGATAGGCTGGATGAATCCCTGCTCCAGCAACTATGTGGGAATGTGGAAGCAATTCAGACACGTGCATGACATGCAGACAGCTCTGCCAGAGTCGCCCGTGGCAGGGCCAGTCCATCATCTTGTCACAAATGGTGGAGGAGCCTACRAGGAAGGGTGTCTTGCTGGACCTTGTCCTTACTAACAGAGAGGACTGGTTAGAGATGTGAAGGTTGGGGGCAGCCTTGGCTGCAGTGACCACAAGATGGTGGAGTTCAGGATCCTGTAGGAAAGAAGTAAGGCAACAAGCAGGACTGCAACCCTGGACTTCAGGAGAGTGGACTTTGGACTCTTCAGAGACCTAATTGGAGGAGTCTCATGGGTTAAGGCCCTAGAAGGAAGGGGGGTCCAGGAGAGCTGGCTAGTAGTCAAACATCACTTCCTCCAAGCTCAAGAGCGGTGCATCCCTATGAGTAAGAAGTTCACCAAAGGGGCAGGAGACTTGCATGGGTGAGCAAGGAGCTCTTGGCCAACCTCAGAGAGAAGAAGAAAGTACACAGACTGTGGAAGAGGGGGCAGGCTACTTGGGAGAATTATAGGAATGCTGTCAGAGTATGTAGAGATGCTGAGAGGAAGGCTAAGGCCCATTTGGAACTGAATCTGGCAAGGGATGTTAAGGACAACAAGAAGGGCTTCTTCAAATACATCGGCAACAAGAGGAAGACTGCATAAAATGTGGGCCCACTACTGAATGGGGCAGGGGCCCTGTTGACAAGGGACACAGAGAAGGCAGAACTACTGAATGCCCACTTTGCTTCAGTCTTCACTGCTAAGGGCAGCCCTCAAGAATCCCGGAGCCTGGATGTAAGGGAGAAAGTCTGGGGAAGGGAAGACTTTCCTTTGGTTGAGGAGGATAGGATTAGAGACCTTCTGGGCAGGCTAGACATCCCCAAATCTATGGGCCCAGCTGGGATGCACCCACGGGTCCTGAGGGAGCTGGCAGGTGTTGTTGCCAAGCCGCTCTCCATCATCTTTGAAAGGTCCTGGAGAACTGGAGAGGTGCCTGAGGACTGGAAGAAAGCTGATGTCACTCTAGTCTTCAAGAAGGGTCCTTCAAGAAGGAGGACCCAGGCAACTATAGGCCAGTCAGCCTCACCTCCATCCCTGGTAAGGTGATGGAACAGCTCATTCTGGATGTCATCTCCAAGCATATGGAGGAAAAAAAAAGGTGATCAGGAGTAGTCAGCATGGATTCAGCAACGGGAAATCCTGCTTAACCAATCTGATAGCCTTCTGTGATGGAATGAGTGGCTGGGTAGATGAGGGGAGAGCTGTGGATGTTGTCTACCTTGACTTCAGCAGGCTTTGGACACTGTTCCTCCTAAACATCCTCCTAGGCAAGCTCAGGAAGTGTGGGTGGGATGACTGGACAGTGATATGCATTGAGAACTGGCTGAAAGACAGAGCTCAGAGGGTTGTCATCAGTGGTGTGGAGTCTAGTTGGAGACCTGTGGCTAGTGGCATCCTCCAGGGCTCAGTACTGGCTCCCATCCTGTTCGACTTTTTCATCAGTGACCTGGATGAGGGGACAGAGTGCCTCCTCAGCAAGTTTGATGATGATACCAAGCTGGGAGGAGTGGCTGACACACCTGAGGGTTGTGCTGCCATACAGAGAGACCTGGACAGGCTGGAGAATTGGGCAGAGAGGAACCTCCTGAGGTTCAGCAAGGGCAAGTGCAGAGTCCTGCACCTAGGGAGAAATAACCCTAGGCACCTGCCTGAGAGTCCTGTCTGGCTCGGGAGACGATGTGGCAGCCAGGACTCCTGGGTCCTGGGGCTGGGGTTGCCCTAATCCCCAAGGCTCCTCTGGGGATGGGGGAAATCCAGGGCAAGGTATCCCTGGGAGTGGGATGCCTTTGTGGTGCTAAAAGTCGCCTTTGTCAGTGCAAGAGTGACCTCTCCAGGGCCCCTTTCTAGCTATTTCCCTGACTTTGGCATCATCTGGAGACATTCCTGAAAGGATTTATCAGAAAATTTTGGAAAATAACTTGGGGAAGGGCGGGGATTTCTTTCCAGGACGTGAGAGGAAATCTCTGCTCCCTGGTTGGGCCATCTCCACGGCAATGACAGAGTGAGCCCCCAGATGACACGAGCTGAGGTCACAGCRGGATGTGCTGCATCACAGGGAGGTCTCCGTGGTTTCCTGGGTGGGGGCCCTCACTTCCCTGCGAGGCCCAGGCACTGCTGGGCACTGCTCACGCAGTCCACACCATGGTCCTTCGTAGTGGCTCTGTGGCAAGCAGTGGGGACAGGAGGCAATGGGGCTGCACTAGGACCCCTTGTCGCCATGCATAGGAGCAGCAGCATGTTGGAAAGGAGTATTGGGTGATGAGAGGGAAAGAGCGACCCTCGTCCTGGGCTTGAGAGGTGAGCTGAGGGTAAAGGGACAAGTGAGATGGAGGACTGCTGCATGGACACCATCAGCCAGGAAAGCACTTCCTTGTTTCCAGTGCTTCTGTAGCTTTCCAGTGAGGATTGACACCATTTGCATCCTTTTATGATTCTAACTTGGCAGAGCAGATTTGGGGCTCAGAGATGCCATCTTGAGATGGCCACAGCCTCTGTCCTCCTGCACATCGGGCTCCAATCTCTGCACCAAAAAGAAAGCCTGTTTGGGAGAGGTGGAGGTGCCATTGTCACCCTGTAAGTCCTGGCTACCCCGAGAACTTTCCTGTGTGGGGTGCAGTGCTAGGGTGAGCCCAATGTGGCCATCTCCCCCAACTCCCCTCATAACCCAACACCTCCACTCCCTGGCACCAGCAGGCCCAGAGCTGGTCTCCCCCTTGCTCCCCTGTGCCCCCATGGAGCTCCTCAGCCCTCTGGAGCGACCCCTCGGGGCACAGCCCGGCCCCACACAGAGCAGCCCCTCCTTGGCCGCAGCCCAGCCCTGCCAGGTGCAGTGGGACAGCTGCTGAGCACTGGGGCTACCCTGGGGAAGGGGCTGGGGGGGGCAGGAGGGATGAGAGGATACTGCCCTGCCCGGGGGCAGCAGCATGTTGCCCGCAGGCTCCAGTGCCCCGGCCATTCTCAGGGCCCCATGGCCAGCACCAGGGCTGGCCCTGCATAGGCCCCAGGGCTGCCCTCCAAGCCCAGCACAGCCCCGAGGCCACAGGGCAGCAAGGAGCCCCTGGGGCCCCTGCGGCAGAGTGGCCAGGCCCAGGGCCCCGCACTTCCTGGGCACCCAGTGCTGGGCTGCCCCGAGGCCCCGCCGCCCGCAGCGCTGCCACCAGCAAGATGGCGCCATCCCACGGCGCGGGGGGGAGCTGGCTGCCAGGGCGGGGGGGTGCAGTGTTGCCATGGCATCGCCTGAGTGCAGCCCTCCTATTGGCTGTAATGAGGAGGAGGGCGGGGACAGGTTTGAGTGATGGCTCTCTCAGCCAATCGGAGTCCAGAGTGGGAAAAGGCCAAGAGAAGAGAGCCGTGCAAGAGCAGAGGGAGCAAAGCAGGGGAGAAGGGGGCGGGAGTGAGAGCAGGTGCAAGCAGGGCTGGTGGGGGCAGCGGGTGCGTTCAGATGCCGGCGGGTGCCCGCTCGCTGGGGCAGGGGCAGCGGTGCTGTCAAGGGGGCTGCTTTCCTGCAGGAGCTCCCGAAGGGGCTGTTGGGGCTGTGAGCAGGGGACCCAGCGCCCTGTCACCGAGGGGAACTGACCTGCGAGCCAGGCGTGCTGGCCTGCCCCGAGCAGCTGGGCCTGGGCGGCTCGGTGGCCTTTGGGTGCAGGGAGCTTTGCCTGTGTTGTGGGT
>NW_028186819.1:44822-46569 GCF_003343005.1 Rhea americana | reverse complement strand
CAAACACCTGTGATCACTCACAAGGAGACAAGCCAAGATAAAGAGACGGAGGAAGACTACGGCCTTCCTCTCCACGACCACCAGAGAACTTCAGACGACCCCCCTAGCAACTCACACATGCGCAAAACGCACCAGGATATTACAACGCGTCCCAAAACTAGCAGACTATAAAAATGGGACTGTATGTGAAGGAGGCGCACGCYGTTGGCGGAGCTAAGACTCCCCGGCCGCCCAGCGCTGTTTTGCTTGTGGCTGCTTACTTAATTAAATAAATTACTGACATGATTTAACAAACTCTCCGTATGGATTAACCTTCAAGAGAGTAACTTATGACAAATTTGGTGCCGTGAYTCGGATGAAGGCAATGGACTGAAAAGCTCTTCGGAAGGGGAGGCGCCCCGCTGAGTTCGGCGGCCTCTGTCAAGAGCGATTTTCACTCAAGCCCTTCACCGACGAACCCTAAATTAGCCACAAGCAAAAAAAAGAGCCGGCAACCCCAAGTAATCTTTGTGCATGAAGACCGAATGAAGACTCAAGATTGAGTAAGTATAGGCCGGTGATCCATTCGGTTGGGGTTGGGTATCCCGGAGTACACGTGAGAGACGTCCAGTAAGGATGAAGCGAGTGCAGACCCCTTGGTAGTGCGGTTCCCACATCCCGCGAGGGACTGGGCCACGAAAAGGGGGAAGCGAGGTGTGTGTGTGTGTGTGTGTGAAGGTACTCCGGAAGATGGGACAGAAGAAAAGTAAGCCTTCTGGTCCCGTGGGTGGGGGAGTTCGTAGCGGAGGCTTACCTCCCATTCCCCCGGATAGCCCACTAGGATTGATGATTAAATATTGGGATGATTCCCCTTCTAGGCGGGGAAAAAGTAAAGTTAAGATGATCCATTATTGTATTGAAGTCTGGGGCAACAAACCTATAAAAGGAGAAAGTGTTTTCTGGCCCCCTTTTGGTTCATTTGAGGACTGGATATGCCAGGCCCTAAATAGTTACGTAAATTCAAAGGAGCCCTTCAGCTTAGAAGAGAGCGAGTATGCACACCTCTGGATAAACCCGGAGACGAGAACCCTTTTATACCCACTAAAAGAAAAAGGAGAGCGGGGGAAAAAAGAAGCGAGAATTAGAGATCCCATTATCGCCACCCCCTTATATACTCCCTCCTATACCTACGGCCCCTTCTCTTCCCGGGCCGACCGAACTGCCGTCCTCGGGGGAGTTGGATGGCGAGGCTAACCCTAGTCCCCAGGGACCAGTGACTAGGAGTCAGACCAGAGCACAGGGGTTAAGTCTCGAGGGAGGATTATATCCACTGCGGGAAATAGCTATGGGAGGACCCCAACCGGGGAYGGGATATGTAACCGTCCCCATTAATTCCGGGGACGTGAGGGATTTTAAGAAGGAAATGGGAAGCTTGAAAGAGAAGAAGGGAAAGATGGTCAGGGACAAAGAAATGTGATCTGTTTTTATTGTAATAGAAAGGGTCATATTAAGAGGGAATGTCGACAGAGAAAAGAGGATGAGCAGATGTTCAAGGATGAGTAGGGGTGTCAGGGGCTCTATTTGCTGGGGACCAGAGAAAAAAAAACAAGCCCTTGATAAAATTAAAAGTGGGTCCCCAGCGCGAGGAAATGGAATTCCTCATAGACACAGGGGCTGAAAGATCTACGGTCCAAACCTTACCTTCAGGGTGTAAGGCCTCGGCAGAAAGGGTACAAGTAATTGGGGCAAAAGGAGAACCATTTGGGGT
>NW_028186819.1:43421-44421 GCF_003343005.1 Rhea americana | reverse complement strand
GGAGGTTACTACAACAGGGGCTATTGGAACCTTGTATGTCCCCTTTTAATACCCCAATATTACCAGTAAGGAAAAGGGATGGCAAATATAGATTGGTGCATGATTTGAGGGAAATCAATAAGAGAACTGTGACTAGGTTCCCAGTAGTAGCGAATCCACATACTCTATTAAGTCAGTTACACCTGGATGATCAATGGTATAGTGTGATAGATTTGAAGGATGCGTTTTGGGCATGTCCTTTGAATGAGAGCAGTAGGGATTATTTTGCCTTTGAACGGGAAGACCCGGATACCCATAGAAAACAGCAACTACGATGGACTGTCCTCCCTCAAGGATTTACCGAATCCCCAAATTTATTTGGACAGGCCCTGGAACAGATTCTGCAGGACTATAATAAAGTGCTGGGAGTGACGTTAGTATAGTATGTGGATGACCTGTTGATAGCAGGAAAGGATGAAGAAGTGGTAAGGCAGGCTAGCGTCCARTTGTTAAATTTTCTTAGCCTGCAAGGGTTGAAAGTTTCAAAATCAAWGYTGCAGTTTGTAGAGAAGGAGGTAAGATATCTGGGCCATCGATTAAGTGGGGGGACTAAGAGACTGGATCCGGAGAGAATTAGTGGTATCCTGGCTCTGAAGGCCCCAATGACAAAGAGGCATGTACGGCAATTGTTAGGATTAACTGGGTATTGTCGGCAGTGGATAGAGGATTATAGCGGAAAGGTCAAATTCCTCTACAATAAATTAAATAAGGATGGATTACTTAAGTGGACAGAAGAAGATGAAGAGCATTTAGAAAAATTAAAAGAGGAACTAATGCATCCCCCAGTATTAAGCTTTCCAGATTTAAGAAAGCCATTCTTTTTATTCGTAAACAGCAGTGAAGGTACTGCCTATGGAGCACTTGACCAAGAATGGGCAGGAAGTAAAAAGCCAGTTGCCTATTTATCCAAATTACTGGACCCGGTTAGCCGGGGCTGGCCTAGCTGTCTGCAGGTAGTGGT
>NW_028186819.1:40629-42159 GCF_003343005.1 Rhea americana | reverse complement strand
ACATGTTAGAAAAAGGGTGTTGGGAGGTCGAGAACTGGCTCATCGACCTTTTGCAAAAATCCAATTARATTTTACWGAACTTCCAAAAACAGGACGGTACAAATATGTGCTTGTGATTGTAGACYATCTCACACATTTTGTTGAAGCATTCCCTACRGCAAGGGCTACAGCTCAGACCGTGGTAAAAATATTACTTGAGAATATAATTCCCMGATACGGAATTGTAGAAAYAATTGACTCTGATAGAGGTCCCCATTTYRTATCTAAGGTGTCCCGAGAAACTATGAAAGCTTTAGGAGTAAGCTGGGAATATCATACTCCGTGGCATCCTCAAAGCTCTGGAAAGGTGGAACGGATGAATGGTGAAATTAAAAAACAGTTAATAAAACTTATGCTAGAAACTAAAGCGTCCTGGGCAAAATGCTTACCGCTTGCTTTATTAAACATACGAACGCAGCCCCGAACTGACATGGGGCTTTCGCCTTTCGAAATGCTTTATGGTATGCCATAGGATTTAGAGATGCCTCTTGACTACCCCAATTTGCAAGATACTCAATTACAGCCCTACCTAACGCAGTTAATGAGCCGACGTAGAGAGTTAACAGAAAACACTAGGGTTTTTGCACAATCACTCTCCAGGGCACAGAAAAAGAGACACCTCTAACCCCATAGGGAAAAGACTGAAAAAATCCCATCAATTCCTGAGTGCACTGTTTCCAGGTCTGGGCATGGCCGAGTTGAAAAAGCTCTTGCCAATATCTTTGCTACCCTTGAAATCACTCAAAATGCTACTGCAGATGCCTTAAAAAAATCTACAAAGAGAAGCGAGCTCTCTTTCAATAAGCCGTCCAAAATCAGTGGGCCCTAAATTACCTGTTGGCCACATAGGGAGGGGTGTGTGTACTGGTATACACCACCTGATGTGTGCAAACAAATCAAAAGAAATTGAATATGATGTTAATTCTGGCAGTAGGAACTGTGCTTTCCTGTTGTGTCTCATGCATGGGTCAAATATGCTCAACTTGCCTCTCACATGTAAGGAGATATAAATACAGACCAGTATAACATTAAAAGCAGGTATGCATGAAATAAAAGAAGGGAACGTTAAAGAAATTTCCACTATCCTCTAATTTTACAGAGAAAGAAAATGCAAGGTTGCACACACTGCAAGCAGAACATCTTCTCTGACCTAGTGTAACCCTGCTTTTCGCACAAAGTTGAAGATCTGCAAAGAAGCCAGTTTAATGCAGCCATCAGGACAAAAGTTGTTCCAAGGTAACCCCAGAAGAGGTGCAAAATCAGCTAATGAATAACTTACAAGATGGAACATGTCAGGCTGGCATGGAACTTGTACTATACCCAGCCAGGGGATAGGTAGGGCTAAGAATCATGGCTACTTGCAGTTGGTTGTGTAAACTAAAGTACTGAATATATATACCCTTTCCTATTTCTTTAAAGTTATAAGAAAAAGCTGATCAGGGTCCCTACCTGTGCTGCCAGCCAAGAGGAACCTAATTGCTAGCAACAAAA
>NW_028186819.1:26115-40411 GCF_003343005.1 Rhea americana | reverse complement strand
CATCTCCTCCAGCTGCTGCAAGCCCACGCCTGCCATGCAAGCATCTGCTGCCCTCTCCTCTGAGCCTCTTCCTACTCACAGGGCTCTTTTCCCACCACGAGTCCCTCTTGCTCACCACAGAACTCCAAGGACTCTTAGGGGCTAAGAGCAGCACTGGACACCATGCACTGGGTGCTGCTGCTGCAGCCTTTGACACCCCCCTCCCCTCAGCTCCAGGTGTCAACAGCCACCAACCTGCCACCATGACAAGAGGAAAGAAGGCTGAGCTCCAGTGCTGAGCTTCAGGAGCTGCGCTAGCTTTCCCCCACGCTCATTGCCTCTCCATGAGCCCCCTGCCCTGAGGCTACCCTCTGGAGGCAGGCCCGAGCACCTTGACTGCCTTTTGCCATCCCGCCCCAGGCACAGCCAGAAGGAGATGAAGCCCTTGAGGTGGAAGGCTCGGTGAATGGACTTAACACCATTGAGTCTTGGCAACTAATAGGCAACCTAACGTCCTGTAGGGAAGACAAAAGTTCCTTTTCTCTTCTTGCTCTCCATTTCCTGCTTTTTCCCATAGCGAAACAGCAGAAAAGCTCACCGTTTTAGCAGGGTTCTCGACTTTTACATGCCTGCTTTCTGCACCTTTCTGACACCCTCTGTCTTCCCCGCCTACTCTCCACACACACTGCAGTTCCTTTCCTTTGCTCCAGCAGCATGCTAAGATTGAGAAAGCCCCAATGGGGCGTGCGGGTGTGTGGGGGGCAGGTATAAAACAAATAAGGAGATGCAAGCACGAACAGCAGTGGGAAGGCAAAGAACGTGGTGTAGGAAAATGCTTGCAAGCCATGCCAGACACCCAAAAGAAGTCGTGTCCTTCCAAAATCTGCACAGCGAAAATGACTTCCCAAGGGAAGCTAATTTGAACGCCAGTGGAATTTGGTCCCTCTGGTTGTGCAGGTTGCCAGGGACACCTGGCTATAAGAAGCACTTGGGAGAGGGCCAAGCCTTGCAAGAGGCAGCGTGAGCTGGAGCTGAGCCCTTGCAGGAGCAGGAAAGAGCAAGGCAGGTGTCTGGAGGTTGTTTTGCACTCTGTGCCCTGGGGGCAGCAGCACGTTGCTCGCAGGCTSTGGCGCCCCGGCCATTCCCAGGGCCCCATCGCGGCACCAGAGCTGGCCCCAGCACAGGCCCCAGGGCTGCCYTCCAAGCGTAGCACTGCCCCAAGGCTGCAGGGCAGTGAGGAGCCCCACTGGGCCCCTGCGGTAGAGCAGCCAGGCTTGGGGCCCCGCACTGCCCGGGCACCCGGCACCCGGCTGCCCCGAGGCCCCACTTTGTCCCACGCTGCCGCCCACAAGATGGCGCCGTCCCGCGGGGGAGGAGGTGGAGCCGGCTGCCAGCGCGGGAGGGTGCGGTGTTGCCATGGCATCGCCTGAGTGCAGCCCTGCTATTGGCTGCCATGAGCAGGAGGGCGGGAATGGATTTGAGTGATGGCTCTCTCAGCCAATCGGAGTCCAAAATGTGACAAGGCACAGGAATACAAGAGGTGCAAGTGGGGAGGGAGCAAAGCAGGTGAAAAGGGGGTGGGAGTGATCAAATGCTGGTGGATGCCTTCAGGCTGGGTTGGTGCAGCGGTGCTGGCGCCAGGTCTGCTTTCCTGCAGGAGCTACCCAAAGGGGCTGTTGGGGCTGTTACCAGGAGACACAGCGCCCTGTCACCAAGGGGGAACTGACCAGCAAGCCAGGCTTGCTGGCATGCCCCCAAGCAGCTGGGCCAGGGCGGCTTGGTGGGGTTTGGGTGCAGGGAGCTTTGCCTATGTTGTGGGTCTGAGATCCATTTCCAAGTGTTAGTTCCTGAGCTGCTGCTGCCCCTTCAGCCTGCCAGTGCTGCTTGGAGCTGTGTTTGGGAGCTGCTGGGCAAAGAGAGAGGAGGTTGCTGGTGTCTTTGTGAGATGCTGTTTGCAATGCTCTCTTTTATTTTGAAAACTGAATTTCAGAGTGTCTCTGAGACACGGCATGGCATGCTGTGCCCTAGGCTTTTTTTTAATCCATACCTTGTGGTTTGCCCCAGGACCTGTGACCCTGGAAGAAGCCTCAGGGGTGTTTGCAGAACAGCTCTCTAAGTGTGAGCTGTTTTGCTTTTGAAGGGCCTTGAAAGTTCATTACCAGCCAGTCCTTGCACTTACCAGAGTTATTTCCATAGTCCTAGGTGAAGATGAAGAGTTGCTGAATTCTAATTGCCAGTTTCACCGACAGGTGTGTTTTGACCTGATTCATTCCCTGTGTCTCAGGATGCCAGGGCATAAAGTTGAAGAATGTTTGTTGTGCTTGGTGTGTAGAGGATTTGCTGGATTTGTTCATCATTGGGGAAGGAACTAAACTTCTAAGCTGCTGGAGGACTTATCCCTCTGACTTGGCAAGGAGACTCTGCTGTCTTGCGACATGTAGAGACTACCTAGGCAAAAGCTAATCTTTTTTAGAGGGCTGTATCTGTTACTTCATGTGTGTTGTGCTGCACTATGAGCGTTGTGAAGCAACCAAGTGAATCAGGCATTTGGGAGCTGGCTTGGCCCTGGGGGAAGGCAGGGGGAGCTGCAGGTGGCAACAGGTTGAGTGGTGAGGTCCCCATGGTCTGTGAGAGCTATACCAGAAAATCTGTTGTGTCAGATCAAGTCTCTGTAGGTAGCTGGTAGGCCTGGAGGAGGCCCATGGCTCAGCTGTTGATGATGAGGTCACTTCTGCCTGAGTAACCGATAGGCCAGGTGGAAGAAGAAGGTGTTGCTGTTGTTTCTGATGTCACTTCCCACTGAGCAGTTGATAGGGCAGCAGCAGGTCCACACTAGGAAGTGGTTTTGAGCTCATTGCTGCCTGAGCGGGGGATAGGGCAGGATTTAGCACGTATCTTCTGGCAAGCTGCTGATTTTTGCCTGCACTTTGAGTGTGTGTGAGGAGCCCTGCTTAGCTCTAGCTGCATTGCTCAGAGTAGCTGGAGTCAAGGCAGTGGTGGTGAGCACATACATCCCACTGCTAGCCTCCCAGCTGTTTGGCATGCCTCATGTCCCCTCTGTTCTTGAAGCATTTTACCACTGCCTCCATTGTGGGAAAGATAAGGTCAAGAGTTGTGTCATGTCAGGTACTGCTCTGGAGATTGCTCAGCACCACATTTTGTCATCTGACATCACTCCCTGAGTTCTCTGAGGATGATCAATGGCAAATGGCAGGTCATCAAGGCCAGGGCCCAGGTCTGTGTGCTCCCTGACTGAGTTTCAGTGCCAACCTCAGCTGTAGAGTGTTTTGGAGTGACTCGCGAATTGGACAGTAAAGTCCTTCTGCTCCTCAGGCAGGCATGGTGGGTCGTGCTTCCTGGTGTACCTGAGACTTCGAGTATCATCTTTGTCCTTTTCTGGCCCAAAGCATCGTTCTGGCAGCAGGCGATGCCCAAGCAGCCTTGCACTTATTTCAGAGATTCACAAAGATGCCATGAGCTCCAGCAGTCTCTGACACCACTGCATTTCCCTTGGTGCTGAAACCCACCTGCAGCCTGTCTGTTCTGGCTACATGGTGGGCTGTCAGGGGCAGTTGTCATCCACATGTGGAAAGAGAACCTGTGGTTCTGTCCTTCTTTTTGTTCAAATGAAGCTGCCTTTTGCCATTTCAGAAGAAAGTGTTTGTCCTGCCTCCCAGGTGTGGGGAAGAGAAGGCCTGACGATGGGCCTCCGCTTGAAGGCTCAAAGGCCCTGTCAGTGGGGAGGAGGCCCTTTTGGGTGAGTGCCTTGAGGGCACACAAGGCAAAAGTGAGTGGCAAGGTTTGGCCTGATCAGCTGCTGTGAGAGCGCTTGCTCTCTGCTTCCTGGAGGTGGGAGATGACCAGGTCAGGGCTGTGAGTGGATATTCAGAGGAAGCACTGTTGCAAGGCCTTGGAGGCCTAGAAGGGACTGGAAGGGCTGGAGAGCTGGGCTTTCTGTGTTGTGGAGCACTTAGGGGTGTCTTTGCTGCCAGGTATGGTGCTGCACCTGATCTGTTGCTGATGCATATCCTTGTGAGTTGGCTGCCAACCCTCTGTGAGGTGTGGTGGTAGTGGAGTGATAGAGTGTGGGGTGCTCTGTGGTAGAGCGGGGTGCTGGCCGCAGTGTTTTGTTGCTCAGAATGGGAGAAAGTATCTGGAGAGAGCAGTGCTCTGCTCCCAGAGCCCAGGCTGCCCTCCCTCAGTGTCCTTCTGGGAGACCTGGGTGAGGACTGCTGGTGACCATGTTTCCTCCTTGGAGCATGCTGGTGTGAGCCAGGGATGCTTGCAGCTTGTGGGTTTCTGTCAGCTGAAGTTCAGGCTTGCAGTTTCTGAAGGTCTTGATGTTTCCTGAGTCTTTGGGGTTTTACTGACTCTGCTGGAGAAAGTGACCTTCTCACTCCTTCAGGGCTTTCTGTGGAATCTGGACCCTGCTTGCATCTTCCCATCTCAGACCCTAATCCATTCCGATCCATCCAAGGAATGGGTAGTTAAGGAAAGCAGTCAGAATCATTTCTGCACTTTGTGCCTACCCAGACACTGGCAGATAGGGAAGAGGCCACCTCCCAAGAAGTCAGGCCTCTCAGGGTGATGAGTCTCTCTGAGCTCACCTGGTCTCTCGCTGACCTGTCCTTGGTCAGCGGTGGAGGCAACAGCTCCAAAGCCACTGCTCCTTTGGAGAGAGTCTGAGAATAGCAGATTCCTCGAGGCTGCAATGGGGGAGCCATCTGGAGGCAGGGATCTAGCACCCTGCTGAAAGCCAGTCCCAGTAGACGATGTATTGTCAGGCCTTTTCCTGTGAAGTTTGATTCTCTCTGAGGATGAAGATGAGAACCTCTCTGGATTCCTGTGCCACAGTCTGGCCACTCTCACAGAGAAAACGGTTTCTTCTTAACTTCAAAGAAGAATTTCCCGTTGTCTAATTTGTCCCTGTTGCCTTTCATGCTAGTAGTGTACACCTACAAAGAAATCCAGCTTGGGCTTCCGTGTATTCTCCATAAGGTACCTATACACAGCATGCAGATCCCCCTTGGCCTTCTCTTGTCTAGCTCTCCCAGCCTCTCCTTGTACGCCCCACGCTCTAGCTTCTGCCTATCTTATTGTTGCTGTGGTGGACTCCCTCATCTGTGTTTGTGTCTTTGCAGAATTGGAGAGCCCAAATAGGTCTCAGTGTACAACCATGGTCTCACCTGCGGGAAAAAGAGGGGTAAAACATCTCAGTGGCTCTGCTGGCTGTGTTCTCACAAACAGAGCTCAGCACAGAAGGGAGACATTTGCCCCTGACTATTGTGTCTATGTAAGGCCAGCAGAACTGACAGCAACACAGATCCTTCCTTCCTTCCTTCCTCCCTCCCCTCCCCTTCCTTCCTTCTTTCCTTCCTTCCTTCCTTTGATGCTCCAGTTGTGTAGATTCCCAGTGCTGTCCTTGATTCCCTGAGGATGGAGGAAGGATGCCAGGATGTGTCCTTGTCAACATCTTTGACACCATTGTGAGCCCTCTGTGAGAGCAGTTGCAAGTGAATGAGATGAGTCTATGCATGGATGCAAAGGCTTCCATAAATGCGCCAACTTCCATGGGGGACCTGGGGTGTGGGTTCACCTCCTGGTACTTCTGCTGTGCTGCACTTTCTGCCAGCCCATTCAGCCAGTGCTATTGTTCTCCTTCGTTTTCCTAGAAGGTTGTGCAGGTAGGCACCTAGAAGGTGCCCTACAGAACGAGTGAAAGACCCTTACAATAAATGCCAGCATCTGTCAAGTGCCTCTGTGTCAGGGTCCCAAAGCCTCTGTAGCTTGAACTGAGGAAGTCTCAGAGTTCTTGGGGTCCTGCCTCTGCGAGGGCTGAAGATGTGGCCAGGGCCTGGCTGGCCAGGTCATGCAGCCCTCAGCGCTGAGTGAACCCAGGCGTGGAGCCTGGACTCATGCTGCAGAGCCTGTGCAGCCAGGAGAGCTGGCATTTCAGCAGACCACCAGCCTGGGGCTGTCTCATTGTTTGGACCTCATTTCAAAGCCTCTGCACCTTTTTCACTTCACAGGGGCTCCATGTCCAAGTAAGGAAAGGAAAGGTACTGAGATTACGTTGGACTCAGCAGGCGGAGGTCCTGAGGGGATGGAGGTTGAAAGCAGCAACCTGCTCTTCCCAAAGAAATCAGGAAGCTGCCCTGTGAAAAGAGCTGCATGGTGCAAGGAGCCAGCTCTGTGCCTGATCCTGTGCTGATCATTTGCACGTGCCCTGTGAGCCTAGAGTGCCTTGGCCACCTTCGAGTGTTAGCAGAAGAGCTTCCCTGTGTGTCTGGGTTTTGGAGGCAAGGGAAGGCAGTGAGCAGAGCAGTGCCTGGGGAGTGTTGTGCATGCATCTCCTCTTCCTGGCACTTCCTTGTATGTAGCAGACCTACCAGTTGTGTGGGGCAGAGACAGAGTGTTTGTAGGTTAGCTGGCACAGCAGAGGTCTGGTATGAGGTTGATGGCTGTTGCAGTGCTGAGTTGCTCTGCCAGTGTCAGACACCCTTTCCAATGAAGCTGCTTTCTAGGCTGATCTCTGTACCTAGGCCCTAGAAATGGAAGTGGCATCCTGTTGTCATTGTGTAGGTGTTCCAGTGCAAAGGTTCACAGTTCAGGCTTGATGGCAATAAAGGCCAGACCAATTGTTCCCTTTTGTGCTTTGTGCCCAGGGTGACAGAGCGGAGCTGTCCCATGACCTGGAGAGCGTCTTGCTAGGAGATGAAAGCTGTTTACAGATGACTGTTGTGTGCAGAGTGGTAACAGCGTAATCAAGGGACATGAGAGAGTCCCAGGTGAGGCTCTCCTCTGAGAAGGTTTGCACATTCCAGGTCACTTGCGACTCTGTACCGGATAGTCTAGCAGCAGGCATGTTGGTGCCATTTGCGCTTGTGAGGTGAATTGTGTTTTGGAACTTGGTAGGCCAAGAGCATGTCCCTAGCTTTGGTGATGATGGTGAGGTCCCTTGTGTCTCAGTGCCGCATAAACAGGGAGCAGGTCCATTGCTGCTGTTTGTGCTTTTGTGGTCAGTTGTGCATCAGTATGTGACTGGTGATCAGCATGGACATTGCTGCTGTTTGTGCTTGGTTAGGTCTATGGTGCCCGAGTCCCTAACAGGCCAGGAGCAGATCTATGGCTTCATGACTGCCTGTGATGTCACCTCAGCCTCAGTAGCTGACAGTTCAGCTCGATGCATATTGCTGGTGGTTGTGTTGGTAAAGGCATTGGGCCTCAGGATCTGCTAGGGCACCAGCAGCCACAGTGTTCATTTTTGTCCTGCAGAGGTGACTCTTGCTTCAAGCAACAGCCTCAAGCACATTTCTGCTTTTGTGCTTGTGAGGTCACTTGTGCCTCAGTGCCTGATAGTCCAGCTGCAAGCACGTCTTCGATGCAGACTCTGAGGTCACCTTTGTTTCAGTATGTGAGAGGCCAGTGGCAGGCACATGGCTTCTAGTTTTGCTTGGGAGGTGACTTGTCTTATTGCCTGATAGACCAGCAGATGGCATGTGGCTTTGATGAAGACTGTGAAGTCACTGCTTCCTCAGAACGAGATAGGCAAGCAGCAAGCAAATTCCTTTGATAGGCCACTTGTGCATCTGTAACTGCCAAGCAACTGGGAGACACATTACTGCTGATTGTGGTTGTGAGATCGTGTATGCCTCAGTGCCTGAGAAGCCAGTGCTAGACCCATGGCTGCTGCTTGTTCTTTTGAGGTCACTTCTGCCTCAGTGCTTACTAGGGCAGTGCAAGGACCAAAGCTGTTGTTAGTGGTTGTGAGGTCCTTTCTGCCTTAGGCGCACATAAGCCAGTGGTAGGCCCATGGCTGCCATTTATGATTGTTAGGTCATTTGTGTGCCAGTGCCTGACAGGCCAATGTCAGGCCCCTGGCTGCTGTTTGTGCTTCTGAAGTGATTTCTGTCTCAGCCTCTGATAGGGCAATGCTAGGRTGCTAGCTGTTAGTTGTGGTTGTGAGGTTACTTCTGCGTGAGGCCCTAATAGACCAGTGCTAGGCGCATGGCTGATGTTGGGGTTGTGAGGTCACTTGTGCCTCATTGCCTTACAGGCCTGTGTTAGGCCCATGGCTGCTGTTAGTAGTTGTGATGTCCCTTGAACACCACTGCCTTGTGGGCCAGTGCTGGTGATGTGATTGATGTTTTGCTTCTGAGGTCACTTCTGCCTGGGCCTTAATTGCCAGTGCTATGGGCATTGCTGCTGTTTGTGTTGAGAGGTCACTTGTGCCTCATTGTCTGATAGGCCAGTGCTGGTTACATGGCTTTTCTTGTGGTTGTGAGGTCACTTGTACACTAATGCTCGTTAGGCCCATGCCACACCCATGACTGCTGTTTGTGGCTGGGAGGTCACTTCTGCCTCAGTGCCTGATTTGGCAGAGCTAGAACCCGGCTGCTCTCTGTGGGTGTGAGGTCAATTGTGCAGTTTTTCCTGATAGGCCAGTGCTGGTCATTTGGTTGATGTTTGTGGTAGTCAGGCCACTTCTGCCTCAGCACCTCACAGGCGAGTCGTCTGACATGGCTGATGTTTTGCTTGTGAGGTCACTTCTGCGTGGACTCTACTTCCCACTGCTATGGGCATTCCTGCTCTTAATGCTTTGGATGTCACTTGTATAGCAGCACCTCATAGGCTGGTGTGGTCATGTTGTTGCTGTTTGGATCTAAGTCACTTGTGCCTCAGTGCCGGATAGGCAGGCCAGTGCTGGTTATATGGCTGTCGTTTGTGGTGGTGAGGTCACTTGTTTGGAAGTGCCTGTTAGGGCAGTGCTGGTCATGTGACTGTTGTTTGTGATTGTAAGGTCACTTCTGCCAGAAGACCTCGTAGGCCAGAGCCAGGCCAATGGCTGCTGTTTGTGGCTGTGAGGTCACTTGTGCTTCAGTGACATAATAGGCCAGTGCTGGTCATGTGGTTAATCATTGTAGTTGCGAGGCCACTTGTGCCTCCTTGCCTCATAGGCTGTGAGGTCACTTGTGCCTTAGTGAGTGATAGGCCAGTGCCAGGCACACAGCTGCTGTTTGTGCTTCTACGGTCACTTCTGCCTGAGGACCTGATAGGCCAGTCATAGGCCCAGGGCTGCTGTTTGTGGTTGTGAGGTCACTTGTGCACCAGTTGTTGACCAAGATCTGGGTTCTGTTACCCAGTGTGCAAGCAACCAATAGACACACAGGGTCAAGATACTTGTTTATTTCGTTTCTGTGCAGAGATGGGTGCTAGGTGGTAAATCCACAAAGCTAGCACACCTTCTCCCCCTCTCATCCTTGATTTATACACACTTTTCAGGGAGTACTTTATACAAATCTATTATTGGTTACAGTTTCATTACATCATGTAATTGCTCTGCGCTTGTGCTTTCACATTCTTGATAATCAGCATAGGAAGTGAAGAAGAGGCGGTAACATCATTATCGTGTTATTTCCATCTCATTATTCATTTAGGGGTGTGTAGTTTAATATGTTAATAAGCCTTAATGAACCTAAGGTCACTTGTGGGTTATTCTGCTGTTTTTGTCTTGCCTACCCCTCACATTCTTCAAAGCGCTGTGGTTTCATCAAGGTTATTTAGCCGGAGCTGGCTATCCTTTGCAGTACTGTTTTTCTCTCTCCCTTGTCCTTGAGTCTTGTTAACTATTTGCAAGGTTTTTCTCACAGTATTTCTCTAACAATTCCCCCCTTTGAGACTTGATAATATCACTTATCTAGCAAGTCTCATTTAAACAACTTCAATTATTCTTACACKAATGTTAAGTTAATTCTAAGTATTTCCCATGGCATGGGTAATCCGGGAGATTTGGGAATAGAGAAGCAAGCGGTAATCTGAGTCACTTTTTCTGAAGGCCCATATAAGCTACAAAATCAGGTTAGTTGTACCAATGAGCATGCATAAGAGAATTAACAGTGTCCTCATTTTCCATCTTAACTCTATAGCAAACAAATTAAATTGAACAAATCAAAAATCAAAATCAATATTCTTATAAATCAGCTCTATCTATTATTAACAATACTATTAGAATGCAAAATAACACCTAATAACATTTAAGAGCACTCTAATTCCATGTAAAAGAGTTCAATTTTCCAAGTGCAATTTATCACTTTTGTAACTTCTGTATTCTTATCTCGAGAGGCCCTGTGGGTGTGGTCCTCCATGAGTCATTCAAARGTGCCTTCTTTATTTGGGAATAGTGGGTCCAGGAACTTATTCCCTCCATCTTTACTGCAGTGTGAGTTGTCAGAAGCACCAGGTAAGGTCCTTTCCACTTTTCTCTTAGTGGTTCTTCTTTCCATGTCCGAATATAAGCTAGATCCCCAGGCTTGAAGTCATGCACAGGGGAATCCAATGGAAGGGGGGTACGTTGATTAAGGTATCTATGTAAAGATGTTAGTACCCGAGACAAAGACAACAAATACTCTCTCAACATTTCTTCCCCTCTTACATGCATTTGATCACTTCGTCCCCCTATTTCATTAATTGGGTAAGGTCTCCCATAAAGTATTTCAAAAGGACTTCCTCCCTCTTTTTTTCTTGAGGTTATTCTTATTCTCATCAAGGCCATTGGTATTACATCTACCCATTTAAGATGGGTTTCCTGACACAGTTTTGAAATATGTCTTTTGAGTGTTTGGTTCATTCTTTCTACCTTGCCACTAGACTGGGGTCTCCATGGAGTGTGTAATTCCCATTTCATCTGTAAAAATTTGGATGTTCCTTGAATCACCTCTGAAATAAAATGAGGTCCATTATCTGAGGATATGCCTTCAGGAATCCCAAATCGAGGAATTATCTCTTTCAGTAACATTTAAATTACTTCTTTTGCACGATTGGTGGAGCATGGGAAGGCTTCTGGCCAACCAGAAAATGTATCTGCCAAAACAAGTAAATATTTAAACCAACCACATTTAGGCAATTCAGAGAAATCTATCTGCCAGTGTTCCCCTAGGGTTAATCCTCTTCTTAGTTCTCCCATAGGTGGTTTCTTCTGAATTTTGGGGTTATTTGTGCAACAGGTGGGGCATCTTTYTACAATAAGGTCAGCATTTGATAGCATTTTTGATCCCACAGCATATCTTTTTACGCTGCTTATCATAGCATCTGCTCCCATGTGAGTTTCTTCATGCAGTCTYTTGAGGAGCAYTTCCATCATTTTGGCTGTAGTTAAAGCTTGTCCATTTGGGGTGACCCACCACCCTTCAGCATTTTTTGTACATTTTAGCCTTTCTGCCAATTGATTTTCTTTGTCTGAATATTCAGGAGRTCTCATTTGTATTTTTCTACTGGGTAATAAAGCCCCAATCACCTGTYCTGCTAGTGCTGCCTTTTTGGCTGCYRYATCTGCTCTCCTRTTTCCTTGTGCCACTTYRCTATTTCCCTTCTGGTGGGCTTTGCAGTGCATTATAGCTACTTCTTTGGGTTCCATTATTGCTTGTAACAATCTTAATATCTCTTGTCCATACTTTGTATTACTTCCTTGAGAATTTAAGAGCCCTCATTCTTTCCAAATCGCTCCATGAGCGTGAACTACCCCAAAGGCATACTTTGAGTCAGTATATATATTTACTCTTTGACCCTTTCTGATTTCAAGGGCTTGTATAAGGG
The DNA here is from genome assembly GCF_003343005.1 of Rhea americana. Classification (NCBI taxonomy): domain Eukaryota; kingdom Metazoa; phylum Chordata; class Aves; order Rheiformes; family Rheidae; genus Rhea; species Rhea americana. The sequence continues at coordinate 28,840 of NW_028186819.1, read as the reverse complement.
CAACGATTTCAGCCTTTTGTGCTGAGGTGTTTTGTGGCAATGGTTTAGCTTCTACTTCTTTCCACTGAGTCACTACTGCATATCCAGCCTTTCTCTCTCCATTCTGTACAAAGCTGCTACCATCTGTATATAGCTCCACATCTGGGTTCTGCAAAGGTTCATCCTTTAAATCAGGCCAGCTGGAATATACTTGCTCTATAGTGGCCAAACAGTCATGCTGCAACTCTTTTTGCTCTTCACCAGGTAGCAGAGTAGCAGGGTTTAAGGTCGAAACCACCTTTAAGGTAACATCTCCTTGTTCCAATAACACAGCATGATATTTTACCAGTCTGCTCGGGGAAATCCAATGATGCTCCTTTTGATTTAAAATTGCTGATACTGCATGTGGTACAAAAACAGTTAAGGGCTGTCCCAGAGTCAATTTGCGGGCCTCTTGTATTAATAAGACGGTGGCTGCTATAGCCCGGAGGCAGGCCGGCCATCCTTTACTTACTTTGTCTAATTGTTTAGAAAAATATGCCACTGGTCTTTTCCAGCTCCCAAGCATGTGGGTCATTATTCCTGAGGCCACCTGCTGCTGCTCATGTACATACAATTGAAAGGGTTTAGCCATATCTGGGAGTCCCAGTACTGGAGCTTCCATCAATTTCTTTTTTATTTCATTGAAACTAGCACGGCATTCTGGGGTCCACCCTAACCATTCTGCTGGACCCTTTAGGGCTGCATATATAGGTTTAGTTAACAGCCCAAAATTAGGGATCCATATACGGCAAAATCCTGCCATTCCCAAGAATCCCCTCAGCTGTCTTTTCGTGCGGGGTACTGCAATTCGGCATATAGCCTCTTTTCTTTCCGCTCCTAGGGCATGTTGTCCTTTCGATATTTTAAAACCAAGATATTGGACTTCTTTCTTCGCAATCTGAGCCTTTTTCTGTGAAACACGATACCCAGCAAGTCCCCAAAAATTTAACAGACTCACTGTCGCCTCTAGACACATTTGCTCTGAATCCGCTCCAATCAAAATGTCATCCACATACTGTAAAAGAGTGACATTTTTGTTACCTTCCTGCCATTGGGCTAGTTCTTTGGCCAAGATCTCACCAAACAGGGTAGGACTGTTCTTGAATCCTTGAGGAAGAACTGTCCAGCATAACTGCTCCTTCCTCCTCGTAGTGGGACTTTCCCATTCAAAGGCGAAAATTGTCTGGCTTTGTTCTTCTATGGGAATACGGAAAAAAGCATCTTTCAAATCTAGCGCTGTAAACAATTGTTAGTCTCAGGCACTGAGGCTAAAAGAGTATATGGGTTTGGCACGGTTGGATGGATATCTTGTTATTTGGTTCACTGCCCTTAGGTCCTGGACCAGTCGATATTCTTGGGAGCGCAGTTTCCTTATCGGCAGGATTGGTGTATTGAATTCAGACTGACACTCTCTAAGCAAGCCATATTGCAAGAAGGCATTAATTAGGGGTTCCAATCCTCTACATGCTTCTAGCTTGATAGGGTACTGGTGCACCCTAACTGGCTTCGCGCCCGGTTGTAGCTCTGTTTTGACCGGAGTCTCATTTTTTGCTTTACCTGGCTTTGTTGAGGCCCAAACCAAGGGAATCACCGCATCCAATACACTTGAAGGGATACTTGCACTGTTGTCGTCTGGAGCTGATCCCATCAAAAGGCAGATTTGTGCTCTCCATGCCGATTCTGKAGGGATGTGGAGCTGCACGGAACTCTMAGAAAAGGTCACCTGCGCATTCAGTTTGCATAGTAAATCCCATCCTAATAAAGGGAGGGGACATTCTGGCATATAGAGAAACTCATGAGCCAATATAGTACCTCCAATCGTACACTCCATTGATTCCAAAAATGACCTCAAGGCTTTCCTTCCCGTAGTCCCAACAGTAGTGGTAGTAGTCTTACTTAACGGTCTTTCACAACTAGTTAGCACTGAATGAGTGACTCCACTATCTAATAAAAAATCTATAGTTTCATTCCCCAGCTTTACTGGAACCCGGGGATCAGCTGAGGACATTCTGATTTTCTCCCCTGGTCCCCTTCATTCCATATTTGACTCCTCTAACATAGTTAGGTCGGTGTTTGCTGGGCTCTGTAGCTTTGTTACCCTTCTTCGATTTGGACATTCATTTTTCCAGTGCCCTTCCTGTCTACAAATAGCACATTGATTTGGATCCAAAGGGGGTCTAGGGAGGCCTAGAAGAGGCGGTAACATCATTATCATGTCATTTCCATCTCATTATTCATTTAGGGGTGTGWAGTTTAATATGTTAATAAGCCTTAATGAACCTAAGGTCACTTCTGGGTTATTCTGCTGTTTTTGTCTTACCTACCCCTCGCAWTCTTCAAAGCGCTGTGGTTTCATCAAGGTTATTTAGCCAGAGCTGGTTATCCTTTGCAGTACTGTTTTCCTCTCTCCCTTGTCCTTGAGTCTTGTTAACTATTTGCCAGGTTTTTCTCACAGTATTTCTCTAACACTCTGACCAAGTGATGCTGAGGCTCAGGATCTGTGTCCTAGCTTGTAGCATGACAGCCCATAGGGACATTTGAGAGTGTGGGTCTGWTGGGACAGTCTTGCCAAACTATCCTGTGTGAAGGTAGCCAATAAAACTGGAGGGGATCCTGAGGTAAACTTACTTGGCAATATGCTCATGATTTCCCTTTTCCTGCTCCACAACAAGGCCTGGAGAAGGGTTGTGGGGAGCACATCAGG
>NW_028186819.1:21623-24783 GCF_003343005.1 Rhea americana | reverse complement strand
ACATTTGACATGGTTTCCAACCACAGTCTTGTATTTGACTTAGGAACTTATGGGCTGGATGGCTGGACAACCGAATGTATATAAAAACAGAAAAAAAACAACATCAGGATGGTCAAGCTCAGAAAATGCTCATAATCACTTGGGAGAACTACAACTATGACACTGGCATACCTCAGGAGTATATCTTGAATATGCTTTTTATCATCTTTAATAATGACCTTTATCAATCACAGAATCACAGAATTGGTAAGGATGGAAAGGACCTCTGGAGATCATCCAGTCTAACATCCCACCCCCCACCCCGCTCAAGAAGAGTCACCCAGAGCATTCCCCCTCACACTCAGGCGGAACTTCGTGTGGTTCAGTTTTTGCCCATTACCTCCTGTCCTTTCGCATGGGACAGCTGAAAAGAGTTTGTCCCCATCCCCTTGACACATGCCATTCAGGTACTTGTAGACATTGATAAGATCCCCCCCTCAGTCTTCTCTTCCCCAGGCTAAACAGGCCCAGCTCTCACAGCCRTTCCTCATAGGGCAGATGCTCCAGCCCTCTGATCATCTCCATAGCCCTACGCTGGACTCTCTCCAGTAGCTCCATGTCTCTCTTGTCCTGGGGAGCCCAGAACTGGACTCAGTACTCAAGATGAGGCCTCACCAGGGCTGAGTAGAAGGGGCAGGATGAGCTCCCTTGACCTGCTGGCAGCACTCTTCCTAATGCACCCAACGATACCATTGGTCTTCTTGGCAACAAGGACACATTGCTGTTTTATGGTCAATTTGTCATCCACCAGCACTCCCAGGTCCTTCTTTCCAGAGCTGCTCTCCAGAAGGTCAGCCCCCAGCTTGTACTGGTACCTAGGGTTATTTTTCCCTAGGTGCAGGATCATGCACTTGCCCTTGTTGAACCTCNGTCCTGGAGCTCGATCCGATCCAGTCCGCTGTCGGGAACGGCAAGATGATCTGGGCAAGGCCTTCTGGCAAGTCCCACCTGGGTCGCCAAACTGTTGTCCCAAAATCTGGGTTCTGTTACCTGGTGTGCAAGCAACCACTAGACACACAGGGTCGAGATATTTGTTGATTTCATTTCTGCGCAGAGATGGGTGCTAGGTGGTAATAGTCCTGCCCCTCCTCTCCAAGCAAAAGCAGCAGCTGACTCCCACCTTCCAGCGCCTTGGACTGGAATGGGAGTGGGGACAAGGAGCTCGCACACTTCTGTGCACCTCTTTTGGGCACACGGYAGCTTAGGCAGGATGAATCCCACAACCATCCTGTGGGTTGGTGGTGTGCATGGGATGGAGGTGTCTGTCCCGCCAGCTGGCGGGCTTCTCCCCAAAGAAATTAGCCTTCCCTCCACAGCAGACTGGCAGCGCTTCCCCAGGTTTCTCCACCTGCGTGTGCTTCTCTCGGCCCTGCTCTGCCCTGGCAGCCGGGGTGGCACAGGGAAATGACCGCTGCAGCCCTGACAAAGCCATGGGGCAGCTGTCAAGGCTCTGGAGGAGCTGCTGCAGCTTCAGTTGCTGTTGCCATCTGTGGTGCTGGAACCCGTAGTGTCGCTGCCAGCTGCTGCGTCCTGGTGTGCGTGGGAGACGCTCCCTGCGGTCAGGGAAAGCTGGTGGGCAGCAAGAGGGGCTGACGYCAGGGATAGCCCTGGGGGTGCAGGAGTTGTGGTACGGGCGAGCGTGCCTTGGCACCGCTGCTACCTGGGAGCTGCTGAGGTCTGGAGCTCTGAGATCTGCCATTCCCAAGTCAAAGGCAAGGCACCAGCTGTGGAGGAGTGCAAGCATGTTGTGGCCTCGAGGGAGGATGACAGGGTCCTGGTCAGGAACACGGCCTGAAATTATGTATGTCCTAGTTACGTTGTAGCACTTTCTTGCGAGCTTCCACTTTTCCTGCTGTTGCTGTGGAGGGAAGGGAAAGGATGGGCATGAATGGGCACAGCCTCCTCTAGACAAGGGCAACAGGAGGAACACCCCCTTGCCTGGGGAGTAATTTCAGGTGACGTGCATTTCTTCTTTCCAAAATAGAGGTGTGGGCAAAGGGCAGCAAGACCCCCTTGGAGGATCGGACCAGTGCAGGGAGCAGGGGCAGGGCTTCTGTCTCATCAGCATGACCAGGACACAAAAGGCATCTCCAACAGTTACCAACCCCTCCTGGGTTCATGAGTGCCAGCAGAGCTCCTCCAAGCCCTCCCTGCAGACTGCCTTCCCTCTCAGCAATCTGGGTGCTGTGTGGCACAAAGGTCTTGTGGCTGTGGGCAAGGGTGGGAGCTGCTGGCACCTGGCTCCGGCTCTGGGGAAGAGGTCCAGGGCTCGCGGGAGGCTGCTGGTGGCAGTGCAGCCCCAGGCTGGCGCTCCCCCAGGGAGGTGTGCTGGTGGGAAGGGCCTGGCCAAGAGGGAGTGAGGCAAGAGGCAGTGTTGCCGAGCTGACTCCAGGATGGCTCCACGTTGTCTCTTGTCATGCCTCTGTAGATGCACTCACTGGAGCACTATAGGCTGGCTAAGGGCCCGGGGGGTGGACTGAAAGCCAACGGAGTTGCTGGGCTCCAAGGGTTGTGCTCAGTGGCACAAAGTCTAAGCAGAGCCCAGTTACTCCTGGTGTGCAAGGATGATAAGAAACCTGTGGGGAAGCGATGGAGGCGGGTGGGGACAGGTGCGGAAGGCTGGAAGATGTAGCGGTGCTGGACATACGCCAGCACTGTTGGCCATGCGTGGGTGGGAACGGGGTTCCAGGGATGTCGGGGTGGCCACTCCCGGCTGTATGCAGGGCGCCAGGCTCTCAGACTACAGTGCAGGCACAATGGCTGCTTACCACCACATCCAGCTGAGTTTGGAGTATCTGCCAAAGGGAGACTCCACCAGCTCTCTGGGCACTGCAGAGCCAGCACTGGCCCCAGTGCTCCAGGCGGGACCTCACCAGTGCTGAGCAGAGGGGAAGGATCACCTAATTCCACCTGCTGGCAATGCTCTTCCTGATGCAGCCCAGGATACCATAGCTGCTCTTTGCCAGCAGAGCACATTGCTGGTTCATGGTCAGCTTGGTGCCCACCACGACCCCCAGGTCCTTCTCTGAAAAGCTCCTTTCCAGCACAGCCAGGTATCAGCACCCCTCCCTGATTACTCAACCAAGTCCCTGCTTCATCAGGACATCGATGAAGAAGCAAT
>NW_028186819.1:18591-20047 GCF_003343005.1 Rhea americana | reverse complement strand
AGAAGAAAGGTTAGCCAGTTGGTTACTCGCACGAGAAGGGACATGGACTTTATGGTGCCAGACAAGCTCCATATCCCTGCAGGCTTGTTAGAGGGAAGTGCAGTGTGCCTGGCAATTTTTGAATACCCTTGGAGTTTAGGTTCAGCCTGCGGCAAGGATTTCTCACAGCCAGACCATTTAGTGGGAAACTATTACCATGCTGTGTAAAGCAAATATTTTTCACCAGCTCTGCGAAATGTTTTTTTCCAGCCACATCCTTTTTGCTTAGAATATCACAATGCCTCTGTATTGCCCTGGAAAGTGGAGTCGTGGGGTACATCTGCATTTGCTGCAGATCCTTCAGTAGACGCCTGGAGGCCAACACATGCACTTCCAACTTCACCTGCACCTGGGAGAGGGGAAAAAGATCCAATGTTAGTTTTTCAGCACACATAGCCCAAAGTGTTTGTGGAAATAAATAGTACCTGGGAGTGGATGGTGCAAAAATATAGAGAGATGTAAAGCCCTCAGAGGAACTCAAAATGAAAGGGGCCCACACAGAGGAAGACATCTGATTTTTTGTGTTTGATTGTCGCTCAATGGGTTCTTGAAGGAGAGTGAAGGAAATTCCACTGGATATGCACCACACATTTTCTGTAAACCCACAGACGACATCTGCTTAGGCCATTGGTCAGCTTAGAACACTGACCTGTCGAAACATCCTTCCTTCCAGGAAAGCTCATCTACAGGAGTATTTAAACCAACCAGGAAGACCCTCACTGTCTTCCTCCATCCCACATGATCCGATAAATTCTCAGAGGCCAATAAATGACACTGCATGGGATGATATTCAAAAATGCCAGCTTTAGGCAATAGGTTTGTGGACATTCCAGCAACCGGCAAAAGCTGTGGAGGAACAGCTCAGTGCTGGGCAAGCAAAAGATCCTGGAGCAAAAAGCACTGCTCTGATGAGCTCGCTGCTTTGAAATAGTCYTGTCCCAAAGCAGGGACTGCAGAGGAGCAATTGTTGTGAAAGAGGCTGAATTAGTCTCTGGAGAAACAGCCTTCGAATGATGAATTTCCACCTACAARAGCCTGCAGTATCTGAAGATGTCCAAGGGGGCTGGCGGTGCTTAAAGGCTGCTCGGCTTTTCTTCAAGAAAGCACACCTTCTGGCCCGGTCAGTACTGCTCATGCTTAGCAATGGACGAGAGCTGTGGCAAACAACAAGCACTATCATATTCACAGAAAGTGCCTGTGCTATGCTTTCCTGCTGACTATGCCCTATGGGTGGGCAGGGAGAGCTGAGGCCCCTGTGGCTGAGACCGCCGCTGCTGGCAGCACCTGCCCCGGGCTGGGATGCAGCTGTGCCAGGCGCAGCGCTGGAGCCAGCTGCAGCTGGGCTTCCTGCCGCGGGAAGCAGCCTGACCTGCTCCAGCACCTCGGGAACAGACATCTCTGGCTGGAGCCCCAGGAG
>NW_028186819.1:13851-16384 GCF_003343005.1 Rhea americana | reverse complement strand
GGAGTACGGGCCTGGACATCGAGGGCTTTGGTGGCTGCAAGGATCGAGTCTCTCATCTCCAGCATCTGCACAGGGGAGAAACACAGGTGAGATGCTGCCARGAAGAGGATCTTGCTGCTCACAAGGGCAGCCAATGTTTGCACTGTTCAGAGAAGAARCTGCYTCTCAGAACAGCAGAAACAACCTTCTCTCTTGCTCACTGCAACCCCTSCATTCTACACAATAGCTGCTCCCTGGACATACAGGCAAATGGGAAAARGCTCTGGCAGGCTTTTGTCAAGGGCAAGAGCCAAGAGGCTGATSCAGGAGAGCAGTTCTTGCCTAAGGGAGAGACTGAGGGAGGGCAGCGCAGGGGAGGGCTGCTGACTAAGATCAAGGGCAATGTGCACGGCAGTCCTGCTAGGGAAGACAGGAGGGGGCAGTGGGGGCTACAGCAGGTCTCTTTTCCCAGAAGGGAAAATTATTTCTCAGCCTCTGCTCTGACCCTTCCCATGTGCCTTCCTGCAAACATCCTACTGCCCTGAAGGAAAGACCAGCCACACTGAACATCCCATTCTCATTAATCACACAACTGAGCAGAAACTGAATTTTCTATCGCAGAAAGGCTCTGCAGTTCAGAGGCAATCAAAAATGGGACCCCAGTGCCTCTGCTGGTGTGTTCAAGGAGGGCGCAGCAGCAAGAGCTATATTGCAAACCTGGAGCACAAGCRGTGCCTGTRAAGGCAAGCCCTGGGCCAAGTCTTGCAAGGCTCAGCAGAGCCCATGGGAAGGGCTCTTGTACAGCCAGCGCCCATAGCACAAGGCCTGGGCAGAAAGCAGGCTGGCACATGAAGGGCCTYAATGAGGAGCACTTACCACGCCAGACCTCTGACGGCCCTCGCTCAGAGGACATGCAGCTAGTGCTCGGGCTTCTCTCCGTTTCTTCTTCCTGCCCGCTGCTGCNCTCACAGAGAGCGCTGGAGAGGCAGATACATTGCAGAAGTAGAGCACAGCTGGCATCTCTGAAAACAAAGCCCTGCGCAAAGCCTTCCAGGGCCCAGCAGGGCTCTTGCACAGCCAGCACCCATAGCACAAGGCCTGGGCAGAAAGCAGGCTGGCACATGAAGGGCCTCAATGAGGAGCACTTACCATGCCAGACCTCTGACGGCCCTCACTCAGAGGACATGCAGCTAGTGCTTGGGCTTCTCTCCGTTCCTTCTTCCTGCCCGCTGCTGCACTCTGTGCAGAGCACTCTGAGGTGACTGGCACTGGCCTGCAAATACACACCGCGGAGAGGTGATATGAGCACAGGGAGAGTAGGGTTCCCACCTGGCCCTCACCAGCTTCACACCTGCTCCTGCAGCAGAAGGCAATTCTGCAGCAGAAGCACAGGGCTTCCACTGACTGCGGCCACATCAGWGCATCACCYCCCACCAAARCACCTGGGGCTGCACGTCATGCCTGAAGGAGAGCTCCAGGAGCCCAAGGGAGACTCTCTCCAGGCAGTGAGGAGAGCAGCAGGGTCATCTGCAAGGACAGGCTCTAAAACACATCATTACCTGCTGTCCTGCCAGCTACACAAGACTGCTCCGTGGCCCCAAAGACTCTGTGTTCAGGGGTGGGCAATAGGTTGTTGTTGGGCACCCAGTGTCAAAGAAGGAGAAAGGCATTAAGCATTTACACACAAAGCCCTTAGCAGGTGGAAGACATCACAGAGTTCTGCAGAACCCTCTCCCCACCCTCAGAGCCCAGATGAAGGCAGAGCATGCATGCAGGTCACTGTGACTGTATCCCTGCTACCTGACACTTGATGGGAACGGTCCGTGTTGGAACTTTTTGTATCTGTACTACCTGATACTTGGTGGGAATAGTCTAGTGTTGTAACTTTTCAGTGCCTGAACAATACCGCTGTGTTAAGCGGGATACAAATAAGTAACTGACAAGGTCTTGGAAATCTGTGAGAAAGAACAGTGGTTGGTTACATGTAGATTCGGTGGCTTCCAGCCATAGAATCACCATGAGAAGCAGTCAACATGAAGGTCAGAAGTTGAAGAGTAATGAAATAGCGACCCCCAAAGCCAAATGTGGCCCCCGAAATAAGTCTGCATGCGTGCGCAGTATCATAGCCCTGTTATGCAACCGGAGCGGAGTTGGGCTAGACTCCCTGCACTTGCTGGCCCCAGGTGCCGGGACTCCCGCCTACCGCAAGTAATCATAAATACCGGAGTTTTTCTGAAGGAGAGAGAGGCTGCTACACAACAGAGGACCACGTTGCCTCCTCGGGGACGCCTGAAAAGATTGTGCCTGCCGACTCTCTCTCTCTCATCATGCAGATGATTGGGACAAGCATTGAGGTGGTCCTTCTCGAGATTACCATTGGGTTGGTCTGTTTGTAAGTATCTACTAATAAACTGCTTGCTCCTAAAGAGTGTTTGTGTGTGTGTGTGTGTGTGTGAGAGAGAGAGAGAGAGTTTGTGCCGGCTTGCCAACCCGGACATTTGGCCCCCGGGAATCTAGCTAGAAGAGGGACCCAGCCGCTGGGAAGACTTGTTCC
>NW_028186819.1:10268-11749 GCF_003343005.1 Rhea americana | reverse complement strand
CTGATGCAGCAGAGCATTGGGGAGTCAAGGCAGGCAAGCACAGGGGAAGGCAGCTCACTAAACTCTAGGGCAATGTGCAGGGCGGTGTCCTGCTAGGGAGGACAGGAGGGGGCAGTGGGGGTTACGGCAGCTCTGTTTTCCCAGAAGGGAAGGTTCCTTCTCAGCCTCTGCTCTGACCCTTCCCTGGCAGTGCTCTTTTACCCTGAAGGGAAGCTCAGCAAGGCTGAACATCCCTTTCCTGTTTGAACCAAGCGTCTGAATAATCACACCGCTGTATAACTCTCCATCTGCTATAGCTGAAAGGCCCAGCAGTTCCACGGCCACTGGAGCGAGGGCCCCAGAGGCTCTGCTGGGAGACGTTAATGGAGAGTGAAGGAGTCATGAGAGATGCATTGCAGAAGTAGAGCACAAGCAGTGCCTTTGACAGCAAACCCCGGGGACAGTCAGGCAGGGCCCAGCGGAACCCATGGGAAGGGCTCTTGTCCAGCCAGCGCCCACACCACGATGCTTTGGCAGAAAGCAAGCTGSCAAAAGAAGGACCTCCATCAGGAGCACCTACCTCTCTTGACTTCTGATAGCCAATCAAGGGCCAGCCAGCTCCYGCTCTGGCTTCTGGCAGCTGCTTCCTCCAGCCCACTAAGTCCTCCTTTGCAGAGCTTGACTGAATTGCTGGCAGCATGCTGCAAATACACACCGTGGGGAAGTGTGACACAGAGACTCCCCGCCACCCAAACACCCAGGGCTACACAGCGTGCCTGAAGGAAAGCTCTGGGTGCCCACAGCAAGACTTTTTCTCCAGGCACCAAGGAGAGCAGCAGTGTCAGCTCCAAGGACAGGCTCCAGGACACACCATTACCCACTGTCCTGAGCACTCCAGTTGCCTCTGCTGTGTGGCCCCCAAGGACAAGCTTTCTTGGAAGCTTCAGAAATGGGACCAGGAATAACTGCTCCATCCCTTGCATTCCCTCCATCACCCTCTGCCATTACCCCAAGTGTCTCACCTGTCTCGAGGCTCTTCCTCCACCATGCCTTCCTGCACATTGGTAGCCACAATTTTTGATTCAGGCTGCCTCTCTCGCTGGAGGAGGCGCTGGCCAGACACATTTTCTGCAATCAGAAGGGAAGAAAACACTTCAGAGCAGCATCACGGTGGCCGTTAAAACCGGAGTGGCGTGTAGATCCTTCAACAAACATCACAGGCCTACACAGTCAAGCCAAAGGCYGTGCYTTGGCAATGTGTAGGAGAAACACAGAACGGCCTGCTTTGAAGATGGAAGGAAGTCTTGGCACAAGTGAGCAGATTGTCGACTCCCCATCAGGGCTGAGCTGCCTTGCCTCTAGTGCCTCATGCTAGGCGAGCCACGGTGCTGCAGCCTTGGCTCCAATGCCCTGCCAAGGACGACCAAAGGAGAAGGTGCAAAGCCCAGCCAGGCATCAGCCACTCCRTTACCTTCCTTGCTGCTGGCAACATCTAGTCCCTT
>NW_028186819.1:7133-7997 GCF_003343005.1 Rhea americana | reverse complement strand
CTGCCTCTTAATCCCTCGGTGTTAGGAAGCAATAGGAAGGACTTGTCCTTTTGAGCAGATGGCTGCTGTGGCAKCAACRGGGAACRACAGKGGCAACTACAYGGCACTGGAAGCAGCAGCCACAAAAGCCCCACTATGGAGCCACGCGTTCGAGCCAGTGCAAGAGAGACACACCAAGAGACTCTCGTTGGATTCTGCATTATAATGTTGTGATAATCAAAACACCCTGAAGCTCTGCTCAGCACCTGGGGCAGCAAGCCTCAATTTCCAACAGCCCCTGGGAAACAGCAGAGAGCCACAGCCCCGCGATGTCCCCAGGGGAAGCCGAGGTTTCAGTCTGCCTTCTTACCAGCAACAGAGGCCTCCTCRYGGCTGAGGCCRTGAAGATCCACAAGGTTGCTTGAGAGGCGAAATGCGGGTCTCYGAACAGTCAGAGGACCGTTCTTGCCAGCAACGACTTGTTTTGTAACAACACTGAAGGTGCCAAGGGGAATAATTCKCATGTCCTGCAGSCAGAGAAGTGTAGAAAAGCCTCAGAAGCATGGTAGACAGACAAAGAGAGAGTTGTTCTCCAAGCATGGCGACGGTACTAGGTGCCCTGCTCATGGCTGGCATGGAAAGGGGCAAGACGGAGCCTTCTGGAAAGCTTGGCCGAATCCCTGGAGAACTCCCTGAGAAGGCCATTCCCCATAGTTTCCTCCCCCTCTTCCTCAGCCTCCAAAGGCAATGTTGCCTCCCCTCCAGCACACAAAGAAAAGGCTTTCCCAGAAGGGCTCCCTTTCTGGCCTTGCACTCTGCCAGGATCTCCAGAGAGGGCCCAGAAAGCCTCCCACCCTTCCAGCAACCGCAGCTGCACTGCACATT
>NW_028186819.1:3360-4163 GCF_003343005.1 Rhea americana | reverse complement strand
GCGCAGAACAGCAAAGAATGCACTGATTGCCCCAACAGGGTCTTCTTCCAGCAGCCTGGGGCCTGGGAGCTTCCTCAGCCAGAGGCAGGAGMCACAAAGCCTTTGCMCGCTTGGTCCTTCCAGAAGCGCACCCCCACCTTGGGCTGAAAGCACACCGTCAATGTGTGGCAGGGCCAGATGTGGCTCTTTGCTTGGCTTCTCTCTTCCTCTTCAAAGCACTTCTGCTGGGCTTCTTCTCACCTCTGCACGGCAAGGAGATTCAGCTTTCAGCGACCTCTCTCTTGCCTCTCCTTCCTAACCAAGAGCTGTTAGCTCACAGCCTGCCCCAGTCTATGCAAAGTTCAGATGTGGTCATTTTCTCCTCAACAGCTCTTACTCCTCCTGCAGCAAATACCCTCTGGCACTTTATTGCCCAGCCATTCCCTGTGCTTTGATCCTTCTGTAGCTCTTATTTGGAGGGCCTAAAACATGGAGAGGAATGAGAGGTTTTGGTTTTGGAAGTGGTTTTGGAAGCAAGCAAGGCAGAAAGACATCTTGGGCTGGCTTTTTTCTCCAGACCTTGTTTGTCACAGCAGAGAGTCAGCTGCCTATATGGGAGCATGATCTGGATCAGAAAAGGGCACGGGAACTCCTCATCACAAAGGCCTTAAGCCATACTGGGGAGCCAAAGCCCTCAGGGAAAGCCCACAATTTTCTCAGCCYGGTCTTCARGTATGGCCTCAGAAGGCAAGTGGGCCTCTTGGCATGCTGGGCTGCCACCTTCAGCAGGAGCTCTCCTGGAGGGGCTGAGTTCTTGCTTTTCT
>NW_028186819.1:0-737 GCF_003343005.1 Rhea americana | reverse complement strand
GCTTCCTATGCTAATTAACAAGAATGTGAAAGCGCAAGCGCAGAGCTTTCATTACCTGAGGTAATGAAACTGTAACCAATAGGAAAACTTGCATGAAGTACTCTCTGAAAAGCGTGTATAAACAAAGAACGAGAAGGGGAGGAGGTGTGCTAGCTHTGTGGATTTACCACCTAGCCYCCATCTCTGCCCAGAAATGAAATAAACAAATATCTCGACCCTGTGTGTCTAGTGGTTGCTTGCACACCAGGTAACAGAACCCAGATTTTGGGACAACAGTTTGGCGACSCAGGTGGGACTTGCCAGAAGGCCTTGCCCRGATCATCTTGCCGTTCCCGACAGCGGACTGGATCGGATCGAGCTCCAGGATGCACCGACCTGTTGATCGGGGAGTCCTCTGACCTCCCTCGGAATTCAGGACRACAAGAGACTCAAAGGTGCACCGCCGACCAGAGATAATTGTGCCAGGGCGAAAGGGGGGTGAATCTTTGGATTGGTGAGTATGAAATTTACTTACTTCCGCGGAAGACTATGTTGAATTATGTCGCACGTAGACACTCGGCAAAGGTTGCCTTAAATTGACCAGAGGGGTCAGAGCGGAGTGCGCACAAAGGTACGGGAAAAAAGGTATTTCTARGTAATAAGGTTGGTATTTCTAGGTAATTAACATGGGATCAAGCCAATCCATGATTCYTCCCTGTAGCCCTTTGGGTTGTATTTTGAAACACTGGAATATTTTT
>NW_028186818.1:32109-56005 GCF_003343005.1 Rhea americana | reverse complement strand
CCTGCGGAGCCGGCGAGGCCGCGGCGGGCGCAGCATCCGCGCGGGGACCCGGCTGCGCTTCGTGCTCGACCGCTCGGGCGTCCGCGCCGACGGTTTTGCCCGACGGTGGGGTTTGGGGTCGGGGGCAGGAAGCGGCTGCTGATAGCACCGAGGCCCTGGTTTAAATCAGGGCTCCCTGCGGCTGCCTTATGCCCTAATTCGCCACGGGCACCGCTGCCTTTAAATGGTTTAGGACTATCTGATGGGCACTGCAGGCGCTGGTGACGATGAGCAGGAGTCCGGCTCGCTGGGGGCAAGGCAAAAGCGCTGCGCGGGCGGCAAGCGCCCGTTAGGAGCTTACAGAGATAYGCGCAGCTAAAAGCTTTGCCTCGGTTTAATAGCAATAATAATACTTTTCCGTTCAGGGTGCTTTGGTGAATGTTAACCAATTAAGCCTTGCAGCCCTTCCTGGGAAGAGGTGCTGTCTGTTTATAGCTGGAAACGTGAAGGCACACAGAGACGGAGAGATTTGCTTAAGGTCACGGCGGATTATCTGGGGGCGTGGGACTAGCTCTCTGCTCGATGCGTTTGCAAACACTGACCTGAATGGCCAAGTCCAGAATATCCTCAGGGCCCACCGTGACTTCCAGTACTCATAAAGCTGTGCTGTAAACTTCCCTTTATAACTTGGAGGGCTGCTGGCCGCGCAACCTTGGATGGGTTACTGAATTATGCTATTTTTAGAGGCTCATGTTGCAAAACATTTTAAGACCCTGAACTATGCAGACGGACGAGAGGGTGAGCGCCAGCTCTGCCAGCCGCTGAGGCCTGGGTGCTCTTTCTTCGCTCTCTGTCTTCCTGGACAGCAGCAGCAYGAGGATGGTCGCTCTTGGGTGGCGGTAGAAAGCGTGCGTTTTGGGCTGGCAGCTGCAGGGTGCTGTGTGCACCGCGGTTACGGCTGACGTACCCTGCCTGCACAGGGCACTCGCTACCTATGGAGTCGAGCGCGTTGCCTCTGAGGATGCTCTTAACTGCAAAGTCTCTTCCTTCCTTTTCCCCRCGCTGTAGGTAACTGTCATCTTTCAAGTTGCGGCTTGAGCAATAATAAGATCCCAGCTCCAGGCCTTGCCCCCATCTGCCCTCATCATCCTGCCTGTGTGCTCCGTGCACGTAGTTGTCACAGATACACCCCCGCGGCTGCGCTGCTGGGGTCTCTGCAGAGACCTCGAATGTTATTTTTTTCCTTTGAGTGGGCTGACTGCCCGGCGAGCTCGTGTGCGGCGCTGAGGGGCCGTCACCTCTGCGGTTTGAGCTGAGGCCAGCCCTGCCCTTTGCGGACGGGCGCGAGGCAGGATGCTCCTTGAACCGTGGCGCAGCAGTGCTGCGATGCTGGCAGCGGTCACTGCCCTCTGCAAGCTGTTATCTCYGCTCTGATAAAAGCGGTATGAAGTTTTTCATGTGGTTGTAAATCTGTTTTGTCTGGAGCACATATGTCCTGTTCCTCACTGCGGCACCTCAGAAAACCCCTTGGCACTTGCTGTGCAGGAACTAAGTGAGAATTTGCTGAGATTTAAGTGACAGTACAATGAGATTGGGCCAGAGTTTAGTACTTTATTAATACAGTTCTGAGGGTAGCAGAGAGATCAAAGGCTCTCAAAAGAGCAGCACGTAAAGTAAACCCGCAGTCTTGGCTGGGCTGTGAGTAAGAATCTGTGATTACAGTTAGATGAAAGGAAAAGGGACCGTGCATAATGTGGGATCAGCCCAGGGTGTGCGCAGTCCCTCGGACCTGGCATCAGATCCTCTGTTTTCCTTCATGGCTGCCTGATCCTTGTGGTTTTACAGTACCTGCTGCGTCCCTTTCTCTGCCCAAACTYCTTAGGGCAGCAGCAGACCAAAGTGGGGGAAACCATCCTTCCCTGGCAACATGTTGTTTTGAAGGCCAGAAGCTTTCTGGGGTGACATTTCCTGTGCTTCACTCAGGACAAACTTTTCTTCTGATCTTTGCRCAAGGCCCTGAGAATCTCCCTATTACGACTGCTTTATAAACCTGAGCTGGCAGCTGCTGGTGACTGCTAATAAAAACAGTGACTAATTACATCAGACCTCGAGCCTTCCTCGCAYGCTTGTGAGACCCTGAGTTGCCAGCCTGCGTGCCGGAGTCTCGCAGCTGCTCTCGGGGGCAGGAGGCTTCCTGAATATTCAGGCAGGCAGTGCTTTTCGCTGGCTTCCCAGGCACGGGGATGGCAGACGATGTCTGACACCAGCCGTGGGCTCCATGGGGGGTGCGTGTGGAAAAGAGGGGCTGAGGAGGGAGAGGGATGGGCCCAGAGATGCCACGTGGCTGTGGGGCAGGAGCTGGAAGATGGGGTGAATCAGGGGTTTGGGTAACTGGGTCATTGCCAAAGTGTTCTGAAAATTACTTTGATGGTGTGAAGTGCTAATAAGGAGGACGTTTTGGTGGGAGCGTTAGCCTGGGTGGCCGTGGCTGTAACCTGGAGGCAGAGAGGCGGCGACTGTGGGTGAAGATGGCGCGTGGGTCTGGCTCCCTCGCAGTGTGGGGTGTGCTCTGCCAGCTGTGGGGCCGCTCCCTGGGCCCCTCACAGCAGGGGTTGTTCGTCATCTGAGCTGTGCTGAGCTGCTGCCCTTGCACCTGGGGAAGGCAGGATGTGGCTCTGGGCAGGTCAGCCTGTCCTGGGCAGCAGCTGAGCTGTGCCAGCGCTCACRGCTTGGGGCAAGTGGGGCTGGGAGGGTCCCACAGCACAGGAGGGGAAATGCAGGGCGTTGCAGTGATCCATATCACTTTGAGAGATGCTTGCAGACTGCTCCACTGCATCCCAAAGTCCACAAAACATCCTTGAGATGCCTACTGGCCTTGTGGTTTGGATCAGTTCCTAACGTAGSCTGGGCAGGACGGACGCTGGCACTGCTGGGAATGCCAGGGCTGTTCTGCTTTGTCACCTGGGYTCGACTGTAGGAGGAAGCTGGGGCTTGGAGGAGTGGAAATGACCCCTCTATGGCAGCACTACTCAGAAGAGCAGCTGAGTTGGCATGTGACCCAACCACAACTGGATTTTTTTGAACGCCCTCTGACAGAGAGTGGGAGCGCACAGCTCAGCGGTCCCTCGGGAGTGCTTTCTCCAGCCTGACACATCGCACGAGAGCGAGCAGAAGAGCAGCTCAGAGAAGAGAAGGCTTAACGCTGCCTGCTTCCCGGGATGCAGCGAGCTTGCAGCTGAACTGCTCCTGCCCTCGGCATACCAAATGTCAAGTCGCTCCAAAGCCAAGAGCCCGCTTCCCTCTGACTCCGGAGGGCACAGTTTACAAATGGAAAGGCTGGGAGGGGGCAAAGGGATTGCAATGAAAATAGCCATGTGGCTGGGAGCAGTCTGCGCAGGGTGGGAGGAGAAGCTGGGGCTGGGGGAGAGCCAGGGCACTGCTYGGGAGCAAGCAGGGTAGCAAAGCTGGGGCGTGCTGCCTTTTGGGGCCGTGTGAAGAGGCAGGTACGAGCGAAAACACGATCGAGCTGGGACCTGTATGTGATCTGAGCACACTGAYGGGGTCCTGCAGCGATCCTGCTTCTAACCACCATGAAACTGGCTGACACAGATGGCCCTGCCCAACACAGGGGGAACAAGCAAGCGTCCGAAGGGTGCTGTGAGCTGGCAGTGGGAGAGGAGCTGTTAGGGGGAAAAGCACCCTCTGCCCAAACTGAAATCGCAGGAAGATTGGCCTAGGGACCACTCACCACCTGCTGTTGTTCCGTGTCCTTGTTGGCTCAAAGGAAGTGTTGCCCTTTCCACACAGTTGTCCAAGAAGCAGAATTTYCCTGTTTCTGCCTCGGGAAGTGGAGAGGGAGGTGAGCTTCCCTGGGCTTTCCGCAGACACACCTTATAACCGCTCTCGCTTGGGTACAGTATTTGGGCAGTGGGTTGTTCTCGGCAAGTCTCCTGCCAGACCGTTTGAAAGAGGAGCAGTTCAGTCCTCGTCTGCGTTGTGGCTGTTTTATAACAGCCTCTGCCTTTCAGCCCACTTCGTCTGTTTGCTTTGTCATTTGGGGGCAAGGCCTGGCGTGCCGTGGGCGCTGCCAGAAGCCACCGTGTAATGTGGCCAGGACGGTGACCTTTCTAAGCGTAGGCATGGGCTTGAATTAGCCCTGGAAGGTGCTTTAAGGAAAGCTACAAACTGGCACTCTTCAAATCGCTCCCAGACTGTGCAGGGAAAAAATCACGCTGCGGAGGTCTGCGCCGTGCCTTTGTAATGGAGAGCGTGGCTTAAAGCGGTGTTTGTGAAGTGCAGCGCTGCTTATGGTGATCAGAAATGCAACTGCTGTATGTTAACAAAACTACCTTGCCATGGTGCTGAAAGGTGCCGGTTGTGAATGTTATAGAGCCTGTTGAGCCCTTTGCTAAAGAAGTTGGAGTTACTTCATATTTTTAGTGAGGTCTAACGTCTAATTGAGTATTTACCTTCTCGCTTTAAAGGTGCCTCTGCCCTCTAGGAAACTCGGACACGTGCTAGCAGCTGGCAAAACATCTGTAGCTGGTGCCTTTAAAAGGATCCTTCTCTAATATTCTCTAGGCATTTTGTCTTCTGATGCGGCATTTGGTGCAAAGCCTGTAACTATCAAAAGAGGTGACATGAGAATTAACTGTTAAAGTAATCGTATGATCTGAGAAGACGCATTAATAGGAAGTCGGGGGCGCGGGAGGCAAGGAGAAGCTATGTCACAAGATGGAAAGGCTTCTTACTGTAAGACATGTCATTAACATGCAAACGTGTGCTAATGAGAAGCCTGTGATCTGAATCTGTAAGAAGAGTGGAAGGAGAGGACGCYGCTGGCGTTGTGCAGGCTGGCCTGGCCTTCTGCAGGGGTGGCTCGCGCCTCAGCGCCGGTCCCGGCTCTGTTTTGACACCAGCGTCCTTTGGGATGGGGCTGCGCATGGGATGGGACCTGGGCGGCAGCGCGCGCTGCGTGTTTGCACTCGGCGTTCTCTCAGGATTTCATCCGATACTCAGCCTGCTTCTTTACGTGTTTGCTTCCCACTCGGCTTCTCGGGCCTGCTCGCTGCCGGGGGGAGAGCGAGGCGTAAGCGCGGTGCGCTGCCTCGTGGCGCCGCTCCTCGCGCCGGGCCCTGCCAGGCGAGCTCGGGAGCGGGAGCCGGAGTCGCCGAGGGGGCAGGCGAGACGCTGCCTTTTCTCCCGGCAGTCCGTCCGTCTCTGTCGGCCCTCCTGGAGCTGTTAGGCGGCTCCGAGCAGCCCTGGGCGGTGGGTGCGCCGGCGCGGTGGGGACAGCCCTGCCCTGCGGCGGGGTGGCAGCCRCGGTGCCTTCGCGGGCGCTCCGAGGCCTTCTCGTGCCTTGGGGCTGCAGCGTGCCCAGCGCAAGAGCTGCTTTGTGGGCATGACGGTGCCGGGGTCTCAGTAGCAGGGGAGAGGCCAGGCAGGGAGAGCTGTCGGGGAGCGCACAGACGCATCATCTGCTGATAGGGAGCCTCTTAGCTGCATCCCCTCTAGGGGACAAGGTTAAGGGAGAGCCAGTGACCAGTTGGTGCTCAAAACAGGGAGCTTAAGCAGCAAGAAGAAATCAAATATTCCCTCAGAGACTTCAGAGGTCCCTTTTTCAGTCAGAAGAGCCCTGGTGGGTCCCTGGTGTGGGTGCCCCCCAGATGGTGTTATCACTGTCCCGGGACTCCCTGCAGGCAGCGTGCGCTGCTGCCTCGTCCCTGCTGAGCTCTGCGCTTCCCCCGTCGGTCGTGTCCAGCCTTGGAGCAGCAGCGCTCCAGGGCCCCCGAAAGCAGAGCAGCGGCCCAGCCACAGGCTGCAGAGGATGTCTGAATGCATAATACAACACCAGGATGCTCAATAATTTATCTATCACCCAGAAAAAGGCATGTTCAAACACGCTCGGGTCCAGCCACTGCTCTTTCTGCTCTGACCTTCTCCCTGCCTGGTGGAGCAGTCCCGGCCCACAGGGCGCCCCGGGAGGCCGGGCCTGTCTGCAGGGCTGCTGAGCTCGCTCCCTGGTAGGGATCTGAGATTTCCTTTCTAAAAGGAACTGAGCAAAGTTGGGCATTTCGTGTTTCAGAACTAACATCCAGGTAGCTCCCAAGGYATGAAGCAATCCAATCTCTCCATATCTCTTTCCACCTAGGCTTAAAATGTTTCTGCAAAATCCCCACTCTGTCCCACTGTACCTCTCTCTTACTACTCTGAAGGCAAAATCCGTCTCACTAGTTCTTTCCCAGAAGTTGCTTATCAACATGTTTGTTCCAGGACAGGCACGCTACTGAAACACCATTAAATTTCATCCGGAAATTTGGATTTTAATGACCGATTGTTTTAGCTGTGCCATGGGAGCTGTGCACTTCGTAAGTGCTCGCACTGAGCACCCCGGCTGGCTGCTTCCCACCCCGTATCCCTGCCGCCGCGGAGCAGCGTTAGTGCCGTTTCAGCAGCTGTCTGGGGAATGGGGCCGGGCAGTCTTGCAGGGTGATTTTAAAGCRCTCTGAAGTTGTGGGGGGCTGTGTAAGTGCAAAGTGGTGTTTGAGTGAAGAACGCGGTGACACTGTGCCGGAGAGAAGGAGGCAGCGTGTGCGTGAGGTGATGCATTATTCAGTGCTCACAGATGTCTTCAACTTTTCTCAGTTTGAGACGGGCCGCTCGCGCAGAGCAGCGAAGGGCCGTGGTCGTTGCTGCTTATCCAAAGTGACATGTCTTCCAGCTCCTTCCGAAGTGCCTCCGAGAAAGAGTAGCAGTGATTTGACAGGAGTCCAGCTTTGTTCCCTTTCCAGCCCCGGCGCTCCCCAGGGACTGGCATGCAGAGCCGCTTACGCAGGGACACAAAATTGTGGTTACGGATYGAGCTGCGGTCAGGGCCAGTTCTTGCAATTGCTCAGAGCTGGAAAGGACTCGGCAGCATCTCTGGCCTCCCCTGGCCCTGTGGGCTCCCCCTTCCTGCAGGTCTGGCTGCAGTCTCGGGGCTTTTTTTCCTCAAGACGGGGCTTGGCTGCAGCCTCCGGGTTTCAAGTGAGATTTGCCTTAGACAAACCTAATCTCACTCAGATCCTGGAGGAAGCAGAATTGCTGGGACAGTGGCAGTGGTTAATACAGCAATGAGTCCAGCTCCTTGAAAGCAGTATGTCCTTGAGCATGAGTATTTTGGAAAGAGTATGTTCATAATTATGCATTTGYTGTGGGTCAATCGGATATGGCAAAGCCTGGGACCGACAAATCCCTGGTTTGACCTGTTCTGGCATCCTCCTTCCTTGTTCGTCTCGTGTGTGTGCCTGGTTGCACGGTTCATTAGCAGAGTTGCCTCTGTGTGTGTTGCTGACGGAGGGGAAAATTTTAATACAATGACTGGCAAGGCTGCTTGAAAACAGGCTTCAGACCTTAACACCTCGTTCACACTCGACCTGCTCACGTGGTTGCCCAAATTCCCGGTACTGCCAGCCCACAGTGGCTGTGACAAAAAGCAGCAGTTTCCCTTTCTGCTTTCCCGTTGCACCACTTGGCATTTGGCTGGAGCTGGGCAGCTCAGAGAGGGTGTAAAAACCCTCTCCCTGTCGGTGAAGGGAGCAGACTCTGCTCTCGGCTGCGTGGGTGGAGAAGAGGTTGCTCCACAGCACAGGATGATCAGATCCTGGTATTTTGTGGTTTGAATGATGCTTGCATGGTGCAAAGTGTCGAGCCCCTGTGAAGTTCGCATCCATCCCTATAGATGAGGCTGTTGCAGGGAGGGGAAGTGCCAAAGGCTCCAGCGATCCCAAGAACAGCTCCGTTTTGATGCTTGGACCTCTGCAAAAACACCCTGAGGCCCYTTTCCCTGCTGCCATGGCATCTCCGTGGGGTTTGCCATCTGCTGCTTTGACCGCTGGCTGTAGCTGCCAGCTTGGCTTTCCATGCTGAGAGCATGTTCTGGGTGACTGACTTTGGATTGAAATGACACTTTCTAGCAACTTCATGGACCCTCCTGCACCTCTGAGCCTTTTGTGGCCCGTTCTTTGCCTGCAGCAAGCGTGAGGGAAGGRAGTCTGTGCCTGTGCTGACGAACATGGTGTACAGGAGGAAGATGGGGCAGGAGGGAGAGCCCTAGATGCGTTTACTTCTGAGAGGAGGTTCTCTGGTAACCTAAGGGACAGTGTTAGCCATTTCCCCCAGCGTTTATTTAGAATAGACAGGATTTGACTGATTTGGTAATAGGAATATTTGCCCTCAAAGGCGAGAGGAGGAGAATGGATACTGAGTGCCTGCTTCCTTTTTGCACTTACATGCTTCTAGCTGACAAGAGTAGTGGTCAGTTGGGGTTGGGTGTTTCAGTCAAGTGAGACGTAAGGATTTGTCTCTGCTAATTTTGATGTCTGAGGGTCCCCTTCATGTCTCCTCACAGGTGATGCACTGATCAGCTCACAGATGTTGCCCCAATTGATGTAGGACCCAAGTTGCTTGGGCCAAGGATGAGCAAGCCGACAGACTTGCAGCACAACTTGGAACGAAGCCTCCCAGCCATAGCATCCATCAGCACTTCATTTTCGCAGAGCCAAGGCTTTTCTCCATATTGTTATTTCTCTCCAGAGAAGAGGAAAGCCATCTCAGACGTAAGGAGGACCTTCTGCCTCTTCGTCACCTTTGATCTGCTCTTCATCTCTCTGCTGTGGATAATTGAACTGAATGTAAGTCAGGGGAAGCAAATGCATGGTGTCTTTCCCTTCTTAACATTACGCTTTTTGAATTCAAGTCTGTCTGCACTAATGGCTCTGTTTTAGAAGTCCTGGGCCCAGTCGTTGTGTGTTCTTCTTAATGCTCTGCTGATTTGCACCAGCTGAGAAAACAGTGCACAGTTAGTATGAACTGAAGTCCGGCTCATTTCCTGCAACCAGGCTGTGTTGTGGCTGTCCAGAGTCATTAACAACATTACATGTAACGTTTTATGTCAATAGTGTAACAAGATCTATGGCCAGTGGAATCCTTATGTTGAGCAGTTGGCAAAATTTCTCTCCTGCTCCCCTGGCCTTAAGTGAAGCTTCCTTCTGCATTTGCCAAGCAGCTGCCAGCTTTGCTGGAGTTTCTTGCTCTCAGAGAATTGGTGGAGTGAGGTGGGATGCATAGATAGACCTTCCTCTCAGCCACCCAGCTGCTGGCCAAAACCAAAAATGAATTTGAGTTTCGGTCCCAACATACTGTTACTAATCTCAGCTTCTGAAAACCGGTGATGCAGCTCAGCTGTCAGGGTGGACTAGCAAAGGACAACCCGAAGTGGTTTTGGTCCTCTCTGATGCTGCTGTCACACCTGTGCTGGGGTGCTGCATTTGCTCAGTGTGTGAACTCTTGCAGTGAACAGGGAAGTCCACTTTATTCACTTCTATCCCATCAGGTTACTCCCCAGGCTGTTTGTGTGTGGGGGCGGGRGGGATTTTTTGTTTATTTGGGGTTTTTTTTCCTGATCCGGTCCTGGCTAGTTCCAGCTGTGTTGATGACGGGCTTCAGGCTGCAGGTACTGCATGTCCTACAATGAAAAAACCTGAGCAGAAAGGCAAGATGAACAGATAGACCCCACCGCTTCTGCATGCAGCCTTCCTGGTGTCTGGCCTTTATTTATCAGAACTGGATCCTGTGCTCGCTTTAGCGGCTCTTATCTCTATCCTGTTTATCTCATGCAGTGTCTGCACTTAATAGATTGTCTCAGCTAGCAGTTTGCTTGCCTTGCCCATTGCAAACAGCAGCAAAGCGTCGAGAGTTTGAAGAGACCCCCACCCCCTTTGCAGCTAGGAAAAAGCAGCTCTCAGCCAGCATTCCAGYGATGCCGATGGTGTCGTGCGCACCCAGCTTGGACCCCAGCCTCATGCTCTTGTCTCTGTTGTTCTCTGGCAGGGTACTTGTCTACAAATCAGAAAAGCCAGCCCTAGAGAAATAATGTAGTAGCTTGGTCACCAGGGTAATTTTGAGCGTAGGTCTTGCAGGTAACCATTAATAAGTGACTAACGAGTGATATTTGGGCCTTAAGCAGAGATGTTGCATATTTAAGGCTTTTAGGACAGCTTATTTGCCTAGTTAAGAAGAGCAACAAGTTTATGTCGTGACTAATGCTTTTTTTTTTTTATCTAATGGCTCCCTTTGCTGCAAGATAAGCTGAGCAAATCAGCCCTTGTTAAATGCCTGCTGCCTGCAAACTATAATTCTGTGAGCTTGCTCCTCTCAGAGATAGAGATGCCTCAGACAGTTCTTGCTCATTCAAGGTAATGACATTTGTTTAAACTGAAATGCAGCCCAGAAATTTTAATCCAAAGCCCTCGTTGTGCTCATTCCTCAGGTAACATCTCATATTGGGAAGACCTTTTCAGTGGCAGCTCAGCAAAGCTGGCTGGCTTGAGTCCTGTTGCCACAGATCAGATAAAGCAATAGTGCAGAACTGCTTTGCCCCCCTCTCCCTGAATGTTAAGCACCAGCCCTGACCTAGAGGGACCAYTTCCTGATGGCTGCCTCTTCTGTCCTTGGACTGTCTGACAAGAGGGTGCCAGGACACCAGGCTGCCAAGAACTGGCCTGAGATCCACCAACTTGTTTCTCACAGATCATCAAACAGCTGTCAGCATATACCAGCTTCCATGCCAGCTGGGCTGTGTTCAAACCAATAGCCTAAAGGTGAAACATTTGTTCCAGTTACCTGAGCCATCCACTTCCTCATAAACGGCAGTTCCAAGCTCCAGAGAACAGGATTTATGGTGTCAAAAGTACCAGGGCTGTCAGACCCCACGTTTTTTAGGGGTGATGCAAGAGAGCACTTCTGTGAGCCTTTTCCACACTCCCATACAGTATGTGATTTTGCCTCTTTTAGATTTCCTTGCAGTCTCTGTGTATGTGTGCAGGTCTCTAGTCTTCCTCTGCTCCCTGTTCCCCTTTGCCAATACTTTCAAACCTGCTGATTGACTTCCTCTGTTAGATTTCCCGGAGGCGATTCAGTACTGCTGTGTTCCTGCTAGCTGTAGGGAGCCAGCTGGCCTGGAAGAAAGGTGAGGGGACCCCTTAGTGCCTTGTGCAAAGAGGATGATTGCAGCTTAAATTCCACCGTGTTGTTGAGTGACCTCTTGAGAATCTGTGCAGGAGAGATGTTTTGAATGTCCAGCTCTGGGAGAAGCTTTGCTCAGCGGCTGCATTACTGAAGTTGCTAAAGAAGCTATTTCCTACGGCTTTTTTTGCTCTGCGTTTCTTCCCATATAGCTTCACTCTGGTGCCTGAAACTACTTGTGAAAGTGGTGGGCACAGGTGGGAGATGTTGTCTGACTGACCTGCAAGGAATCAAGGGCCTTAGACTGTGAGGGTTGAGATCCAGTGGCAGTGGGTGTGCCTGGCCAAAGGAGTTGTTTTCAGTGTTAGAAAGCCTCCACGTAGAGGTGTTTAGTGTACCTATGTGCTGCTGCAGCTCTAGCTTCCTGATTCRTACTCTTTTGTGTGAAACAGAGGGTGAAATGGACTGTGGTATCCTCCCATGGCTCTGTGTTTGCAGATGAGCCCACGTCATGCTTGCAGCAGGCATTTATAAGCCTGATGCATAACCTGACCTGAGAGTAACCTTTGGACACTGTTTGGTCAGGTTTTTCCTTTCATTAGTTTCTTATCATTGCACTCAATGGCATTTTCTCRTTTCCTGTCTCCCATTCAGACCAAGGATGGCATTCAGAAGAACTTGGAGAACGAAATCATCGAGTACAGTTTTAAGACTTCTTTCTTTGATATATTTGTGAGTATCCCAGATTGCCACAGGTGAGGAAATAGCCCTTAAGTAAAGAGTGGTGCAGCAGTAGCAGTGCAGGGAGAGTGCAGGCCCCAGAGAGCTGGGGCCTTCCTGCAGCCTTGCTGCTGGCCAGGCTCAGTGAAATTGGGCAGGTCACAGCCCATGCTGTTGCACTGTTGACCTGGTCTGTCTGGGTGGARAGATCTCATGTCTCTGTCCACACAGCACCTGGCCCAAGGGCAAGCATAGTGACTAGTATCAATGGCTTTTGTTTTCAAAGGTCTTGGCTTTCTTTCGATTTTTTGTGCTGCTGCTGGCCTATGCAATCCTGAAACTGCGCCACTGGTGGGTCATAGCGGTAAGAGGGCAAATTTCTGCTGTTCTGTTTTTAGTTYTCTCTCTCTGCCTAGAGTTTGCAGGGGTCTGAGATATGTAATTTTATTTTTCAGGTCACTACATTGGTATCCAGTGCCTTCCTGATTGTGAAGGTCATCCTCTCCGAGGTTGGTTTCCTTGAGCTCACAGGGGATTGCTTTGTGATTACTTGATGCTGTTATTTTCCATTTTGCGTAAACTCCCTGTGGTTTTTGCTCTCTTCCACYCAGCTTCTGACCAAAGGGGCTTTCGGCTATTTACTTCCTATCGTCTCRTTTGTCATTGCTTGGCTGGAGACTTGGTTCCTGGATTTTAAAGTCCTAACTCAGGAAGCTGAAGAGGAACGGTGTAAGTACTTTGCTCCTCTCTGGTAGGAGTTGGCAGATTAAACTACCAGGCCTGGGGTTTCCGCTGCTTTGGCAGCACCTTGACAGATATGACATTTATGGGGAAGTGATCTCCATGCTGGCTGTGACGGTAAGTGCCTGACTCAATTTTGTTATGGTATATAAGTCCCTTCAGGGGAAGAAAATACCAGATTATAAAAAGCATCTTTTAATTGAGTGGAGAAAAGCATGCCAAATTCCCCAATGTCTGAATACTGAAGCCAGACATATTGGAAATAGAGCTCACCTCCGCATCAGGGAGAATTTTGAAACATTGGGACAAGTGCCAACAGGACTGTTGGACTCTCCATYTCTTGATATCTGTCTTTGGATTTGAGTTGGAGACCTTTAAGAAAGGYGTGCTTTAGTCAAAAGCATATTAAAGGGGCTCAGTATGGGTTATGATGGGTGAAATTTTACAGTCCTTGATTGTTGAGGTCACACTAAAGGGAGGTTGAGTCTTTCTGACCTTATGCTTTATGAATTACAGTGAATTTCTGAGCACCTGTAACTTCCAAGATCCTTCTGGGGAGTCGATGCTCAGCCTGGACTAACACAACTGCCCATTCTTAAAGCAGAAGTGCTTATTACAGGCAAAGGAGTTTTTCTTTCTCCTAGTCTTAACTGACAAAAGAAAACTGGGAAATAGCACATAAACTAAGAAGTATTTGTCAAATGAGACTCGATCAAAAATGCATTGACTGAGTGGAAAACACCAGAGGATGTTTGGGTCTTGCAAGGAGGCTTTAAGATGAAAAATGATCAAGTGTTTAATGCCTCTATTGGATTAGGCTCAGGTTCCAAATTGCTTCCAGGGGAAGCTCTTATTTAATTAGATGCTTAATCGCTTTTGGATTTGACAGGCAAAAGAGCCCATTGATCTCCATGCAGATAAAATGTCTCAAACAAAAGATGAGGCAATAGGAGCTGAAAAGCTTGTGGGTTGGCTGGTGTTAGTGTGGAAAGACCAGCTGTGTCTGGAAGAAAGTGGCTGTGAGGGTGGTTAGATTGGCATGGATTTGGTGGAGAGAAGGACAGAGACCGCAGGACCTCGTGGTGTTGAGGTGTTGGACATTGYGTATGTGAAACTCTCGTGCTTTGGTTCCCAGGGTACCTGGCAGCCCAGGCTGCAGCAGCTCGAGGCCCCCTGCTCTACCCTGGAGCCCTTTCGGATGGGCAGTTTTACTCCCCACCAGAGTCCTTCGCAGGTAACGAGTTTTTGTTTCCCTTCTGCCATAACCTTTCTGAGAGCTGGGCTGAGTTGTCTGCCGAGCTTGTTCCCCTTACAACCTTCCTGCAGGGTCTCCTCACCCCTGTTATTGCCTCCTCTCTGAGCTCTATCTCGTTAGCYGAGCCCTTGGCAGCAGCGGGTGGCAGAGCCTCCAAGAACTGACACTGCAAAACAAGCTCCCTGCTCCTTGTATGGCGTGTGTGCCTGGGCAGAGGAGGCAAGACCGTGCTGTCTCACCACTTCTGTGCCATCTGCAGAGTGGAGTCAAACTTAGCTCTACGTGCCCAGCTTCAGCCAAGTGGGAAAACTGGAGCATTTTGTGGTTTTAAGATTAAAACCGCTTAGTTGTGGCTAAAGTTCTTGAAAAATGTTGCCCTCGGAGGAGGGCACAGGGACAAGTCACCACAAGCAAGTAAGGATAAGAGTTGGCAGTGTGCCACTGCCCTGTAATACTGCCTCCTGCATGCTCCAGAGATCTCCCCAACTCAAGAGTGGGGAGACATCAGCTGGAGCAGTTGTCTTGGAGTAGCTGATGCGCAGTTTGTCCCCAGCTGGGGAGCAGAGCAGTGGGTGTCAGCCTGCTGTGGAGCAGAGGTGTGTGGGGCAGCGTTTGGGGTGTCAGGCCTTTGGATGAGTTGGAGTCACCCCTGCTGACAGTCTTCCCATCAGATAAGGTGCAGGGATCTGATGTTGTCCGTCCCCCACGAGAAGGTCAAAGAAAGACTGGACAAGCAGGATCCTCAGCTCCCTCCATTAATTGTGTGCTTCCCCTAGGATCGGACGAGTCGGATGAGGAGGGCGCAGGAAGGAAAGCGTTGACAGCACAGGTAAACAGCACAGGCAGATGCTGCCTATCCCTGTCCCATCTGGCTGATCCAGGGCTGTGGGCTGTGAGGGTACCTGACAATCCTGTGGCCCCATTGGGGTGTTGTATCTGCAAAGGGACAGAAGTCTGTGTCCCTTGTTTCACAACCTTTTGTCCTGAGGGAACCTGGCTGATGTGCTCTGCCTTGGCCCTCAGCACCRGGCTGTTCTCTACATCCTGGGACCAATGGCTAGTTGTGGCTGCAGCAGGAGGAGGCCATTTGGGGGCCTTAATCTACTTCTTCAGGGTCTTGGGCCCTCCTCTGCAGCATCCCACAGAGATGCGATTCTGGCTCTATCTCCTGCCTGTCTTCTTCCTCCCCTTCCCTCTTCAGTTCCTGGTTATGTGGTCGCGTACCTAAAGGGGTATCGTCTCAATCATCCTAGCCGAATTCTAGCAAGCGAGGCAGTCTTTCATCGCTCTGAGGTCTGGCTGGRCTCAGGCTTCTTTGTGCTGTTTTCCAAGTGGTTCTGTTGCTGTACAGCTCCAGATCTGACGCTTCAACAGAAAGAAGCTCAGCACATATCATAGCCCTTTTCCTGCTGGAAACCCTTACACGAAGGCAGTAGACACACTGGTAGACACAGCTGGTGTGTGGATACAAGCCAGGGCGGGGAGCATGACTTCAAGCTCCAAAATGAGGCCTCTGTGACCTGAATTAAGAGATTTCTGCAGCATGGTGGTGGGAGTTATCCCTTTTTCCTCTGCCAGCCCTGGGCGGGAGAGCAAGTCTTGCACACTTCAGGCTTACAGCGAATCCAGCTAGTGAAATGCTCCTTTCTCTCCTAGGAGAAGGAATATGTCCGACAAGGCAAAGAAGCAATGGAAGTTGTGGACCAAATCCTAGCCCAGGAAGAGAACTGGAAGTTTGAGAAAAACAATGCAAGTGTGCCCCCACCCCACCTCACCTCACCGGCAGCACTGCCTGCAGAAAGCACGGATGGCTTAGCAAAAACTGGAGGACGAATGAGGCTTTTGAAACCTCCTTGCGACATGAAAAATTAACAAGCGTTACAATTACCTGATTGAATTAGGAATCTATTCCAGTTCAGTTAAATGTAAAATCCCCTCTTATTTAATTAGACATTTAATTACCTTCCTGTTTGACAGGAGAGAGCCCATCACTCCTCCCTCTAGGCAGCAGGTGGGCAGGGTGGACAGCTCACCTTGGGTAGCTGTTAGGATGGGGAGCTGCACTTGATGGCGTGGGGAGGAGTGGAGGCACGCTGGCCAGGGCAGCAGCGCGGGAGAGCCCCACTGCTGCAGCTTTTGTCCGTCCTCCACAGCAAGAAGCTTTTGAGCGTGCTCAGGTCTGGGGAGACTCCGGCCAAGTTGGAGTCTGGCCTTTTCGGTCTGTTTTGGTCCACATGGGAGCCAGAGTGTGCAGGGCACAGGCTGTTCCTCCYGTCCCATCCCAGAAAGCTGCTCATATGTCCCCTTTCTCAGGAAAGGGACCTTGTGGGTGGTGGAGTGTGAATGGGGACATCACCCTGCATTGCAGCCTCCAACTGTCATTTTGCAGGWGGCACCTCTTTCTTCAGAAGGCATAGAGGTGCACAAAGCAAAGCAGGCACTGCACTGCCTCTCTCCTCATTCCACTGCCCGTTCCCTGAGCTGCAGTAGAGTTTTCAGGGGGTAGGGGAGTGTCTAGAGCTCCTTTCTCTCTCTGAAGGGTGGAGAAAGGGGCAGTCTCTCTGCCCCCTAGAACCAATTTTGCTTTCTGCTTGGGGGCCCACAGCATGATTGAGGTGAGAGTCCTGCAAACTGCAGTCTCATCTGGTGTTTAAAATTCCCCTGTCAAGTGATCCATTGTTTGATGCCAAACTAGCTGGGCAGATTGTTTTCTTTATCCAAAGGGGGATGGATTTAAATAGACTAATCAGAGTTTAACACAGGGCTAATGATGAAAGGTTATCATCTGTCCATCCCTAACCCCTCCAGGGAGTCCTCTCTCAGATGTAGGTAACAACAGCAGTGCTGGCAAACTATCCCCTCTCTCTTATGGTGATGTTGGTAGCTTGCTACAAAGAGAGTTTGACCTTGAAATGGAGTTTGAGGCTGGCTTGAGATAGATTCTTTCCCTGTCTCATCACACTGCTACCTCTCTCAGTGTTGTTTTGTTTATGGAAATTTGTGCATGTGCGTCTGAAATGTGTTCAGTGCAGTTCCAGGACTGGGGMTTGCTGACTTGTATGGGGGAACTGGGAACAGTTCAGGGCTGAAGATGGTCCTTCAGAATGACATGTGAGGCAGTCTGGCTCCTGAAGCCRTAGCACAGTGTTTGAAGACTAGCAGACTTTATCCTGGAGAGGAGCAATTAATTTTCTTTTGCCAGAATAAAAGTAACCCTCTCATTTCTTGCACAGGAGTTTGGTGATGTTGTTTACACTTTTGAAATACCTTTCCATGGCAAGACCTTTATTTTAAAGGTAAGAACCTTTCTGAATCAATTCTTTAATCTGTGTGTAACAGGCAAAAACAGACTGCTCTGCCTGGAACCACAATTCAGTTGAGGTTTCACACGCTCTCCTGGCTCTGTCAGGACAGGTCAGTCTGCAGAGCACATTCTGTTTACTTGAGGCAGATGAACTACACTGCACGCTCTAGGGAATCTCTCCAGGAAAACCCTTTGGCTGGCGGACAACCTCCCCRGCAAATATGCTGGGCCCCTGTCTCTGCTGGTAGAAGTGGGAGCAGGTGATTGCAAGACTCGCTTCCAACCCCAGCATCTAGGACTAATCTGACCAAGGAGGCTAATTGCAACTAATTGCCAGCAAGACCAGGGCTGAGAGTGCGTCTGCTGCTGCCTGGCATTGAGAAGAGCTTCTCGGAAGTGCCTCGCTCTGTGCCCTCTCGCTGGAGTGGCTTGGCTGTAAACCATGCTTTAATGAAGCATTGGTGCTGCGGTGGCTTTTCTTTGTTCCAGTGCATATGTTGCCTTGCTGGCAGGAGCTGCCGATGGAGCAGCTCTGTATTCGAGAGGAAAAGCTGGATGGTCCCACTTTACTGCATTAACCATTTGCCTCTGAAGATCCTCTGTCCCACGGGGATGTGGAGGAATGAATGTTGCTTATGCTGAAGCTCAGAGTAGCTTTTCAACCGCTTGCCAGACCAATTGCGCACACACCAGAACTGCTGATAAACTGGGATGAGGGTGGAAGAACAGCCAGCCTGGGTCAGCCCCAAGGTCTGTCTGACTCGGCACGTTGCAGCCTGATGCTTACTCCTTCTTATACCTGGTGTAACAACCCTTCCACCCAGCACACTGCACAGATCACAGCAGGCAGCAATTTAGCGGTTGCCTAAACCTGAGGTCCAGTCTGTCTTTTCTGACTCCCCRTTTGCCCTCTCAGCTCTTGGGAACGAGGCCGCTGTGGCAGTGGGGCAGCTGAGCTCAGGGTAAAGATGTGCTGAGGAAGCAACCTTGGCTTTGCATGCGCTCGAGCCGGGCCAGCCTCGCTGCTCCCCACCTCTTTCATCCCAGTTGTTCTTTGTGATCTGTCCTGCGCTCCTTAATAATAATCTTACCAAAGGGGAGCAGGGGACTAGTTAACTGCTCTGGCTCTGTCCTCAGGCTTTCCTGCAGTGCTCTGCTGAAACAGTTTACCAGGAGGTTATTCTCCAGCCTGAGAAGATGATCCTGTGGAACAGAACAGTGGCAGCTTGCCAGGTGAGCGTGCTGGACAAAGATGGCTTAATCACAGGAGCTCCTTGAAGCGGAGAGTTGGAGCTTCCAGGTCCAACACCGGCTGTCAGTGGTGCCCAGGCCCTACTGGAGCTTAGCTGGATCTGAATCACTGAGGCGTTAAATCTCTGCCATTCATCCGTACGATCCGAATGCTCTACGGTAGCCAGCTGCGTGGATGTGCCCATCCAAAAGCCCRTGAGGTGGGCAGGGAGATGGGCCAGCGGCTGAGCCAAGCCTGCTTTTGCTCAGTACAGTTTGGGCGTTGTGTGCTGTTGGTGTGGCAAGGATCCGAAGGCAGCGCCTGTGCCCTCCTCAGAGGGGCCAGCGCCGGGCCGGGAGACAAACCCATGTGTGTGCTCGAGGAGAGCTCTCCCTCCAGCCCCGGAGCCTCAGATCAGCTATTAAAGATGCTCTGGCTGCTTTGAGCCCTGGTGCTGTTTTAAGGGAGGGGCTTTATCTCCATGCTGAGCTGCAGGTATAGCAGTCTGAGGAAATCTCTTTCAGATCCTGCAGCGGGTTGAAGACAATACGATCGTTTCGTACGACGTAGCAGCTGGGGCCGCAGGCGGCGTTGTTTCTCCCAGGTCAGTTTGTTCCACTGTCTATTTTGTAGTGAGTCCCTGAGTATCATCCTAAAATATGGAGAGAAGCATCAGACTGTCGTGGGAACGCTCTGCCCCAGCAGTGCCACTGTTTGCTCTGTGGGCTGTCCCAGTATCAAAGAGGCAGGGCGGGCTAGTGGTGTGGGTAACGCTCCCGGAGGCAGTGAGCCCCCAGCGTGACCTCCAGAGGTTTCTGGCAGGAGTCTTGGAACTCAGGATCCGTCAGGGTCAGTTAGTCCGTCTCCCTGACAGCGGTGCTAYGCTCCGTTTTGTCCATGTGCTGACATACAAAGGCTACAGCCTTTCCCGGCAGTCCGGAGTGTCTGATCTGCTCCATCAAAGTCCTCTGCACATTTTAAAGCTGTCAGTGTTCTTCCTTTGCTTAGGGACTTCGTGAACGTGCGTCGTATCGAGAGAAGAAGAGACAGGTACATTTCCTCAGGGATATCGACCACGCACAGCCTGAAGCCTCCACTCTCCAAATATGTCAGGTAAGAGGTAGATTCTATTTTTCAGCTGGTATTTGACACACACACTTTGCTTAAGTTTAGGGCAAAGAGCCACTTAAATGAAAACCCTGCTGCCTTTCTGGCACGGTTTGGAGGAAGCTGATCTATTTGTGGAACTAAACCTTGCTTCTCTTGTTCTTCTTCCTTTGTTAGAGAAACTCTCTGTGCTGTTAAGTGTTGCTCGGGCGTTTCCCAGCTCTCTGCTCAGGGGAGTGGAGGTGCCAACCAATAACAGCACAAACCCTAACCGAATCCGCATCCTGTTTATGTAACAGTTAATTCCCAAACAGGGACGGTTGCCATTTCTGAGGGGCAGTAAACAGCTGACTCTGTCTTTCTCTGAGCCTCTCAAATGCCTTTTGCTTCTCGTAAGCCAGTCACTTACTGATTTTAAAGGCTGAGGACATGGAGAGATGGTCCCATGGGTGAAACAAGCAACTTTAAGATGGACTGACCRAAAGTATTGTCAGGTCTTTGGCCTCTCCCCTTCCAAAGGGACAATCAGTCGATGGTGGATCTCTGATGGATCTGGCGGGGTTAGATTCTCATCAAACAAGGACTCCTTGTTACTGTCTGCTCCGGTGCCTGGGGCTCAGCTGTGCCACTTCTCTCACTGACTTTGTTTTTCCTAATAATCTGGTTAAAGTAATTGACATTTTAACTCAGAGCCGTTATAGCTGCCTCAGTCTATTTAGGAGCTGGGGACTTCAGGGTCTAGAAAATCTTTTTACAAATGTATGCAGCAAAAATAGTTTGTGTTCCTGAACAGGGAAGGGAAATCTGTATTTGGGCTGTGTGTGTGAGCAGAGCTTTTGTCTCTGAAACACATCAGATGGTGCCAGTAAGAATCTGGGGGATGTGAGGACAAGGCTTTCTGTGCTGAGCCAGTCCTGACTGCMAAAGCTTTCCTTGGGCGCTCGGCATTCCTGCGACCTTCTACCAGGCTGGGCCTTGGAAGCCCCCCCCTTAGTGAGGAGCTGGTGTTGG
This sequence comes from Rhea americana, assembly GCF_003343005.1. Classification (NCBI taxonomy): domain Eukaryota; kingdom Metazoa; phylum Chordata; class Aves; order Rheiformes; family Rheidae; genus Rhea; species Rhea americana. The sequence goes on along the minus strand of NW_028186818.1, from coordinate 35,653 downwards.
CTGGACTGGCACAATTCGGAGGCAGAGGCCGCTTCGTGCCCTGCGGCAGCCCTGGCACCTCCATTGCCAAGGCACCTGTGGGAAACCTGCCTTGCCATGTTTGCTCGTGTGTCTGCAGCCAAACCAGATACCTTCCTGGGCACTCTGCACATCTGTTCTTACCCTGCTGGGCTCCAGCCCTCGCTGCCAGGCAGCGGGGACGGCTGTTACAAGAGCTACTGCGGGATCGATGCGATGCACCCCAAAGTGTTAGAGAATCGCTTTTCAGCCAGCCTGCCAGCCCCTAGTCAGACTTTGTGCTGCTGTTTCTCCGTAGGGGTGAGAATGGGCCTGGAGGATTCATCGTGCTGAAGTGTCCAAGCAACCCCAGGGTCTGCACCTTCATCTGGATTCTCAACACGGACCTGAAGGTAAATTGACTTCCTTGCTGAGCGCTGTGGCTGTGTCCTCCCCGTAGCAGAGCTGCTTGCAGCACAGGCAGAGTTAATCAGCATGCTCTGAAGTCCCCCACGTAGCATAGGACGCGTGCTGAGGACCTGCTCTGTACCCCTGGGTGGACAGTACAGGGGCTGCAATCCTGTTGGCCACTTCCGAAAGCAGCCAGCGATTAGTCACGGTCATTATCAAAAGCAGCCCTAAAGGGACTAGAGTTTTGCTGGTAGATGTTAAGCAGTATCTGAAAATCATCCTCATTCCCCATGGAGTTACYGCAGTTTGAGGTCTGGAAACTGTTCCTTACCTGGCAGAGATCTTGGTTATGGGTTTCACATCTCTGTGTACAGGGCTAGGGGAGAGGCGATTTTTATCCTCTCTGGGGACCAAAAATAGTTGGGCATGTGAGGTTGGCTGGCTGTTTGCTGCTCCTAGGAACCTGCTGAAGGGATGATTCACTCGCCCTTGCACGCCCTGCTACTCGCCCTGTACCTCAGTACAAACACAGCCACCCGTGGAGCGCGCGGGGCTGGTGCCCGCTTGCAGGGAAAGGCGCTTTGGCTGTATAAGATGACCCAGATCCGGAGTTATTTGTGGAGCTGCATGTTGAGTCCTTGCTGGTGGCCTGGACAAGGCAGTGTACGACGGGAGCCGGGGTCAGGCGGATCGGATTGGGGTAGAGGTGCTGGGTAGAGCTGGCCTGTTTTCTTCCTCCGCTGAATTGCGCCGAGGTTGACGTGGAAACCGTGCTGCAGCAGCGAGCACAAAGGCTCCATTCATCAGCTCTGCCTGCAAAGCTGCGCGGCCCCCTCCCCTCCCACGTCCCTCCCCTCCCACAAGGAGATCAAGCTACTGCGTTGCTTGTAAAATGGTTTGAAAAGGATTTGCAAAAGCTCTTGCCTTGGCAGCCCCTTGGCTGGGAACTGGAAGTACGGGAAGAGCAGAGAGCAGCCGCACCTCGGCCTCGCTGCCCCTTGTGCTGCTTGGCGCGGGGCTTCGCAGCGGAGGTGGTCTTCCTTCGTGGATCTGGCTCCGATGCCTCTTCTGCCCCTCCACTAACCAGCTGGTTCAGAGGGATAGGGAGCCCCTTTGGTTGTGCTAGGTGGGGCTCGGAAAGGTACTACCTTCCCTCCGCTTCCCAGGCCGGAGAGCGCTCGCCCACTGCCTGCCTTCTGCTGCTGGAAGAAATGCCGTAGCAGACGAGCTATTAATAACCTGCCTGTTAGCTGCTTCCACCATCTTCCTGAAGTGCTCTGCTAGTGCCCAGACCCCTCTTATGTGCTGTCCTGCTATTTCCTTTGGCCCTGAAGAAATATTTATAGCACATGGCTCATCCCTTCCTGCAACGAAAGGCGAGAATTACGCTCGTGTGTGTATTTGTGTCTGTGCTGCAGCTTCACCCCGGGGTTGCTTCAGAGAGACATCTGAAATGGCCCCTGGACCAACAGTTTCCCAGTCTCCCACCCGCGTATTGCAGAGGAAAGCCCCCTCCGGGAGAGGCCTTTGCCTTGGGCCCTGCWGAAGGGGGCCGGGGAGACCCTGGGGTCGGACCCGGGCCCTGCTCTGCTGCAGCCAGGGACCGATCTCCTCCCACCCTGAGTCCAAGAGGGATTTTGTCATGTGCCTSCTGGTCTTGTGTCCTGGGGCAGGGGCAGCCGGCCAGCCCGGCCCTCCCTGCCTGAGCTAAATGCTGTGACCTGGGAATTTATTTCTGCCGYGGGACCCTGTGCAAACCCCATGAACGTACTCCCAGCCCTGCGTGCACGCTCTTCCCCCACGGAGGGAAGAAGTGTGGGGGGGTTATGCATCTTGTGTAATAGAGCACGGGATGAGGTGGTTCAGGTTGAGTCGTGCAGGGTTTTTTAGAGAAATTAAAACGTGTTGCAGTTACTCCCCCGGAGCAAGCAGAAGCTCCTCAAAAGCTGCCGCTCCCTGCCACGGCGCTCTCACATCCCTCGGCCGGGCCTGTCCCCTCCGCGCGGACACCGCGGGGTCGGGAAGGCGGCCAGCCCTGCGCTGTTCGCACCGAAYGCGGGCTGGGGAGCGGAGGGCCCGACTCTGGGAGTGAAAGCCGAGCAGCCCTGGGCAGGCTGCCCGGGGCAGAGGCCGGGCTCGCGCGTGGTTTCGTGCGTGGGCCTCGGTGCAGCTGCGTTCGGGAAACCCCCGTTGGAGGTGAAGGCGTTAGTACGCTTGCGGCAAGCTTCAGCAGCTCTGGCGTGTAATTGAGGGGGGCTGCGCGCACCCACCGCCCCCRGCCGCTGCTGCGGGGGTGACGCCTCTGCGCTGCGGTGTGACGAGCGCTGCCTCGGTCTGCTACGTCTCTGTGCCTCTCCGCAGGGTCGCCTTCCCCGTTACCTTATCCACCAGAGCCTGGCGGCCACCATGTTCGAGTTCGCCTTCCACCTCCGCCAGCGCGTCGGCGAGCTCTCGAGCAAACCGTGAGCAGCGGGGAGCTGCCCTGGCCGGACATTCCTCTGCCCTACGTCTGCGGCGGCCGGAGACCAGGGAGCGGCCTCGCGCGGGCCGGGGAGAGCCTCGCCGAGACCCCGCGGCGGCGGCTGCCCCGTGCTAACCGAGCCGAGGCCGCGGCACCCGCGGGCGCCCGCCTCCCTCTCCTGCTGTGGCTCCACCGAACCGGGGCCCCGGAAACCACTGACACTGTGCTGCGTGCCAAACCCCTGCCCTCCCGGGGTGCCGGGCTCTGCCCCCCCCCCGGCGTCCAGCCTCTCCCCTTCCCCTCGCGATGAGCCGTGAACCGGGGGCCGAGCCGAGGAGCAGGTGAGGGGGTGGCATCCGTCCTGCCGTCACAGTCGGTCCCGCAGCGTCACAGCTGCCCTGGCGTCCCCCAGGGTGGGCTCCAGCCAAGGCAGGGGCAGCCCCCCCCCTCGTCGGGGCCTGGCCCAGCACCTCGTTCCTCTGCGGTCGCAGGACGGGCGGCGAGCGCGGCGGTCCCTGGTGCTTCGGGCAGCTGGGGCCGATACCCCTCCCTGAGCCCCCCAGCCCGCCCGATCCCCCGGCGCGGGGTGCTGCTGCGCTCGCAGCRCCGAGGACCGTGCCGCGGGCACAGCGGCTCCCCGCGGAGGCAGAGCGCAGTTCGCCTTAAGCAGAGACT
>NW_028186818.1:27800-31894 GCF_003343005.1 Rhea americana | reverse complement strand
GGGGAGCGCCCGCGGCGGCCCTGCGGCCTGGGGTCCGCCTGCCCGCCCCCCGGGGGAATAAAAAGCCTCGTGCTCCTCGCGGCCTCTTGCTTTCCGCGTGCGACCTTTGTAACCCGATCGAATAAAAGCAGCGGGGGGAGCGAGCCCGGCCSGCGCGGGCCCCCCTGCGCCCTCCGGCCCGCGTGGGCCACGCGAGCCCTCTCCCCTCGGGCTGCCTCCAAAGCATCCCGGGGGCGCCCCGAAGATCCCCCCCCCCCCCAGTTCAGAGAAGCGGGGTGCAAGCCCGGGGCTCAGCCAGCTCCGAGGACGAAGTTTGGGCGCTGGGTGCCCGAGCGCCGGGGCCACGTGAGCCCTGGCCCTGCGGGCGCCCGTCTGTCCGCAGCCCCCATCTGTCGGGGCCGGTCCTGCCAGAAAGGCCCCGAGCGCCCCGGCCCCGCGGGACCCTGCTGGCTGCCAGCTCGCCCGCTCCGGCCCGGCCCCGCGTGGGCCCTGGTGGCGGGGGCTCGGCAGGGCCGGGGGGGGGGACGCACGTGTGTGTCCCCCCCGCCTGCCCCGAGAGGGCCCTTGGCACCCGGCGGTGCCAGCGACACGTCCCAAAAATAGCGGCGGCGGAGGCCATATAAGCGGGGCAGGCGGCAGCGGGGCAGGCGACACCGGAGCCGAGCCGGGGGCCGGGGGCATGTGGGGGCCCAGCGTGGTGGTGCGCAGCGGGGGGCTGCTCTCGGGCGCCCACCTGGGCTGCCGCGTGCGGGAGGAGGACGTGGGGCGCCACGAGTCCTTCAGCGCCGATTGGCTCGACCTGGTGCTCAGCACCCGGCCTGAGGAGGGGTGAGCGGCGGGGGGCCAGGGGGGTCCCGGGGCTGGGAGAGGGTCCCCATAGGTTAGGCGCACTGAGGGGGGCTCTGGGGCTTTCCCAAGGGTCCCATGGGGCTCTGGGGTTGTGGGAAGGGTCATGGGGCTGGGGGTCGGGGGAGGTCCCCAAGGGTCCCCGTGGGGCTGGGTGAGCTGTGCGAGTCTCTGACGTTCCCGTGGGGGGTCCCTGTGGGGCTGTGCAGCGTGTGGGAGTCTCCAGGGTCCCTGTGGGGCTGGGGGTCCCCATGGGGCAGTGGCAGGATGTGTTGGGGGGGGATCTTTGGGGTCTCCATGGGTCAATGAGGGGTGGAGGAGTCCCCATGGGGTGGTGTGGGATATGGGGGTCTCTAGGGTCCCCATGGGGCTGGGGGGGAAGTGGGGATGCGTGGGTCCTATGGCGCTGTGTGGGATATGGAGCGGGAATCTCTGGGGTCTCCAGGGGGCTGTGGGGTCCCTTTGGGGCAATGTGGGATGCGGGGGTCTCCGGGGTCCCCATGGGGTGGTGCGGGATATGGGGGGGTCTCCGGGGTCCCCATGGGGTGGTGTGGGATGTGGGGGGTCTCCGGGGTCCCCATGGGGTGGTGCGGGATGCGGGGGTCTCCGGGGTCCCCATGGGGCAGGAGGGGACTTTGAGGATCCCCGTGGGCCAGTGAGGGACAGGGGAGGATCTCTGGGTCCCTGCGGGGCAGTGCAGGACGCGGGGGGCTCGGGGGGCTCCGAGCCCCCCCGAGCAGCCCCCCGAGCTGCCTGCGCGCAGGTGGTGCCGGCGGGAGGTGGACGAGCAGCGCCGGGAGACGCTGGAGCAGCGCGGGGAGACGCGGGTGCTGGAGCAGCGCTCGCCCTGGGGGCTGGTGCGCGCCGGGCACCTGGGGCAGCCGCTGGCCCAGCACCTCCTGCCCTACGCCCGCACCCTGCCGCTGCCCCTCTTCGCGCCCCCCGACCTGCGCGGCGCCAAGCCCGGCGTCCCCCGCACCCTCTCCCGCTCCCTCTCGCACGAGGCCCAGCGGGGCTGAGGGGCCCCGGCGTCCGGGCCGCGGGCAGGGGGCTGCAGCAGGCGCTGGGCTGGGCTCTAGTTTGCTAGCAGGGGGGTGAGCAGGTCGGCGACGGAGGCGGGGGGCAGAGGGGGCCCGGACTCCTGGGCCCGTTCTGCAGCCCCGGAGAAGCAACGCGGGTGGATGGAGAGCAGTGGGCGGGGGGAGGCCGGGGAGGGGGGGACTCCCGGATCCCCCCCCGGGGCAGCGATGGCGGGGGCTGGGGGGACACGAGGCGCCGGGGGCAGAGCCGTGCCCGACCGTGACTCTGCTCCCCGGCGGGCGCCGGCGGGGGGTGGTCCCGGGGCCCGCGGGGGCCGAGGCGGGTTTCTGTGCGTGGATTTTTTTACTGATTTGACGTTCTTTGTACTGCAATAAACCGTCCAGCCTTGCCCTGCGGCTCCGCAGCTCCCGGGGGCTCCGGGGGGGGGGGGCCAGCACACCCGGACTGCCCCGGCCCACCCCATCCCGCCTCACCAGGGCGGCGGGGGGGGGGCACCATGCTCGGGACAGGGGCAGGATTTAGGGGGTGAGGGTGGGTTTGACACCCACCCCCCCCCGCACCCAGGCACCCCATTGGGCTTTGAACTGGGGAAACTGAGGCACAGCCTGTTGCCTGCAGCTGGAGGGACCCAGGAGCCCCAGGGGGGATTCGGGGGGGGGAGGGCATTTGCCCGAGGGGGGCGGAATTTGCTTATATAATGCGCCCCCCCTTGCCAGCCTGACCTGTCCCTGTGCCCGGGGTGGCCCCAGTGCCAGCACCCAGATTAGCTGTTCCTTCCTGGCCGGATCCCGCTGTCCCTGGGTCCCCGCCAGCCCCTGTCCCCTCCCTGTCCCCGGCCTTGTCCCACTCCCCATCCCCATCCCCACATGCTGCCCATGAGGCCTCGGCACCTTCATCCCAGCGTCAGGGGCTAAATCCGACCCACCGTGTCCCCACCGGTGTCGGACGTGGCTTTGGGGGCCCTTAGCCCCTTCCCCGTGCCCGGCCCGAGCGGGTCCCATCCTGCTCCCAGCAGGTGGTGCCAGGCCCCGCCGCGGGCTGAGGCCCAACACGCTCAGCTCATTGGTGACATCTGCATGAGGGAGCAGTGACGGGGGGGTGTCATTCCCCCCCCCCCCCAAATCTATGGGGCCAGACCCACAGCTCAGCCGGGAGCCGCCAGCGCTGCTCAGCACAGAGCGGCCGCGCGGGGCCGGATCCGGCGCCGCCAGAGCCCAGCCCGCGCCCCCGGCCCCGGGGCTGACGCTAACCAGGTTAGCCGGGATGGACGGCCGCGATCGCGGCGGCGCCGGGCTCGGCCGTGCCTCCCCGCCGGCCCCCCCGGCCCCGGCCGCGGCTATAAGGCGGCGGCGGCGGCGGGACCCGCAGCCCCTCGCCATGAGCAGCCTGGCCGCGGTGCGCGCGGGCTACGAGGGCTTCGACCCCCGCGCCTACCTGCAGAACAACTACGTGCCGCCGCGCGCCGACTTCTCCTCGGAGGCGAGCGTGGTGCCCTGGAAGCTGCGGTGCCTGGCCGAGACCTTCGCCGGCGGTGAGGGAGGCGCCGACGGGCTGGGCGAGACCCCGGGCGCCCGGCTCCCCCCTGCCCACCCTGCTGCTCCCCACCTGGGTGTCTGGCTCCCCTCTTCCCTCCCCCCCCCACCCCCGCGATGGGACCCTGGCGCCCGGACCCCCCTCCCCAGGGTGCCCGGCTGGGTGAGGGACCCCGGCGTCCTGCCCCCCAGGTGAGATCCGCGGGCGGACGCTCATCGACGTGGGCTCGGGCCCCACCATCTACCAGCTGCTCAGCGCCTGCGACCACTTCGAGGAGATCGTGGCCACCGACTACCTGGCGGTGAACCGGGAGGAGCTGCGGCGCTGGGCGCGGGGCGAGCCCGGCACCTTCGACTGGAGCCCCTTCATCCGGCACGTCTGCAAGATCGAGGGCCGAGGGTAGGCACGGCGCGGGCACGGGACCCCCGGCCCAGCCCCTGCCCCCACATCCCGGGGGGCTCCCGGCCCCACATCCCTGCAGAGCATAACCCTGCATCCCGGGGGAGGGGGGGGTCCCGGTCCCACGTCCTCGTAGGTGCTGGGCTGATCCCTGCAGGGACCCAGCCCACATCCCCCTGGGTTTGCAGCCCAAATCCCATGGGTGCTGGGCTGAACCCCATGGGATCCCAGCCCCACATCCCCCTGGGACTGCAGCCCGAATCCCATGGGTGCTG
>NW_028186818.1:21409-27580 GCF_003343005.1 Rhea americana | reverse complement strand
GCCCCACATCCCCCTGGGACTGCAGCCCGAATCCCATGGGTGCTGGGCTGAACCCCATGGGATCCCAGCCCCACATCCCCGCACGACTGCAGCCCCACAGCCTCCCAGATGCTGGGCTGTTCCCTGCAGGATTGCAGCCCCACATCCCTGTGCAATCCCAGCCCCACATCCTGTGGGTGCCAGGCTGACCCCGCATGGGACCACTGCCTCACCCTGCTGCAGGACCACAGCCCCACGGGTGCCAGGCCGGTCCCCACGGGATCGCCTCCCCGCGGGCGCAGGCCGAGCCCCGGGGCTGACGCCCGCGTCCCCGCAGGGAGCACTGGCAGGACAAGGAGCGGCGGCTGCGGGGGCGGCTCCGCCGGATCCTGCCCATCGACGTGCACCAGCCGGACCCGCTGGGCGCCCCGCTGCGCCCGCCGGCCGACGCGCTGCTCTCCGCCTTCTGCCTGGAGGCCGTGAGCCCCGACCGGGCCAGCTTCGCCCGGGCGCTGGCCCACGTGGGCTCGCTGCTGCGCCCGGGCGGCCACGCGCTGCTGCTGGGCGCCCTCGGCGAGTCCTTCTACCTGGCGGGCGCCGCGCGCCTGCCCGTGGTGCCGCTGGCCGAGGACGACGTCCGCGGCGCCCTGGCCGGGGCCGGCTTCGCCCTCCGCGATTTCCGCTCCTACCTCATGCCGCCCGCCCTCAAGACCGGCGTGGACGACGTGGCCGGCGTCTTCTTCGCCCACGCGCAGAAGCCGCCGGAGGCCTGAGCCCCCCCCAGCCTGTCCCTGAGCCCCCGGCCAGCCCCGACGGCGCCCTGCCAAAGCTGGATTTCGGAAAGCTGCTCCTGAGCCCCCCCCACCCCGTCCCYGGTGCCCCCCACGCTGCCCCCCAATAAACCTTGAGCTGCAGAGCACGGTGTGAGGCGGCTGCAGGCGGCGCGGTGAGCCGGCCCCGGGGGAGAGGGGAGGCGCACGGCAGGGCAGGCATGGGGCACGCAGTGGGGCAGCATGGTGGGCATGCAGAGAGGGTGGGGGCACACCAAGGGTGGGTGTGGGGCACGCCCTGGGGCACGATGTGCGTGGGCTACACCCCAGGGTGGATATGGGGCAGCCAGTGGGGCAGGCGTGGGGTGCAGTGCAGGGTGGATATGGGGCACACTGTGGGGTGACAGCAGGGGGTCTGGGGCACAGTGCATGTGCAGGCATCGCGTGGCACGGCGGGGTGCAAGGGGCCTGGGCGCGCAGTGGGGCTGGGCGAGGGTGCCCCATGGCAGGGGCGCGGAGCAAGGCGGTGGCGGGGCAGCAGCCAGGCACTGGCGTAGATTAAAAACCAACTTTATTCAGAGCCCACGACACACAGGGGBGAAGGGGGGGTTGTGGGGGGTCCTGGGGGGCACAGCCCCTCCCCAGGGCGCCCCAGGGACCATGGATGAGCAAAAGCACCCTGTCAGCCCCACACATCACACCAACAGCCCGGACCCCACGTCAGGCAGGGGCTGAGCCCCCGAAGGCGGAGCAGCCCCCACGCACACGGGCACCCCRAGCACCCCCGGGCGCGTACGCGGCACACGCGCGTGCCGGGGCGCAGGCACCATCGGGCACAAGCACCGCGCAGCCCCGTGGGGCACACACCCGCCCCCCGCCCCGTCCCCCCGCTGCGCCGCCGGCCCCGACAGCCATTGCCACCTCGCGGGCTGTGGGGCTCCGCGGCAGCGGCGGCCGCTGGCGTGGCGCGGGCAGCAAGCCGGGCCGGGGCCGGGGCGCCGGCTGCCCCTGGGAGGCCCAGCGAGAGCAAAGCCAACCTCGGAAGGCAACGGAAGGCAGGAGCCCGCGGCCCGGGGGCCGAGGGGGCTGGGCGGCGGGGCTCCGCTTGGCACACGGCGGGGCGGCGCCCCAGGGAGGCCTCCGCGGGCAGCGGCCGGGGGGCTGCTCTTCCCCCCGCGCCGCTAGTCCGCTTTGAAGAGGTCCGAGTTGGCCTTCAGGAGGTAGAGGCTGTCGTCCACGAGGAAGCTGCGGAGAGGAGGGGGAGAGGCGGGYGGCTGCCAGGGGCTGCGAGGAGGGTCGGGGGTGCCGGGGCTGCGGCTCGGCCCCAGCCCGCTGCCCCCCGCGGCCGTGGGGAAAAGCCCCGGAGCCGGGGCTGGAGGCCGGGATGTGCCCTGGCAGGGCACAGCTGCACCCTCCGGCCCCCGCGCCAGCTGCAGGGGCTTCAGTAGGGACACGGGGGTCCCCCAACTCCCCCCAGGGAACACGGCCAAATCTCAGGGCTTTCTGGCTTCCAGGGATCGGCAGCGGGGTGCCCCAGCACCCCATGRGCAAGAGAGGGGCACCCATCCGGGAGAGATGGGGGTCCAGCCCCCCGCGAAGGGGGTGGGCCAGGGCACTGACCTGTAGAAGAGCACGTTGAGGGGGATGGTGCTGATGTGCCACATGGCGTGGGCGTCCAGCACCCAGAAGAGCGGGGGGAAGTCGAGGAGCTCGAGCAGGGCGAGGGCCTGCAGGAGCAGCACCACCACGGCGCACTTCCAGACGTGGGGCAGGCGCGGGCGGTTCTGCACGCACCACCACAGCCACCAGAAGAGGTTGAGGAGGCCTGGGGAGCACCGGGGAGACAGGAGCACCCGCTCGGTGCAGGCCGGACCCACCGGCAYGGCCCTCCCACGCCGGCTCCCGGGATCACCCTCCGACCCACAGCCACCACCGTSTCCTCCCCACCGCGGGCGGACGGATGCGCGTCGGGGCCTCACCGATCGTCACGTTCGCGGCCATGTTGTAGCCGTAGTCAAACCGGACGAGCGTCAGGTAGGAGATGTGGCAGGTGAGGAAGAGGAGGAGGAAGGCCCTGAAGATGCTGATTAAGGCTGGCCGCTTCAGGCCCAGCGTCCTGGGGGACAAGGAGGAAGTTTGGGGTTTGTGCAGCTCCGGGCAGGGCTGGGGACGCAATGGGCACAGCGCCCGGCCTGCCCCACGGCGAGGCTCCTCACCGGCCCCAGCAGCGTCCCCCGGAGCCGGGACGCGAGCGGGGCGCTGGCTGCGGAGGGCGAGCCCGGCGCCACAGCTCACCTGACACAGCACAGGTAGATGGAGTGCAGGACGACGGCCGAAGCGCAGAAGTAATCCAGCTTCTGCGAGACACGAGGCCAGGTTGGGAGTGCAGAGAGCAGGGATAACACAGACGGGGTCCAGAGGGTCAAGAGCTTTCAGGACAAACTCAGCAAGGTCCAGAGGCGAGAAAGTCCCTCCAGACCCAGGCAGGAACAACCAGACCCCAGGGCAGGTGTGGAGACAGAGGGTGACGAAGCCGCAGGACACGCTGCGGCATGTCAGGAAGGGGCAGCCCCACAGCCACCGGCGCCAGCTCCGCAGGGTGACACTCACCTCCGTTACAGCTGTGTCCTTCGTATGGAAAACAGTGGACCAGAACCAGGCATTTAAGGAGACCTAGGGGAGGAGGTGGCTGGTTAGACAGGGAAATCTCAGGCTGGGGCAATCACGACCTGGGAGTCTCGAGAGGAGAACCAGAGCGGCAGCATCCTCTCAATCCCCACTTAAACCCCGCAAGCCCTTTGCTCAGCGGAGGCTCTCCTGGGGCGCGCACGGCATCCCAGGACCCCTCGCTGCTCGCTGCCCCGTTGCCAACAGCTTTGATCGACTCCCTGCCCGACYGGCAAACGTCAGGCTCAGCCGGCGAGAGCAGCGCAGCTCGCGGCACCCACCGAGAGCGGGTACGCTCCGACGCCAAAGCCCGGCCGCAGGGCCGCGAGAATCGGCGTGGCTACACTTAATCACCTTGTTAACCGCGGCACGCTGCACGGCGAAAGATTAAACAGCCACTGCTATTAGCTAAGTGCCAATTACTAGTTTCAATCACGTTCCCCCTAACCAGCTTGTCAGTCTCATTATCAAACAAGAGTGCCCCGAAAATTGGATCTGGAGACGCGAGCTGCCGGGGCAGGCGGCAGCTAATGGAGCTGTGCAGGGTTTGCTGATCAGCTGTTTATTTAAAAGCCCTTGAGACTGCTCTCTGGCAGAGGATGCCCAGGCAAGCGCTGCCTGCCCAGTGCCGCGCTCAGCGCAGAGCCTCCTCCTCCGCCWCTCGCGCACCGGCTGCGGCTGCTCGGGCAGTTGCACCGCTGCCGGCACCAACTGGGAACCGGCGTCAGCTCTCTCGCGTAGCCGACCCGGGCGGGAAGACAACGCGCYGTGGTGGGGTCACAGGGCTCGTTTTGTGCCTGGGTGGTTTTATAAGCAGCAACACCCCCGACAACGACCTGGTCAGCAAGCAGCCAAACCCCGCGCCCCAAGGCTCCAGACAGCTCCTGCGGGGCGAGGAAAGCGGCTCCCACCCACGCACAGGTCTGTTTTGAGCGGCAGCGATTTCCCCCTGCCCTGGCACAGGGAGGTTACTGCAGGCAAGAGGCACTGAACGCTCACGGCCCAGCGAGAAGCCCCTGCACAAAGCCTGTCCCCTCGGCCTGCCGAAGCCAGCAAGGGCAGTGAAGGAGGGAGGCTGTCCCCCAGAAGGACAGCTCTGTGGAGCGCAGGGACGGTGCCGTCCATGGGGAGGGCAGAGACGAGGCAGCTCCGGGAGCACGGGCAGGAGCAGAGGGCAATCGCACAACTCACATCAACCAGCCCCAGACCCCTGTGGGCAGGAAGCCGGGCAGCAAACGTGAACCAAGACTGGGGGGTCCAGCCACCCCCCTACACAGGCTGGCTGAGAGCCAGAGCCACAGCAGATGGGAACAGGGCCACGAGACAGGGCTCCCCCGCAGCCCTCCGGGACCCCACGGAGCACATCCTGCTGCTTCGGGGCACCCAAGCTGGCTCAGAGGACTGATCCCTCTCGCGGGAGCAACGTATCAGTCACCACCGACCAGAGAGCCCCTCAGCTTGCTGGACCCTGAAATAACCCCGGAGGGTCCCTGGGAGAAGGGGGCGATGGCACAGGCTAACAGGGGACCTTGGAGGAGCAGTGAGAGAGCAGGGAACGGCTCCTCGCTGCAGCCCTGCCCTCCCTGGGCAGCCCCACAGCGAAGGCGCCTGTGCGAGCGCAGCTCACCCAGGCGAAGGTGATGCACGTGTGGTACATGGGCGAGGAGGGCGGGACGGAGGCTTTGTAGCGGTGCAGCATCACAAAGCTGGCGAGTCCGTTGAGGAAGGAGGCGAAGGCAGACGCGGGCTCCTGGAAGAACAGGAAGCGAGAGAAGGGCCACTAGAACAGAAAACAGGAAGGAGACGGATGACAGACACGTTAGCTGCGTGGACCGCACCGTTCTGCTGGACACRGCGCCCAGCAGTTGCTGGGCGCAGCCCTCACGGACGGAGGAGCCGGGTGCTGGCCGGGTGTTAGCACCCTCGTCGCGGGGCTCTGCCCGGGGGGCTCAGGCAGCCGCTGCCGGAATGGCCCGAGGCGGCTGGAGCGTGCCTGGCACCCTGGGCAGAGGGAGGACCGGGCAGCTCAGAGGCCAAAGGGATGGGGCAGGAGAGGACAGGCCGGTGCGCGGGGCCGCCCCAGGCCTCGGGGACACGTCTCCCTCACAAGCACACGGTGCTGGGTGCCGACCCGGCTCACCTTGCCGTGGAACTGAGGCACTTTGTAGCCGCCCTGGACGTAGGCCCGCACCGTGAGCCACATGCACTCGTACTTGCAGTCATCTCGGCAGGTCCAGCCTGCAGCGGAGGGAGAGGAGCTGGCRGCCAGCACAGGCCTCCGAGGATGGGCAGGGGTCTCTCAGGGGCTCGGCACTTCCTGGGTGCCCCGTCCCCAGTCACAGAGCCCACCCCAGTCAATCCCAGTGCAGACACCGGTGTTTCCATTAGGCAGAACAGTCTGAACACCCCAGCACCTAGRGGTGCTGGGGCCCAGATCGGGGCAAAGAGGAGCCCACTAGGGTTTGCCCTGCCCAGTTGGGGGGATGTCCACTGTGCTGGGCACAGGCAGGGCCAGTGCCTGGGCTCCAGTCTTCCCCAGTGTCCCCCAGCATGGCCCCGCACCCCCGATACAGCTGAGTGTCCTTCCAGAGCRGCGGTTCAGCTCAGCCCAGCACAGCCCCAGTACAGCCCATTAACACCTACCAGGGCACAGAACTCCTCAGCATGGCCCAGTGTCCCTCAGCATGGCCCAGTTACCTCCAGTACGGCCCAGTGTCCCGCACAGGGGCCTAGCGAACCCAGCATGCTTCCAGTA
>NW_028186818.1:19469-21032 GCF_003343005.1 Rhea americana | reverse complement strand
CCAGTATGGCCCCATGACCCCCAGCATGCCTCCAGGATGGCCCAGTGTCTCCCAGCATGGCCCAGTGTTCCCCAGAATGGCCCAGTACGGCCGCAGCACGATCCAGAGCCCTCCCAGTACGGCCTGGTCCGGCCCCAGAGCCCCGGGGCCGCTCACCCGCCCGGGGCGGCGTTGTAGGCGGGGCTCCAGAGGGGCGTGGCCTCGTCAGGGGGCGTGGCCTCCCCGCGCCCAGCCAACGGGTGCGCGGGGCGGGCCCGGCCGTACCTGTGAGGCTCATGTAGAGCGGTTGGCGGGCGCGGAAGTGCCGCAGCGCCGCCCCCGAGCAGTTGCGCCGCTCGCAGCGGGACAGGCAGTCCCGGTACAGGGGCTCCCGGTCGCCCTGCGAGCCGCGAGCAGGGCCCGGCGCCGCCGCCGCCCCCAGCAGCAGCAGGAGCGCGGCCCGAGCGGCGCCCCCGGCCGCCATCGCCGCCCGGCCCCGCCGCTTCCGGCCGCTGCCCCGGAAACGCCGCTGCGCCGCGGAGCACCACGGGATATAGCGCCCCCGCCGGACGGGGAGCATAAGGGATACGGCGCCCCCAGTGGCCGAGGAGCATCACGGGATATAGCGCCCCCCAATGGCCGGGGAGCATAAGGGAGACAGCGCCCCCAGTGCATCACGGGATATCGCGCCCCTCAGTGGCCGAGGGGCATCAGGGGCTATAGCGCCCCACTGCGGCCGAGGAGGATCACGGGATATAGCGCCCCCCTCAATGGCCCGGGGAGCATCACGGGATATAACGTCCCACCCAGAGGCTCATGGGACGGCGCCGGGGGTCAGAGCAGCGCTGGGCCTGGTGGCACCCGCCGCCCCCTCAGCGAGGGCCCTTCCCCGGGAGCCCCTTCCCCGGGAGCCCCTTCCCTTCCCCGGGAGCCCCTTCCCTTCCCCGGGAGCCCCTTCCCCGGAGCCCCTTCCCTTCCCCGGGAGCCCCTTCCCCGGGAGCCCCTTCCCGCGCAGCTCCGGGGGCTCGGCGCCCTGAACGGCGCCCCTCCTCCAGCCCGCCGGGCCGGGCCGCCCCCTCGGCCCAGAGCTCCGCCCGCGGCCCACCACCGACCCGACGTGCTGGGGCCGCCCCCTGCCCCAGGGCCGCCCCCTGCCCCACACCCCCGCGCTGTCCCTGCGCTGCAGCCCTGCCCCACGCCCCGGCGCTGCCCCAGAGCTCGGCGCTGTCCCCGTACCCCAGCGCTGTCCCCGTGCCCCAGCGCTGCCCCAGAGCTCAGCGCTGTCCCCGTGCCCCAGCGCTGCCCCATAGCTCAGCGCTGCCCCATAGCTCAGCCCTGCCCCGTACCCCAGCGCTGTCCCAGAGCTCGGCGCTGCCCCAGAGCTCGGCGCTGTCCCCGTACCCCAGCGCTGCCCCATAGCTCAGCGCTGTCCCCGTGCCCCAGCGCTGCCCCATAGCTCGGCGCTGTCCCCGTGCCCCAGCGCTGCCCCATAGCTCGGCGCTGTCCCCGTACCCCAGCGCTGCCCCATAGCTCGGCGCTGTCCCCGTGCCCCAGCGCTGCCCCATAGCTCGGCGCTGTCCCCGT
>NW_028186818.1:5483-17344 GCF_003343005.1 Rhea americana | reverse complement strand
CCCGCCTCGCCGTCCCCACCTTCCCGGGCCGGTTTCCCAGGCTGGCCCAGCCCCAGGGTGGTGCCAGGGGGCCGCCCCAGGGTGCTGTGGCCCCGGGCTCGCCCTGGGGCCGGGCCGGGCCGCCCCACGCGGCCCCCGGGGACGCGCGAAGGGGCCGGAGGCGCGACGGACGGCCCGCCTGCCCCACGCCGCCGTGCGAGCGGCCCCGCCGGAAGCCCATAGGAAGCTGTTGGAAGCAGCTCCGGAGGTTCTCGGCGGTGGCGGCCTCCGCGGCATTTCCTGCGGAGGCCGGCGCTCCGGGCTCGGCTTCCCGCGGGGCTGCTCGGGGTGTCCCCCCGCCAGCAGTGCCAGCGCCGCGCTGACGTCCCGCTCTGTCCCCGCAGTGTGCACCGGCACCGACATGAAGCTGCTGCGTCCCTCCAGCCCCGAGAGCCACTACGAGACCCTGCGGCACCTCTACCAGGGCTGCCGCGTGGTGCAGGGCAACCTGGAGCTCACCTACCTGGCCCCCGATGCTGACACCACCTTCCTCAAGGTGAGCTGGCTGGGGACACCCCGAGGTGGCCGGGGACGCCCCGAGGCGGTGGCACGGCCRGGGACCCCCCGGGCGCCACGCCGGAGGCCCTCACGCGCCGCCCCTCCGTCCCCAGGACATCAAGGAGGTGCAGGGTTACGTGCTCATCGCCGAGAACCAGGTGAGCCGCCTGGAGCTGCAGAGCCTGCGCATCATCCGGGGCACGCAGCTCTTCGAGGAGCGCTACGCCCTGGCCGTGCTGGGCAACGCCGGCCCCGCGGGCGCKCCGGGGCTCCGCCAGCTCGGCATGAGGCACCTCACAGGTGGGTGCTGGGTGCCTCACCGGGCCTGGGTGCTTGRGGGTGCCGGGGGGTGCTGGTCCCTGCTTGGGGCTGAATGTTCGGGCTGGGCATCTCTGCCTGAGACTGGGTGTCCCCATGGGGCTACCAGCCCCCTCTGGTCCCTTGTCCAGGATTGAGTGTCCCCRTGGAGCTGCGGGTCCCCACCTGGGGCTGGGTATCCCCGTTGGCCCCTGCCCAGGGATGGGTTTCCCCATGGGGCTGCCAGCCGCCCGGTGGTCCCTGCCCGGAACAGTGAGTGTCCCCACAAAGATGCTCGTCCCCACTGGTCCTTGCTGATCCCTGTCCCGGGCTGGGTGTCCCTGTAGGGCTGGGTTTCCCCACGGGGATAGGTGTCCCCTCTGGGTCGCCTGGGCTGGGTCTCCCCATGAAGCTGATGGTCCCCGGGTGTCCCCACGGCGCTGTCAGTACCCCGCTGGTCCCTGCCCAGGGCTGGGTGTCCCCGCAGGGCTGGCTGCCCCTGCGGGGCGGGCGCTGGGGCCGGGTGCTCACGCCGGTGGCGGTGCCYGCACAGAGATCCTGAAGGGTGGGGTGCGCATCGAGAGGAACCCCCAGCTCTGCTTCCAGGAGACCATCCTCTGGGCCGACATCCTGCACCGGCACAACGAGCTCCGTGGCGAGACCCACGTGGAGAGCACCCGCAGCCGCAGCTGTGAGCCCCACGCCGGGCCGGGAGGGGGGGGGACGTCCTGGGGGAATGGGGCGGGCAGGGGTCCTACCTGCTGGGAGCTGCGGCATCGCCGGGGTGCTGTTCCCACGGGGTGCCTGGGGCAGGATGCGGAGGCCGCTCATGTTCCCCCGCCTCGGCCAGGTCCTGACTGCCGGGAGCTGTGCACGGAGGGGCACTGCTGGGGCGATGGGCCGCAGGACTGCCAGACACGTGAGTATGGCGCCTGGAGCCAGCCCTGGCTGCGGGAACCCCCAAAATCCCTGCCCCTCAGCTGAACCGAATCCCTGCCCTGTGCATCCCTAAAACCTCTGCCTTGGGGATCCCCACCTGCTTCCACAAATCCCTGCCACAGAGACCCCTGAATTCCCTGCCCCATGAATGCCCCATTTACCCCCCAAAGCTTTCAGGGCTCCCCACTGATCCCTGAGCCCAGGACCCCCCTTCCCCCCCAGGTCCCTGTGCCCCCCAGCTCCAACATGGCGGGGCGGGGGAATCCCTGGGCCGGGGTGGGTCTGGCAGACCAGCACCTAGGGTGAGGCTGGGGTGGAGGATCCAGTCCTATGGCCTCAACTCCTGGCAAAGGGTGGAGGGCCCCCAACGTCCCTCCTCTCACGAGGGGAAGCCCAAGGGGGTCCCTGTCCCCACCGTGTCCTTCTTCTCCCCCCTAGTGACCAACAGCATCTGCCACGGGTGCCCCCGCTGCAAGGGCACGAAGCCGACGGACTGCTGCCACGAGCAATGTGCCGCAGGCTGCACCGGCCCCAAGCACTCCGACTGCCTGGTGGGCACCGGGGCCGGGGGGGCGCGGGGCTGGCAGGGGGCTCCTGGGGAGCAGGCTGGGGGTTATTAGAGGTCTCTGGGGTAAAAGGTCTCACTGTAGCCCCTCATGCCCCAGGCTTGCCTGAACTTCAACCGGAGCGGGATCTGCGAGCTGCACTGTCCCCCCCTTGTCATCTACAACTCGGACACCTTCGAGTCGGTGCCCAACCGCGACGGGCGCTACACCTTCGGCGCCAGCTGCGTGAGCCAGTGCCCCTGTGAGTCCTGCGCCGCGCCGGGCGCCGAGCGTGGCTGCGCCGGCCCCCAGCCCTGACCGCCAAGCCCTCCCGCCTTGCCCTAGATAACTACCTGGCGACGGAGGTGGGCTCCTGCACCCTCGTGTGCCCCCAGAACAGCCAGGAGGTGAGCGTCAACAACGTGCAGAAGTGCGAGAAGTGCAGCAAGCCCTGCCCGGAAGGTAAACAGCCTGCGGGGCGCCTGGGCACGGCTCAGGGGACAGCCCCAGGGGTCTGCCTGCATTAACCTGGGGGGCTCTAGGCTCCCTGAGAGGTCCGGGGAATCCCTGGGGGGCCCAGAACTGCTGGRAAGGTCCCCTGTGTCCCTGTAGTGCCAAGGGTTGCGCTCTCCAGAAGGAGCAGGGATTCAGCATTGGGAGGGTCCCTGCAGGGTGTCCCCCACCCTGGGTGTCCCGTCCCCCACCCAGCCCTGCTCTGCCCCCAGTGTGCTACGGGCTGGGCGTGGATTTCCTCAAGGGCGTCCGGGCCGTGAACGCCTCCAACATCCAGCACTTCGCTGGCTGCACCAAGATCTTCGGCAGCCTGGCCTTCCTGCCCGAGACCTTCGCTGGGTAAGCACCCCGCACCCCGCCGCGTCTCCCTGCGGGGTCTGCCGGGACCCACACCAGGACCTGCCCCCCTCCAACCTCCATCCCATCTCCGCCAGCGATCCCAGTACCAACACGGCGCCCTTGGACCCCAAGCTGCTCTGGACCTTCGAGAGCCTGGAGGAGCTGACAGGTGAGAGTGACAGCACTGAGGACAGGGGCCGCCCGGCACAGGGGGGGACGCCCTGGGCAGGCTCAGGGGCGCCCCACCGTGCTGTGACACCGCTCTGCTCCTCACAGGTTTCCTGTACATCGCGGCCTGGCCTCCGAGCCTGCCRGACCTGCGCGTCTTCCAAAACCTGCGCATCATCCGGGGCCGCGTGCTGCACAAGTGAGTGGGCGCAGGGCCGCGCGGGCCCGGGGAGTGAGCGAGCGTGGCCGTGCCCGCTCACCCGGCCCGTGTCTCGCAGTGGGGCCTACTCGCTGACGCTGCAGGACCTGGCCGTGACGGCGCTGGGGCTCCGCTCCCTGCAGGAGATCAGCAGCGGGATGGTGCTCGTCCACCACAACCCCCAGCTCTGCTTCCTCCAGAAGGTTCCCTGGGATAGCATCTTCCGCAACCCCCGCCAGCGCCTCTTCCAGACCCACAACAAACCCCCAGAGCAGTGCGGTAAGGGGGCTGTCCTCCCTCCACTGCGGCCCCGCACGCTGCCCTGCAACCCCTCTGCGCCGCTGGCCCCCAACCTCGGCACCCAGCACCAGAGGAGGGAGAGCCAGCAGCCCCATGGCCCCGGGCAGTAACAGTGCCCCCCTCCAGAGAGCGAGGGGCTGGTTTGCTTCCAGCTCTGTGCCAACGGGCACTGCTGGGGCCCTGGCCCAACCCAGTGCGTCTCCTGCGAGCGGTTCATGCGCGGCCAGGAGTGCGTCGCCTCCTGCAACCTCCTGGATGGGTGAGTACGGGGCTCAGCCTGGCCGGCGGGGAGAAGGGCAGGCCCCCTTCCACCTCCCCGTTGCAGCTGGAGGGGCTGAAGGACTCGTTCCTCGTGCAGAACGGTGCACACTCCTGTCTCCGCACAGAGCTGTCCGGGAACACGCCAATGGGACGCGGTGCCTCCCCTGCCACCCTGAGTGCCAGCCCCAGAACGGCACCGAGACCTGCTTCGGATCAGTGAGGACATGGGCACGGGCTGGGGGCGTCCCCTGTGCAGGGAGGGGCGGCCGTGGCCCCTCTGTGCACGCCAGCGTCCCTCACCGTCCCTCTGCGCAGGAGGCGGACCAGTGCGTGGCCTGCGCCCACTACAAGGACGCCCAGAACTGCGTGCGCAAGTGCCCGAGCGGGGTGAAGGCCGATGCCTCCTTCGTGCCCATCTGGAAGTACCCAGACGAAGACGGCGTCTGCCAGTTCTGCCCCACCAACTGCACGCATTCGTGAGTGCAGGGCCGGCCAAACGCCAGGCACGAGCAGGGAGGCACGGGCAGCTGCTCAGGGGGGCTCTCTGTGTCCCTAGGTGCACGATCCGGGATGAGGATGGCTGCCCTATGGACCAGAAGCCAAGGTACGTGCCCACCTGCCCTGAACCCCACGTCCCACACATCTTGGGTGCTAGGGGGCTCCTCCAGCCAGGAGCCTGCCCCAGACGGGGCAATAGCACAAACAGCATCGTGTCCCCAGGCACCATCCTGGTGCCAGGGGATAGGGCAGGCCAGGCTGCCCCCGTAGCCGCTGTCCCCCTGTCACCTGCTGTCCTGCAGCCAGGTGACGTCCATCATTGCTGGCGTGGTGGGGGCCCTGCTGGTTGTCGTCCTCCTGCTCATCACTGTCGTCTGCGTCAAGCGCCGGCGGCAGCAGGAGAGGAAGCACACCATGCGGCGGCTGCTGCAGGAGACGGAGGTGGGGCGCGCAGAGCCGGAGCCCGCAGCTCTCGCAGCGTGGCCTGACCCTGGGACGGCCGGAGCTGGGCGCTGGGGGGAGCCCAGCAGCAGCACCCCTCACCCATCTGTGCCCCACAGCTGGTGGAGCCACTGACACCCAGCGGGGCCCTGCCTAACCAGGCCCAGATGCGGATCCTCAAAGAGACGGAGCTCAAGAAAGTGAAGGTTTTGGGCTCCGGTGCCTTCGGCACCGTCTACAAGGTGAGGGGCAGGTGGCACCGCCTGTCCATCCCCATCTTCATCCCTGCTCTGCACTCCCTTACCAGCTCCCCCCCTCCAGGGCATCTGGATCCCTGATGGGGAGAGCGTGAAGATCCCCGTGGCCATCAAGGTGTTGCGGGAGAACACGTCACCCAAAGCCAACAAAGAGATCCTGGACGTGAGTGGTGCAGGCGGGTGGGCAGCGGCGGCCAGCGCTGTCCTCGCAGCTCCCCACCCAGCCCAGTCTCCCTTGCCGCTTGCAGGAGGCCTATGTGATGGCGGGGGTGGGCAGCCCCTACGTGTCCCGGCTGCTGGGCATCTGCCTCACCTCCACGGTGCAGCTGGTGACGCAGCTGATGCCCTACGGCTGCCTCCTGGACTACGTGCGGGAGAACAAGGACCGCATCGGCTCCCAGGACCTGCTCAACTGGTGTGTGCAGATCGCCAAGGTAGGACGGGGGATCCAGAGGGACCTGGTGGGGGCGGGGGATACGGCGTGGGCACCAGGGGCCTGGGCCAGCCTGATGCCTGTTGCCCCCCAGGGGATGAGCTACCTGGAGGAGGTGCGGCTGGTGCACCGGGACCTGGCTGCTCGCAACGTCCTTGTCAAGAGCCCCAACCACGTCAAAATCACCGACTTCGGGCTGGCCCGGCTGCTCGACATCGACGAGACTGAGTACCACGCCGACGGCGGCAAGGTGGGGGGCCGGGGGATGCGGGGACCATGCCCTGGGGGGCAAAGTGGTGGGGACCAGGGACCGCATCTCCCCTGGAGCTGCGTCCCCTGGGGATGGCCAGACCCCGCACGCCCGCTCACCTGTCTCTGTCCACCCAGGTCCCCATCAAGTGGATGGCGCTGGAGTCCATCCTCCGCCGGCGGTTCACGCACCAGAGCGACGTCTGGAGCTACGGTACGTCGAGCTGGCCCCAGCCCCGGGCATGGTGCCGAGGGCAGCACGCTGGGGGGCCAAAGGCATCGCTCACCCCCAGCTTCCCCCCCCGGCAGGCGTCACCGTGTGGGAGCTGATGACGTTTGGGGCGAAGCCGTACGACGGGATCCCTGCCCGGGAGATCCCCGACCTGCTGGAGAAGGGCGAGAGGCTGCCGCAGCCGCCCATCTGCACCATCGACGTCTACATGATCATGGTGAAATGTACGGGGCGGGGGGATGCGGCCAGGGCCCCRGGACGAGGCGCCACGGGGACATTCATCCCAGCAGGGAGGGGCCGGTGCGTGGGGGCACCAGCCCTCACGGCACCCGCTTCTGCCCTAGGCTGGATGATCGACTCCGAGTGCCGGCCCAAGTTTCGCGAGCTGGTCACCGAGTTCTCCCGCATGGCCCGGGACCCCCAGCGCTTCGTGGTCATCCAGGTACGCGGGTCCTCAGGGTGGGGGGCCTGCCCCTCACCGGCTCCTCGGGGCAGGACACGGGCACTGACTGCTCCCCTCGCCCCCAGAACGACATGATCGGGCTGCCCAGCTCCATTGATAGCACCTTCTACCGAGCCCTGCTCGAGGAGGAGGACATGGACGACTTGGTGGATGCTGAGGAGTACCTGGTCCCTCACCAAGGCTTCTTCAGCGCCGAGACCTCCACCACCTACCGCAGCCGCATCTCCTCTACCCGCGTACGTGCTCCCTTGCTGGGCAGGGGCCGGGTGCTGGCACGGGGATGGGCTGTCTYGAGCCCTTGTTCCTGACAGAGGGTTTGGGTAACCTGGTGCCAACGGTGCCAGGGCACCTCTGGTGCACAAGGGCACGAGCCAGGGCCAGGCAAGGCTGCAGCCATGTCTGTGCTGGGGGAACACTGGGCGCAAAGTCTCTCACGCTGCCCAGAGGGCCCAGCCCGCCTGCAGACCCCAGACCTCCAGCGTCAGCACCGCGGCCTGGGTGGAAACGGCCCTGGCCCTGGCGCCGTGCCTGACTCCTGTACCCTGTCCCGCACCCAGAGCACCGCAGAGAGCCCGGCGGACGCAGAGAGCGAGGACTTGGCCGCCTTCCCCTTCCCACCCCAGAGCGTGGCGGAGGGGCCGGAGAGCCCCGCTCCGGAGGCGCTGGAGGGGGAAGCCGCAGCCAAGGCAGCCTTGCAGAGCCCGCCAGCGCGGGAGCCCAGCACGCCGCAGCGATACAGCGAGGATCCCACGGGGCTGCCGAGCGACGAGAACGAGGGCCTGGAAAACGATGGCTTTGCCCCCCTGTCCCCCTGCGCTGCCATGCCAGGTAGGAAGGGGTGGGAGGGGGCGGCTGAGGGCTCCTCCGGGGGCTGCGCAYGTTGGACCAGCCCCTGACGCTCCCCTCGTGCCCACAGAGTACGTGAACCAGGCTGGGGAGCCCCGGTCTCCTCCCCGGCACCCCTGTGCACCACCGTCCCCACCAGATAAGCCCAAGGGCCACCAAGGCAAGAACGGGCTCATCAAGGAACCAAAGCACCCCTTCGGGGGGCCCTTTGGCCACGCCGTGGAGAACCCCGAGTACCTGGCGCCCCCCTGCCTGCCCGGCCCCGGCCCCTTCAGCCAGGCCTTCGACAACCCCTACTACTGGAACCAGGACCCCTCCAAGGCCGGCGGTGCCGAGGCCAGCGCCGACGTGACGCCCACAGCCGAGAACCCCGAGTACCTCGGCCTCGCCGACGCCGTCACACGGCCCACGGACGCGGCCGTGTAGGGCCGGGCCACGGCGACCCCCCTTCACTGAGGCAGCTCGGGGAGGGATGGTGTGCAGCGGCCCACGAACACAGGGCTGGGCTGGGCTGGGCGGCGCCCGCGCCAACGCGGCGGGGCTGGCAGAGCCCAGGACCTGCGGGACGGAGCGCGGCAGCGCCTGCGGGGCCGAACGCCCCCCGTGAGCCGGGGGATGGAGCTCAGGCTGTGAGGGGGAGCAGCACAGGGCGCTCTGCCCCGCAGCCAGGACCGGGGCCAGCCCCGCTCCAGCACAGCCTTCCCTTGCCGCCTGCAAGCGCTGAAGAGCTTCAAGCCCACAGGGCCCAGGACCCTTCACACCTGTGCAGCGCGCGTGTCCCGGAGAAGGACAAGGGAAGCCAGAGGCAGCAACGTCCCAGGACACAGCTGAGCAGCCCTCCGCCGGGGCTCCGGAGCTGCCTCTGCCGACGGGAGCCAGTGCTCACAGCACCAGCAGCCGGGGAGCAGCGACCCAGCAGGAGCTGGCTGGGTACACACACACCTCCTCGCCGCTGTGCTATTTATTGCTGTTTTCTACACCTGCTGCTTCCCTCCCCAGCCCCTTTGGGCTCCCTATCTAGCTAACAGCACACATCCCCCTGCCCCAGCAGCACCCCAAAGACTTCATTACTGCTCACATCTCCAGACCTGTCCCAGTTGGAYCCGTGCCGGGAACCTTGCTCACATCACCCTCCCCACCCCGGAGCCCGGGCCAGGCCGGGACACACAGACTTGCACTGAGACCAGGGTGACACAGCCGCCAGGCCTCTGCSTTGGCCCAGACACCTGCTGGATTATTTTGAAGCCGACTGTATCACACCTAGGTGTATATTTGATAATTGTACATTGTTTTTCTACTTCGCTTGTCTGCCTGGTTCCCCCCATTCTCCGGCGTCTGCCCTTTCCCATCGGCAGCTGACACGGGACTGGGGAGCCGTTCCCGTTTCCCAGGGACCAGAGCTTCCCTTCGCCCTGGCCCCACTGGGCTCAGCTCCCACCCAGGGAGGTAAGAGAGGGCAGGACCCACTTACCTGGTGGTAAAGTAAGAGTCTTAAACCCGCCCAGCTGCTGGCCCAGTGCAGGGCACCTGGGAGACAGGGCCTGATGTAACCCTGCTTGCACCCGCCCCCCCCCCCCCCCCCCCCCCCCCCCCCCCCCCCCCCCCCCGCCCCGAGGGACACAGCCGAAGGAGGGCCATGTTTTCCTCTGTCCTTTATTCAGCACCAGGTCACTGGGTTTATACACAGTATAGAATAAATAGGGTGCCCCACCCTCAGCTTGGCACGCGGGCTCCGCGCCAGGGGAGCGGCACCGCCAGCCCCCCCACGCTGGCACTCCCCTGGCACAGCCACACTCCCCCCGGGCTTGGCTGCCCCGTGGCAAAGGGCAGGGTCACAACAGGCGGAGAGCAAGAGCTGAGTGCGAGCGCCTGAGAAAGGGGAGGAGGGGGAAGTGTACGGCTGGTAAATAAACCTCTCGGCTCTGGGGACAGAGCCAAGCAGGGGTTCCCAGGCCCAGACGGGGCAGCCAGTCCCCACTGCCTTTGCACCAGTTTAAACAGTGACAGGAGGGACTTTAATCATTAACGAATCATGCCAAAGTTTACAGAAAGTAAGTGGTTTTCCTCTGCATTAATCTCCTGGAAGGTCTGAATCTGCAAAGTCCCCTGCGTACACCACACTTGGCTCCCGAGGGCTGTGCAGAGCGTTCACGGGCCCCACGGCACAGGGGGCACGCGAGGGTTTGTTGAACTCCCTCAAGACTCCAGCAGTTACGGGAGGAAAACCCTTCRCTGCGCCCGCCCTGCCCCGCTGGGCCCTCTAAGGAGCCCGAGCCCGGAGAGAGGAAAGGGAATGGCAAAGGCAGGCAGGGAAGCGCTCTCCCCGCCTCGGGGGAAGCTAAGCGGTACCACGGTTACACCCTTCAGCGGGCCAGGACGGATGGGGACGCGCCACCCCGGTGCTGCGCCTGGCTACAGCCACGCGGCTGTAACCACCGCGGTCAGCAAGAGCTGCCGCCTGAGGCGACGGCTGCCACGGCAGGGCTGGCCCGGCCCCCCCAGGCAGCGGCCTTCCCGGGGGGCTCCCCACGTGCCCGCGTTCCCCGACGACGTCCCCAGCCACGCAGGGAGCTAAGGGAGGCGGAGAGGAGCGAAACGTGGGGGGGCCCGGGGGAGCCGGCAGGCACTGGGAGGTCCCAGCTCAGCACAGGGACGCGGCCAGGGCTACAGGATGACGCACGGCGGGCGGCTGTTGGTGATTTTCTCGAGCGGTTCCCCATTCCTCGCTCTGCGAATCGCTTCGATCAGCTGAGGAGACAGAGGCGAAGGGGTCGCGCCCACCAGCGCGGGCCGCGTCGCAGACCGGCGCCGTGCGGGGCGCCGCGCCGCTCTGCAGCGCTCACACGTAACAAGGGCGAGGGCGAGACAGCGCCACGGGCCCGAAGCACAGCGACGCCCCATCAGCCACGGCACTGACAGCCAGGCTTTAAGGAGAGGAGCGGAGCCCCCAGAACCTGCCCCGCTTCCCCCGCGCGAGCGGCAGGCCAGGCTCGCGCTGAGGGCGGCTGCTGCCYGGGGAAGGCAGGTGGGACCGAAGCGTGGCAGGAGCACGACGCTTCCCCACCCCCCAAGCTCTGCAGAACTCGTGGGCGATGAAACAGAGACACTRAGAAGCCTCAACGGGGAAAAAAAATGGCCACAGGAGACCTGGCTGCCAAAACAAGCCTCCCTCTAGGGCCTGTCGAACCCGGCTGACACAAGGACCTGGCTGGGCCCCGGTACTTACGTCTTTCTCGTAGGGAAAGCCTCCATTCTCCAGCTTGGAGAAGACCAGCTGCCCATTAATTTCAATCTCGAAGGCACCTTAAAAAYATGCAAAGCCAAGCCGTAAACCCTGCTGCTGCCCGTGCCATGCTGTTAAATCCCAAACCAGCCCCGCAATCATTCCTGTCGCGGCAACGAGCGCCGGAGAGGCGGAAACACGGCGGCTGGGTCCGGGTCATCTCCAGAGCTGCCCGAACGTAGCCTGTGTGGCACGACTGGGCCAGCAGGCACTCGGAGCACGGCCAGAAGAGATGYGGAGGCTTCTGGAGGCTTCTGCCCTGCTCTTGGCAGACTCTAAAAGCCTCTGCGTCCGCAAAGACGCCGGTGAGGGGCTGGGACAGCCCTTGTGACGTGCAGCTGTCACACAAGCAATGCACAAACTGCCCCAGGAGCCTCGATGCACAGCCCAAAATCACAGACTCATCCACACCGTGAGCTTTAAACCCGCTCAGCCCCTCCACCCTCCCTGCACGTTCCTGAGGAACGGCGCTGAGTTTCCCCATGCTGCAACAGGGCCGGGCCCGGGCCTCACCTGTGCCCCCGAGCCTGGACTCGATCTCAATGTCGGGATACTCCTCCTTCACCGCGCTCGCCAGCTCCTGGTACGTTGCCTCGAACCCACAGGGCTCGCTGGATGCRGGGGGAGAAGCAGGTCAGGAACAGGGGCAGACAGGTCACTGGGGGGCCAAGGGGTGAGATAGCACCCCTCACCCTGACACCCCCAGACCCAACACTCTCCTTCCAGCCCCCTCAACCAACGTGGCCCCCCAGCACTGCCGGTTCCCCGCACATCCCTGTGTCCCCTCCCCAAATGCCTCCACCTCCTCAGCCCCTCCCCMAAGTCCCTCTGCGCTCCCCCACCCGTCCCCCTCCAGCCCGGCTACCGGCTCCCCGCCGCCTCCCCTGCACCCTCCAGCCCCCCGAAAAGCCCTGCGGTCGCCTGCAGGCCCCGTCCCCGCCCAGCTCCCCCGGTTCCTGCCCCGAAAGGCCCCTCTCCGCCCCGGCCTGCCCCGCCGCCGGCGCCAGCCCCGGGGGAAGGTGGCCGCGGGCCCCGACAGGGCGCACGGCACGGCACGGCAC
>NW_028186818.1:3074-4473 GCF_003343005.1 Rhea americana | reverse complement strand
GAAACTCCCCATCGCCCGGCGGGGCCGCGAGGCCGTGGGGCCGGGGTGGGCAGGGGCCCTTAGCGTGGTGCCCCACGGCGGGCGCCCCACGGCAGCGGCCACAGCGTGATGTCAGGCGGGGGCGGGAGCTGGCACAGGTAGATAAAGGCCGGGGAAAACAGGAATCCCCGGCGCGGCACGGCACGGCACGGCACGGCACGGCACGGCACGGCGGGCGCCCGCAGGTAGGAGCCAGGCCGGGGGGGCCTGCGTGGGGCTGCGGCGCCCCCAACACCCCCGACACCGGGGCCCCGCTCTGCCAGCCTCCCGTCCCTGACGCTCCTTGCTCCCTGCTCTTCCTCCTCTTCCTCCTCCTCCTCTTCCACCTGGCTCGGCCTTGCTGCCGCCCTGCCCTGGCACCGCGACGCCCCCCGGCCCCATCGCTCCCACGGCCCTGAACCCCCGGCATGGGGCCTCACTGGCTCCTGAACTCTGCCCCATAACCCCATGGCTTGGTCCCTGCCCCATAGCTCCACGGCCTGGTCCCCTGCCCCATAACCCTGAGAGCCCTGGTCCCCCGCCACCCTACGGTCCTGGTCCCCTGCCCCGTAACTCCGTGGCCCTGGTCCCTTGCCCCATAGTCCTAACAGCCCTGGTTTCCTGCCCTACAACTGTGGTGACCCTGGTCCCCTGCCCCATGGCCCTGGTGGCCCCTGGGCCATCATTAACCCGATAACCCCATGGCCTGGGCCCCTGCCCCACGGCCGTGGTGGCCCTGCTCCCTTACCCCATAGCCCCATTGGCCCTGGTCCCCTTGTGTCCCAACCCCAGGGTGCCCCGTGTCCCCCCACCGACACCACCGTCACAGCTGTACAGCCAGGGCCGGCGTCCGGGTGGCCCGAGGCCACGGTGAGGGGCTGGCAGGTCAGCAGCAGGACAGTGCCACTCCCTGCGGGGTCCCCCCCCCCGCCCTGCACCCCGGCCCCCCGGCGCAGCCAGGGCACCCCCAGCACCGAGGGCCAGCGGGCGCCGTCAGCCCGGCCGGGACAGGCCGGGGCCGGGGGCATCGCCCCGTCGTCCCCAGCGCGGCCCTGCCGTGTGCACCAGCCCGGGCCGCCTCGGCCCCCGCGGACTTGGACCCGAGCTCGCGGCGCCGTGGGGCCCGCGGGAGGCGGCGGYCGTGGGGCCGCCTGCGGGCGTGAATGATTAAACTGGCCGCCAGGCCGGCGGTGCGGGGCCAGAGGAGCCCTTCGGGACGGGACGGGGGTCCGTGACCGCCTGGTGCCGCAGCCCGGCAGCGGCTCGGTGCCGACACCTGCGCCTGCACCCGCTGCCGGAAAGCGTCTGCCTGGTTTGGGGCCAAAACGACGGGAGCGTCGGGATGGAGCCGCGGGGCCCCGGCAGCCAGCCCGGGCAGGGG
>NW_028186818.1:0-1155 GCF_003343005.1 Rhea americana | reverse complement strand
GCGGGGGGGGTGAGCAGGGCGAGGGGGCAGGCGCGGGTCGGGGGGCCGGGAGCCGCCGCGGCCGGGGCGCTCTCAGCCCCTCTGTGCCCACAGCCGGAAGCCGGCGCCGGAGGAGCCGCGCGCCTCGTCGCTGCCCTGCATCCCCAACCCCTTCCCCGAGCTCTGCAGCCCCTCCAACTCCCCCATCCTCAGCAGCCCCGCCGGGGGGCAGGGCCCCCCCCGCGAAGGCGCCTCCCACGTGAGTGTCCCGGGCACCCTGCGGACGGGGCTGGGGGGGGGGGTTTGGCTGCGTCGGGGTCCTCCGACAGCCTGGCACTGGGTCCCCTCCCGGCTGCGATCTGGGGGGGCTGGCGCTGGGGCTGAGGCCTGGCGCTCTCGTCACAGCGGCCCCAGGCCTTGCCGTGGCGGGGATGGACCATGGGGGAGCTGGGGGAGGGATTGGGCGCCCCCCCCCCCAGTGCTGCTGGCACCGGGCACATCCTGGCTCCCATTTTCACCCTYGGGAAGGGGTGGGAAATGGGGAAGGGGGGCCCAGGCGTCCTGGGGACAAAACCCCTCCAGGTGCCACCCATGGCCCACAGAAGGGCTGTGCCCATGTGACCCCCCCCGGGACCCCCCGGCTGTGCCGTCCCCGCAGGAGAGGGGCTGGGAGGAGGCGGCTGGGGGGGCGCTGGGGGCGGGGGTCCGCGGCCGGCGGCGGCGGGGGTCCCTGAGGACGCCCCCGGCGCGGGCGCGCAGGTGGTGAAGGTGTTCAGCGAGGACGGCGCGTGCCGCTCGCTGGAGGCGGCGGCGGGCACGACGGCGCGGCAGCTCTGCGAGACGCTGGTGCGGCGGGCGCACGCGCTGCAGGACCACAGCTGGGCCCTGGTGGAGCTGCACCCGCACCTGGCCCTGGGTGAGCACGGCGGCGGCGGGCGCCACGCGAGCCCCCCAGCCCGGCCCGGCCCGGCCCGGCCCGGCCCGGCCGCCGGCGCTGAGCCCCGCGCCGTGCCCCGCAGAGCGGTGCCTGGAGGACCACGAGTCGGTGGTGGAGGTGCAGGGCGCCTGGCCCCCGGGCGCCGAGAGCCGCCTCGTCTTCCGCAAGAACTTCGCCAAGTACGAGCTCTTCAAGAGCAACGGGGTAAGCGGCCGCGGGAGCGGACGCCGCGGGCACCG
>NW_028186817.1:52336-55588 GCF_003343005.1 Rhea americana | reverse complement strand
GGGGGCAGACTCAGCAGACAGCGCGGGAGTGGGGCGTGGCTCCGCGCGGCAGGGGGCGGGGCCATCTCGGCGAGGCCCCGCCCCCTCCGCCCGCGGCTCACCTTGAAGGACTCGAAGAAGCTGCCGGCGCCGCCGGCGCCGTTCTCGGGCCGCTCCTCGTCGGGGCCGAGCCCCAGCATGGCCTGGCTGTGCGCGTGCAGCTCCTCGTGCAGCGTCTCCAGCAGCGCCGCCCGCGTCCGCTCCTGCGGCGACACCGGCGCCGGCTGCAGCACCCGGCACGCGCGCACACCCCGCGCCCGCAGCCGAGCCGCCGCGGGGCTCACCTCCAGCTTGGCGAACTTGTCGGCCCGGTAGCAGGCGTACTCGGCGTTGATGAGCTTGGTGAGCAGGAACTCCTGAAACTCGGGGCCCTGCGAGGCCGAGGAGCCGCCCCGGTGGGTGCCGGCCCGCGACGCCCCCCGCGGCACCCGCRGCACCCGCCGCCGCCGCCGCTCACCTTCCTGAAGACGGCAGGGTCGGGCAGCGGGGGGCCGAAGAAGGGCACGTCGTCCCGCGCCGTGACGGAGACCTGCAGCGCGGGGCGGGGGGGGGGGCACGGCAGCATCAGGGCTCGGCGCCGATGGGGAGACCGAGGCACGGGGAGACGGGCAGGGCACGCGGCGGTGGGGGGACCCCGGCACCCGGGCTGCACCGATGGCACTCCTCTGCCCGTGCCCGGACACCTCGGACCTTGCCAAGCAGCGAACGAGAGACCCCGACGTCCAGGTGCCCCCAACCCTGTGGGGCGAGAGGCCCCAGCACCGGGCGCCCCGCACCCAGAGGCGCGAGGCGACCGGGCGCCCCGTACCTTGTAGAGGGTGCCCTGGGAGCTGGCCTGCTCGAGCTGCACCACCACGTAGGCGTGCAAGAAGTTGGAGGCGATCATGTCGGGCACGAAGGGGGTGTTCTCATCCTGGAAGACGATGGCCACGATGTCGTTGCCGATGTGGCGCTTGCGCTGCAGCTGCAGGCGAGGGGGACAGGAGAGGCGCGGGTCAGCGGCGGGAGGGCACCCGGTGGGCGCTCTGCGGCGGGCGCCTACCTGCTGGGCATCGCCCTCGGTGTAGGGCAGCTTGGTGGAGACGTGGAACATGATCTCCTTGTCGCGGAAGTGGCAGTACACTGACTCGGTGCCCGTCTGCCCATGCGTCACGTCCAGGCCGCCCCGAAACCTGCCGCGGCGCCAAGACAGGGCTGAGGCTGGTGGGCACCGCGGCGCAGGGCAGGGGGGCGCTCCGGGGTGCGCCCGCTGCCTCGCTCACCCCTTGAAGTCCTGCAGCTTGACCTTCTGGCCAAGGAAGTCGAGGAACTCCACAAAGGCCGGGCTCTCCTCCGTGGTGCCAAACAGCTCCTCCTCGGAGGTCTGTGGTGGGGACCAGCGCAGCACCAGCACCCAGCACCGGTGTCAGCACCCACCACCCCTTTCCCCTTGGTTACCTGGCCCAGCTTTTGGTAGATGACGCCAAATTTGAAGTTATTGCTGATGACGTGCTCATCGAAGGCCACGATGAGGCGGGAGGCCTGCAGACATCGAGAGGGGCTGTGTTGGCACGGTGGAGCCGGGGGCACCCCAGGGTGCTTGTTCCGCCTCCCCCCGTGCCGCCGCTCACCTTGGGGTAGAGCACGGGGTAGAAGCGGTCCACGTTGATGTCTTCACACACCAGCTACGGGGAGAAAGCAAGGTGGGGAGCAGGGTGCGGGCACAGCGCGGGCGCGCGGGGCAGAYAGGGGCACCCACCTTGGCCATCTGCACCACGTTGGGGAACTCGGCAAGGCAGGAGATGGGCACCACGTCGTGCAGCGTGCGGGTGCGGGTGCTGCGTGGGGAGCCAGGCGTCAGCGCAGCAGTGGCTCGGTCCCCCCCGGCACCCGCCAGCACCCTGCTCACCGCAGCAGTAGGTGGAGGTGCTCCTGCTCGTCATACTTGAGGGAGAAGACGAGGTGGCCCAGGGTGGCATCCAGTGAGTAGTAGTTGAAGTGCTCCTGCAAGACAGGCCCACGGTGCACCCATATCCATCRGCACCGTTATTTGCAAGCACACGTACCACGAAGCACCTATGTTCGTGGGGATCCCACATCCCTCTGCACCCATGCCCATGGCTACCCATACCTGAAAGCACACATGCTGTGGGGCACCTGTGCCAACGGGGACCCCATGCCGATGTCCCTGAGCATCAGGRCCCGTGGGGCACCCACATCCATGGACTCCCACGTCCCTGAGCATCCGTGCCCGTGGGGCACCCACACCCCACGCCCAGGGCACCGGCGCTCACCTTGCCCAGGAAATGCTTGCGGTAGATCTTGGCCGTGTGGTTGCACTCGAGCTTAGCGCGGGTGCCGGGTGCTGGCAGGGGGCTGGGGACGGGCGTCCCGCWGAGCTGGTGGTTGGTGCCCTCGATCCAGTAACCCCCGAACTGCGGCAGCAGGATGAGGGGGAACGGCCCTTCCCGGCCCAGCACCTAGCGCCGGCAGCGGAGATGGGTGCTGGGGCGGCACCCGCGCCCGCCCGGCACCCACGCGTGCGGGCGGCGGCGTTACCTCGTGGACGCTGGGGTAGGGGATGTAATCCTCCTCCGTCTGCAAGACACCGCGGCGAGGGCGTCAGGGCCGCGCGCCCGTCCCCACGGGACGCCCGACGCACCCGTGGGTGCCCCCCCCTTACCTTGAGGGGCGGCGGGCAGGCGTAGCGCGGCTCCGCCATCCTGCTTCCCTGCCGGAGGCAAAGGGGCGCTGAGCGCCGGGCGCCCGCCGGCCCCGCGTCCGAGCCCCCCGGACCCCCCGTGCCAAGGCCTTACCGTGCGGTGTGGGGGGGTGGGATGCCTCTAGGTGGCCCGGGGGGGGCCCGGGTGGCCCATGGCTTTTCCTGGGGGGGAGGGGAGAGGAGAAGTGGGCGAGCCTGGACCCCACCGGCGCCCTTCGGCTTTCCGGCTTCGGGGACCCAGGTGTTTCAGCATCGCCTCGCCCCCTCCCCAAACCCACGGCACGGCACGCTTGCCYGGACCCCTCGGTGCTCCTGTGGCGGCGTTACCCCTGAAGCCTAACGGTGGCTTTACTCGCTGCTGTTTGGCAGCCTCGCTCACCTCTCAGCGGGAGCATTCCGGGCCAGGGGGACCCCGCAGCGCCCAGGACGGCGGGGGCGCAGGGGGGAGGAAGAGGAGGAGGAGGAGGAAGGCGGGGAGAGGACCCGGGACCGAGGCCGCGCAAACCCAGGGC
>NW_028186817.1:15427-50262 GCF_003343005.1 Rhea americana | reverse complement strand
CTCCATCCCAGAGCACCTGAGATGCTCCATCCCTCCACACCCGAGGTGCTCCAGCCATCCACACCTCCCCGAGCACCTGGGGCACCCCATACATCTCTGAGCATTCGGTGCACCCCATCTCTCCCCCTCCCTCCCCAAATACCTAGGCTGCCCCATCCATCCCTGCAGGCCCCTTGCTCCGCTCCCTCGGGCACAGGCAACCTCTGGGGCTCGGCCCCAAGGCCCCACCTACCCAGGGCCAGACCTAGCTTTGCCCCAGCAAGATCCCCTCCACAGGGAAGGCCTTCACCGAGCTTTCCAGGGAAAGCCAGGCTGGAGCAACCGCTGCCTGCAGGGTGCCTGGGAGCCGCTGGGAACCGCTGGCACCGTTGACTCGCCGCCGGAGCGAAGGTTTCTGGTGTGGGGAGACGTTTTCGCACCAGCCCTCGAGGCTCACAGCAACGGCCCCGTTGACTCTGGGCAGCGCCAGGTAAACGCGATTCAACKTCACTGATCCGAGCGAAGTTCAAACAAAACGAAACAAAGCCCGATGCTTTACGCAACACGTTAAAACAGGAGCAGCTAGACCATGGGTATGCACTTTAATAAGGCTTCCACAGCTCAAATGACAAGTTTAGTCCAATATGTTTGCAAATACAGACAAAACAGTAAATGTGCCTTTGCTCACACCTTGTTCCTGTTTCCTCTGCGTGCTTGTAAGATACAGCGATACCAAGGCCATTAGGTACCTTGATCTGCTACCTCCGTAAATGCGAGTACGTCCCGGTTTACAATTCTTCCTGGCAAAGTTGCGAAAGTTAGCTTTGCAACGCTTTAAGCTCAAGGAAGAGACTCGTAACAAAAAAAAACAGAACAAAACAAAACAAAAAAAAAATCCCCCCAAACAAACAAAAGATCCAAAACCCCAGCAAATTGAAAAAAATATCAACTTTCCATGGACTATGTACACAAGTGAGTGCTTCAGTCTAGGAAGAATAAAACCCTTGTCTAGGTTTCCAAAGGAAGGAGAAGCTTAGTGCTTCGTCGAGCACTAACGGCGGCAAACTCAATTCATGCTCAAGTCTTTACCTTGGGAAAGAATAAGCTGCTGGGCTGCGCTGCTTCGGCCCGCGGCCAGAGCCCCGAGAGGCACCGAGGCCGGGGGCACGGTTAAGGCAGGAGTCGTCTCGGCCCCAGGCTCCCCCTTTACGAATCCTTTCGGAGCCGCTTTTAACACCTCTGCCCCCTCCCCGTTCCCCCGCTCGCTCCCACCGTCGGGGACGAAAACGGAGACGGACGAAAAGCCAACAAGACAGCGAGGAAAACGATGGGGACCATCGCTTAACAGAGGGCAGCTATAATTCTCTAGATAAAAGGGGCATTTTAAAAGGAACACTATCAAGGTTACCGGGCCCGATTTCCCGTATATTAATACACCCTCCCCTTCCACACGCAGCCCTAACCCCGCCGGCAGCCTGCAAAGCTCCTGCGCTTTTTCATAGCCGTTTGGCTTCGGCAGTCCGTTAAAAAAAAAAAAAAAAATGAAGCTGATGCTGCAGCAACCCAACCGGCACGGTCCGTCTCAAGCACCAGCGCCCCAACTCAGTGAAAGACTTCTGCTACGGAAACAAGGTTAAGTCTCAAGGTAATGGGAAACAGCTAACTTTATTATGGAGATACCTTGACAGTGCCCTTTTAAGCCTGGAAGTGGTACACTATTTCCTGCTACTAATATTCAATCAGGATAGGAAGAGATCCTTTCTGGGAGCTACAGGAGATGTAAAAGAAAGAAAAAAGAAAAAAAAAATCATTAGTGCATTCCTGAAAACAAGGAGAACAGAGGGAAAACCTCTTTTTACATGGAAAACACACCACCCAAGTACGACACTCAACCCCTTCGGTATCTCCAGTTCCAGCAAAGAACGGTTCAAAGCTCGCAAAGCGACTGGCAGAGCGCAAACCATTTCTGGCTCTTGGCAGTAACATACTGGAGAAGGATGTTATCAAAAGTCGTTAAAATATTCCACGTTTCTAAAAACACAGTTCACAGAGAGAAAGACCATGTGATTATTGAAAGTTAAGATCATCATGTTTGGAAGTAAAACTGCAAAAAGGCGAGTGGCTGAGAAATCAAACCTCCGGAGAGGGCGAGGAAGGCGGCTCCCCATCTCCTTCGCCCCTCCGGCGCTACGAGTCACTGATGGAAGGCTTTCGTAGGCAGACCACGGCTTACACTTTGGGTAAATATATGACGTTGGAAAGAGCTAGACATTCTTCACAATTAACAATTTCTTTACTTCCATGCTGCTCGGAAAGAGTAATAGTGGATCAAAGACAGGATTATCTGTAAGCAGGTTACGCCTAAAGAGTTACTGGAGAACAGATCAAGATGTTTTTGATCTACTGCATTACAATTCCTTTTTGGACAGACGAGCGTGGTACGAAATCTGAGTCAGGAAACACACGCGAACGCCACTGTCTCCCTCGCTAGAAACGCCTGCCTGTAAACATGATACATTGTTACTGCTACTAAACTTTTCAACCTTACTTTTGCTTTATTAAATATAAAATTTGAAACGTTCTCTTGAAGTCAGGATGTCCTTCAGTGCAATCTGCTTTGACATAAGGCATTTTTGGAGGCAGTCATTTCAGAATGGGTTTCTGCCTTCTGGAAGAGTCAAGCAACTGTTCAGTCCTGTATCCACCTTTTCTTTTAATGCCCTACCATGTCAAAATCCTCTTCCCTTCTGGTCGCTCCTCTGCCGCCAGCATGTATAAAAACCATCAGTGTCCAAGTAAACCAGTCCCTGAGGGGCAAGAAGACAACCACYGAGAGATTACACGCTTGCAAGATGGAGCTGAAGACAGTGCGGGCTTAAATAAAGGGGAAAAAAACAAAACAACACAAAACAAACAGACTCTCACCTTTAAATCCTTCTTCAGGCATACAAACTGGAGATGGGGGAGGAGGGGAAAAAAAGCATCACGTTAGAAGTCTCTTGACAGTCATTTCTAAAAGGATCTTTTATCTGCGCGAGAGCATACTGCAGCTTTCAGCTGAATCTTCGATTGACAATTACAGGAACGCTTCAATGTCTCTGCTTTCCCTTGTGTTTCTACAGCCCAAGGCGCCCTTCCCAAGCCGGTCCTAGGTGGCCACAAATGCTTTTGCCAGAAGCGTGGCAGCAAGGCAGCTTCCCCGAACCCCAGCGCCCCCCCCAGCGGGGCCGGTGCGGCCCCCTTACCTTGCATAACGTCGTCCATCGCTGCGTAATCCGCAATTGGTTCGTCAGCCTGGAAAGCAAACCAGACTCTAAGCTTACTAGCTTAAAAATTACTTAATATTAGCGCTTCCTAGGGTGCGCAGACACACAGGAAGGGAGCACTCCTAATTTAGTTCTCCTTTAGGCTGGTAAGCACACACAGCTTAGCAGGAAAGACCAGCTAATAAACGCTCTTTAAAGAAGCTGACCCTCCCCTCCCCTAGCAGGGCAGGAGCTYGAGGAGGAAGAACTGGTTAACGAGGTTAATTAGGCCACTCTGCTTACTGCTCCCAAGCGTGAAGAACAAGCAGCAAGACCGAGAGCCACGGGTGGGCACGTCTGCGGCRCGGCAGCTCTCACGCACCCTGGAGCGCACTTCTCTCCGGTTGTACAAAAATCAGATGGACTCTCCGCTTTTCCTTGCTCTCTTTGCAACCCCAACCTCATTTAGCAGCCACCTCACTCGCACRTTACCTTTAATAAAATGACAGATTCGGGGATGACTCCCAGGCTGCCGAGTGTTGCGGTGTCATCGCTTAGTATCTTGCCGTCGATTGACAAATTCTGGTCGAACGGGGCAACTGAAAATGCATGCATGATCTGTGCCAACACAACGAATGAGACACACTGATTTTGAGCAGAGGAAAAGACACCACCGAGCTACATAAAAATATCACCTGTTCAGAAGAGCAACATGTACCTTTGGATACCACCTGAGATCTTCCACGACTCCCCCACTGCTCCCCCCTCCAGCCTTACACGCTTGCTGTTTCACATTTTCTTACTCAAGCTGCTCTGCTCCTTTACCCTCCCCAAAAAGAGACAGTACCAGAAGCCACGCTCCCGGGAGCGGAAATGCCTTACCTGTATTTTCAGCTCTTTCAACGTCTGATTAGCAGAAACAAGCAGCGCCTTTTCCCCTCTGACTTTCCGGTGCCGCGTGCTCCGCCTGATGCCCTGCTTTTGGTAAGTGATATAGTTCTGGTGCGAGATCTTTTGGCGCTTCGCACTGCCGTTGGTCTAGAGGAAAAAAAAAAGAGAGAAATCAGGAGTCTGACTCTGAGATTCACTGAAAATACACCCACCACCCCCTTGCCAGGAGACACGTCTCCTCACTCTGGCCCTCGTTGGGAACTCGATATACCAGGAATGCTCAAAGTGGCCCAAACACCTTTTTGAACATGCGGCTGCCATTGGGGAGGAGGTGGATGAGCAAAGTTGCACATCAGCTCATGGAGTTTCTTCAAAAAGCACCGATTGGAAACGTACCCAGGAGCACACGGGCACAAAACTAGCCTGGGAAAGGGAACACCCTGCCATGTGCAGTATGACTATTACAATAAACACACTTAATTTAACATCCTGTTGTTTTCTCTTTTGCCTGCTGGCAATAAACAGGAGAGAAGAAACTATCCCATCATGCCGATTCCTGGACATTCAGAGCTGGACTTTCCAGCACCTCAGAGGACAGTGCAGAAATGAGGAACCTTGCAGTATTTTTGATCTCTACCTGGTTAAAATCTGGGTCTTGTTCCCCCTCTGGTTTGTTTTCCTCCCTTTCCTCTTCAGCTTCTGAGCTGCTCACGTTCAGCTCTGGAGCAGCGTCCTTCATTACCTGAAGTTATAAAAATCATTCTCCGTAACTAACCCGACAGCAGAAACCCAGACTGTCACATCATGGCAAACAGCTTTCAGAGACTTCTGGGATGCCACCTTGATCAAATGAACCGAAACAAGGCAGGGGAAAAAAATAATAAAAAATAAATAAATAAAAATCACAGGGATCTACTCCACACGCTCTGCAAAGACTTCCCTTCCCACTGCTTCAACCCAGGGGGAGAGCAGTCGGCTATGGGGAACACGTGCAGCTTGTCAAGTTCCCCTGTTGAATCGCAGGTGCTGGCTAAAGATCAAACTCTCACTGCGAGGACATCCTGCTTCCCGCGGCTCAGGACTTCCCCTCCTCTCTAGGCAAAGGGAAAGTCTCCAGGGGCCTGAACTGATTTCTTTCCCATTAGCTGGCTGCTTCTCTGCTCAGCTAAATGTACTGCAAAAGCCAGAACATAGAGAAAGGAATATTATCTGTAATTTGTACATTTATCTCTGCCTGTAGCAGACGGACAGAGGCACTCCTCACGGTTATTTATGGGTCTGAAGTTCATTGGTAAGTAAATGAAATTTAAATAATTTACAAAAACATATACAGACTCAAGCTTCCTTTTTATTTAGAAGTTACACCACAGGAAGCATGGATGCGCTAGGTTTACGCACATATCTACGCTTTGGCTGGGATCCGCAAGAGGACACAGGGGACAGGAGCACTCTCCTTCCTGGAGACTAAGAGCACACTTATCCATCGTTGCRTTTGCAATTCGAGATGCAATCACAGCTCCCAAACATGCAGCAGGAACCCACAGCACCCTCCGGGTTCCCAGGACGCTGCCCTTCGGCGAACGCGCCCTCGACACCCGCCTGCCGCTGCTTCACGACGCCTCGGCCTCCCTCTTTTTGCTTCAAAAAGACAGGAGGTGCCCCGGGCCCCCGCTCCGAGCCGCGGGAGGCGAGAACAGTGGCGAGGGAGCGGCAAACGCTCCCCGACTTTTCCAGTTGACATCGATCTGCCGATCTCCCGACACGGGCCTCGGGATTCAACCTCAAGACAGGCTGCAAGCCCGCGGCCAGCAACCGCAGACCACACGTGCTGCGCTGCGTAGCCTACGTCTTACGCCCAGGCTCCAGCGCCCAGCAAASCTCGAGGCTCTGGCTCTTCCCTTCGCCTGAAGATGCTGCGCTTTGCAAACTTATCATGTGGCCGAGTCCAATCCCTAGAGGATGGGGAAGCTTAGGAGACCCGCTAGTAACTAGYCGTTCGTGCCAAATACTCTCAAACCTTTTAGACATCAGTTCAGATCAGAACTACCTGCAACAGAGCAGGGTTACTGCCCCATCCTGGAGGCTGGTGGGGGGATCTGCTCTGCTGCGTCCTTCAAAAATCCTAGTGCAATGAACTATTGCTGACCCGCRTTCAGAGACCTCGAGCCTCCTGTTGTCACCTGGCATCTTATTTGAGCTTGCACGAGCCTTGGTTTCCTCCACAAAGAATAAAATCGCCCCAATGAGGAGGACTGAGGYTTATTGTAACAAACTTTCAGATACYTAGAAAGCAAATTCTAGAGACTACATTGATCCCTTAAGACACCACTGAAACAGAAACATAATTCAGAACTTCAGAGKGGATCTTCAAAGCCACCTTGAAGTTATTGCTACTTCGTCAGCATGGAGGCTGAAGAACTTATTTCTATCTAGGAATAAATGTGGTGTTAGCAGCCAAGAAAGGAAGTGACAAATACTGGAGGGGGAGGAGATCAGGTAGAGCCTGATAACACAAATAAGACAACGGAAACATTGCCTAAAATATTCCGAGCAGGGCACATCCATTATACAGAGACCACCAAAAGGATTCAATGTGGCAGAAGGAAGCCTGGAAAAAAGCAAACTTTCAGAGCAGTTACAGCCCGATTTTAGTATTTGCTATTTTTGCCCAACAAAGCAATAGCTTGGAAGAGCGTCAGAGTTTGGTGCTTTCTGCCCATAAAAAGCAGCCGCACACAGCACCCTGATCACAGATCACCAAGGCACCATAAACCAGCAGGTCCCACCCCGCGGGGATGCGGCAGACTGCGCTAGCTTTCTCGTCGCTGGGCTCGGGGAGCTATTTCTTTATTTAGCCGTTTGGCTCCTTAACCGATCGGCGCAGTTTCCGTTAYACGAAACGGAGCCAAGATCAGCAGCAGCCACGGGAGCGATCCATACCTTTTTATTATCCACCACTTTATGGATGTAGATGGTTGCTTGGGTGTACTCACGCAAGTCCCGCTGCTGTTGGCATAACAGCCCTTCTCTGCATTCTGGACAGAGTTCTGGGGAGGCACAAAGGAAAATAAGTTTAATTGCCTCTGCTCCTTGGAGATGCTGAATCGAGGGCTGCACCTGCCCAACGCCTCTCGTGCGAGCCTGGAGCAGCTCACGTACCAAGGGGCATACACCAAACTCAAGCGTTTACTGYGACTGCTAGGCTTCCACCCCCTTAGATCTGAGCCTTTATCCGAAAGGGGCCATTTCCGTGGGATTCAGCACAAATTAGCAAAACAATATAGCGCTGTTGGCAGCAGAGAAGAGAGGATGCACTCACTGGGCTCGGAGTCGTAAAGCGCGCTCTCGGGGTCCGCCCCAGCAGCTTGCGTCCTGATGATTTTGATGACGTGATCCACAACAAACAGTTTTTGAATCCTCTCCCACTCACTGGGCCATATTAGAGCTATACTGTGCAAAGAAACAAGAACGTGCTTTATGCCATTGAAAAGTCAGGCCTCGAGCGCTCGGCGCAAACAGGGTCGCTCTTCTGAACAGTCCCCCATTTTCTCTTTAGTTTGTTAATGAAAGAAAAGCAATGAAAACGACCCATAACCCAAGCTGTATGAGAAAACCCGTGTACCCAAGACAACAGAGAAACAGTAGCCTGCTATTAGGGACGCTGCTACGCTCCAGTCACGGCCAGCGCGCACAGCGAAGCCCCGGAGGGAGGAAGGAGGAGTACACAAGTGGAAGATCTGCTACTTTTAGTTCTGCATCGCTGCAGAAGCAATGCTGTGGAGCATAAACTCCAGCCCAGCATCCAGGGCTGGCAGGGTAAGTCTCACAGAAAGCAAATCTTAAGGATAATTTCTGCACCCCAGTCAGACGCCGGATGATTTATTGTTAGGAACTAGCCAAGCTTAAGCAAGCTCTCTTTTCTTGACCCAGCATCCTTCCACAATTTAGGTCCTGCCTCACTAGAGTGCCTGAAGAAAGCCGGCATGGAGATTTACGCCAAGGCAGGCCTGAGGAAGCATCTGYGTTAGTGTTGTTCAAGGGACGGCATTTGCGCCTCGTGCTTCCGCAGCTCAGCAAGCCTCCTGGAGCATTCCCAGAGCCTTGCGCGAGGCGAAGGCACCCGGCAAAGGCAGACGCGTGAACAGAAGAAACTCACAGTTTGGAGTCTTCTTTGGTCATGGAAGCGTAGGTGAACATAAGGCCCCCGTGGGGGCAGAGCAGAGCGCTGTTTCCTACCGAGGACACGGGGCTGCAGCGCGTCGGCCTCCTGCTCGGGGAGGACAAGGGAAAGGGACCGTTAAGGGCTTTGCAAGGTTGGCCAGGTTCTTTCGCACCGAAGAAAGCCGCAAGTCTGCAGGCAGCCGAAAAGAAGGAACCACACGGGAACGTTCACGGAAAGCGCTCCGAAAGGGG
Organism: Rhea americana; assembly: GCF_003343005.1. NCBI lineage: Eukaryota > Metazoa > Chordata > Aves > Rheiformes > Rheidae > Rhea > Rhea americana. Next base: position 41,734 of record NW_028186817.1, on the reverse strand, counting down.
AATATTAAACTACCGCAGACGAGGAAATCAGCTCTGCGTTCCCGYGCCTTGCAAAATTGCTCTCCCCTCTAGAGGAGATTTCCATCTCATACCACCGGCAGCCTGCAGAAACAGGATTGACCTTTGCCCAGAATATAGCTTCAGACAGATGAAAAAACTAATCAGGTTACTATCTAATCTGACCATCTGGTTAAGACAGAGTAAACAAGGAAATTCAGTTTTCTTACAATGTATTGCAACTGATACAGGCGCAGGGTCCGAGTACTACAAAATAAGCTTCGTTTCCAGAAAGACAAAGGCAAATCCCAGCTAACTAATTTTGCACTGCTACGCACCGTGCCATGCAAATGCTGTGATCCAAAACTGAAATCGTTATCTGTAGCCCCCAAAAGGAATAAAGAGCATTGAAATTCTCAAGCCAGTTACCTGACAAATTTCCTCCATTCTTCTACAAAAAACTGCGATACAATATACAGCTCATCTGTCTCCTGGAGGAGAGAAATAATAATAAAAAGTCTTATTTTAACTAACTCAACAATAGAGAAGCAATGACTTTCTGCGGCGCTCCTTCTCTTGGAGATCTCCAACATTTTTACCATGACAACTCCATCCAAGCGCACTGTAAAAGCCAAGTAAAATAATTTGAGATCAAGTACCAAGCACTTATGTTACTAATCTTGTGTTTATTACAAAGTTAATTTAGCTTTGGATCCAATTACCRTCAATTCATAGCAGGAAGCAGTCACTTCCCTTACAATAGCTATGGCTTTCTGGTACTGCTTGTATTTGCTGTCACTGGACACTCCAGGTCCCCCTGGCCAGCTTGCCCCCGCGGTACTCAGGGGATAAGTGGACGTTTTTCTGCATGCTGCAGGATCATCCTACCCTGCCCTTGTTTCCTTCACTGGGCGTAATCCAGAAGCAGCTCCTGATAGTGACAGTGCACACCAGATTCAAAAGCGTGGATGTTTACCCTCTGATACAGACCAGAAAAACTTAAACTTTGAGAGGAAGATCCTTGAATCTTATTTGGATTTCCCAGCAGAGCCCTGATAAGCAGGGTGGAGGACATAGTTTTGCTGCTTGGAGAGACCCTCGTGTTCTGAGGTGACCCATGGTGATGGGCTTCAGCTTTTCCTCACTTGCTTCAACCACAGAAGCAAACAAGCAGCTTTTGACCCAACCCCAGATAAAAGCCCGGTAGGACTTGACAGCTCTCCTTTGGAGGCTTATCATGGAGCATTTTCCATTTAGTCCCTCCTGGGGCTCCCGGTTGAGAGGCATAGACCCATGTTGACCTCAGTATTTATTCACTGCTGGAGCCGCTTGTTACTCTGAGAAAGGATCCGATAGCAGCAGGCTGCTCGCAGACGTAGGCAGGCACCTGCCAAAGCAGCTTGGCACGATCTCAGAGTCAATCATTAATCAGCACTGTGAGACATCCAGGAGCCAAGGTGTGGAGCCCGTCCAACAGCTCGTGCCACTTCTTCCGAACCACCTCAAAGCCCCAGTGCGTTGGCAGCTCTTAAGAAGTCCTGGAGAGCTACRTGCTTGTGCTGGGGAGATCCCCTCACTACAGGACTATCGATCGTGTGCCTGTCCTCCTTATTCTCAGGGCTTCAGCATCTAGTTCAGGTCACGGAGATACAAAGAGGGCTGGTGCCTGAGACTTGGAGAGATTCTGCCTGTAGACTTGGGGCCAAGATAAAGGGACAACTCCCTCCACAAGCAAAGTGCAGCTATAGAAATGAGGCTTAAAAACACTTCCAGGTGCAAAAGGCAGCTGCCCCCGAGCTCTTAGTTCTGCTGAGGAAATAAGAGGACACTGGAGGAGCCAGAGGTACACGTGCATTATATCCTACCTGGCCAGCACGGGCGATGGAAAGCCCTCTCCACTAGCACAGCTGCACTGCTTAGGTACTTCTAGGGGAGGATTCGACCAGAGCACAAATAACGTCTCTGCTTATCTAGTTGCTTCCGGTCCAGCAACAGCTATATTGGCACATGAGCAATTCTCATGTATCTTCAATAGGGCCTTCTGCCAGCACAGCTGATCGGGGGAAATCACACCTCGGCACAGCACAGATGCAAGCTCCGCTGGCAGAGGCCTCCCGGCRCCAGCACGGGCTCCGTCAGACCAAGTGACTGATCATCAGACAGAGCATCTCGCAGGCAAAATAAAATTTCTTCAGAGAGGGATAAAAGCTAATAAAACGCTCAAACGTTACCCATCTACCCGCCAACCATCTACAAATAAAAGGCTGCACGGGGCATGCCCAGCCCGTCGCTGCCTGCTGTGTTGCTAGGCAGAGAGAGCGAGTAGGAAGCAACAGGCAGGCGGGACAGCTTGGCTCTGTGCAGCTGGGGGGATGCAGCTCCAAGGGATGCTGCTCGTGAAAAGCGGCTTTCACGCACGCGAGGAGCGGGCGCAGCAGTGGAGCGCGTCAGCTCCTACCTGAGCAAGTCCACGGCACAGGGGAATGTACAGGAAGACGACAAAATACGGCCTGGAGGGCCACTGATGTAGGAGGTAAGAAAAAAACAAACCACAGTTCTTTCTCCATCTSAGATATGCACTTACAGAACCACCCAAGCAAGGGTCTCTTAAGGTTCATAGTACCTTTGTCTGGTCAGCTATTGCATTTAGCACTGGTACGGCAAACTGCCGGTCCCAAGAGCACAGAAAACCTTCCCCAAGCCCCACGTTAATCCCCTTGCCTTCCTCATTCCCGTACCTGAGGCCAGCTGCCGAGGCAAGGCCTGCATTTGTCATGAAACAGGTTCTGGAGAGATGTCTTCTGCTCACTAGCCATCATCTTATGCAGAGCTTCGTTTTCCTCTCCTTCTCGCTCCAAAATCTGCATGAAACAGTTAGTTACCACAGCAGTTCTCGCTTCAGTTCATAGCTGTTCTTCAAAGGTGACACTGCTTTTCTCTTCTACACTTTTTGAACTGGGTAGCATTAAAGGTAAACCCGGAAATATGACCAGGTATTTACAGTCAACAAAAGGGTAACGTTATTTGGTATTTCAATACCTTGCACTGGGAACAGCACTCTTTGTTACTTGGGAATTCAGGGGCCTTTGGAAAATATTGCTTGAGTTTCTTCCAGGCTTCTTTCGAAACCACCCTCCTTTCGTTTTCCGATATGCACAGGTCACCTGCAGAGAGAGCCCAGAGAAGGCTTTGCTCTTGACGTGCTCGGCAACGTTTTGCAGCACTAACTAGATTTAAGAGATTACAGGGTATAAACGTGGGGGAAGATAGTCACGCACTTCTCAGCCAAGACCGTGTCAGCAAAAAGAGCACAACTAATACAGAAAGTCACCTTCGACTTCTTTATCATTTCCTTGTTTAGACAGGAAAAWATATGATTTTAATTTGCCATAAATGTCCTTTAAATTTAGAAGCCCGTGAACCCAAGCAGCTGATCCAAATACAAACCAAGGAAAGGCAACAACAGCRGCACACGGAAAAGCAAGACAAGCCAGAGAGGACACAGGGCTACTGTTTTCTCATCTTAGCTTTTTGGAGCTCCGTTTTCCAGGCTGCAGACCRATCGTACGCCCCACGAACTGGGAGCCAAGTGCATTCTGCACCCTTAACCAACACAATTACCATTGCCGTGTCCTAGTTTGCTTGATTCCTCCTATTCAAGCACCTAGAAACCTGGCCAGGACCTTCTCCCCCTCACATCCTAGCCCCATTCTGCCCAAAGTTTTGTTGCGTTTGAACGCCACAGCTGCTGCTGTTCAGCACGGGAAGCTCCTCGGGACGTTCAGATAGTCCAGGTTCACGATTAACTGCAGCCTCTCCTTTCAATAACACCCATTGCAAGGAGGGGAGGAACAGGCAGATAGATGAAGGGCACTCGCAGGAGTTAAGCRCTTGCCTGCGCACAGCTGGGAGCAAGTAACCGGGGTGTAAAAACACCACGTAAGATTTACCAGCTATCACCCAGACCGTTCAAAGTCCTGGCAGATTATTTATCCAGGCAGCCGGTGCTCCAGCAGCTCGATATACACAGGAAAAGCAAGAGAGCTGCTGAAAGAACGGCTTAGCGCAAGGCATTTGTGCCTCTCGTTTTAGTGACGGCGATACCAGAACGATTACGCTCGCGCATTTGGACACCACATGTCCGCGTCGCAACGMGCTCCCCGGCGGACAAACAAGGCTCGGAAAACCACAAGACCTCGACGGCCCGCGGATCGAACGAGCTTACGACCGCCGAGGGGAAAGCAGGACCCACCTCCCTCCGCGGCCGGCGCTGCGGAGCCGGGGCGCAGCCGTGGCCGGTGCGKCGCAGCGGCAAAAACGCCGAGGGAAACGGGCGTTTTAAAGCACCCAGGACCTCACGACGTCGAAAAGCAAAACGCATCCGGATACRGTGTGGGAATGCTCAAGCTTTAAAGTGGATTTTAACCAGCAAGGAGGGCGGCAAAACGAGGACCCTGCAAACTTAGCGCTGAGAGCAGAGTCCAGCAAAGCACAAGGCACTTTATAATCCACGCTGCATTTCTACAGCCCGAAGAGCTCAGGGAGGCGGAAGACAGAAGACTTTGCTAAAAGGAGCCCTTCCTCCCCACCCTCCGGCAGCTCTTTAACGTTCAAGCACCTCCTCAGCCCCACGGACCCGTCGGCTTGGCTCGTTCCAGCCACGTCTGGACTTCCGCCAGGCCCCGAGGGAAAAAATAGCAACGCTCCCCTCTCGCTTCGAAACAGCACTTAGCCACTTGCTCTCCAGCAAACGTGACCAAGCGGCCCAGCTTTACCATACGAGSAGGCAGGGCCAGGCTGCTTTCCAGAGCCAAGGAGGACAGGAAAATGAGCTCGTACGAGTGAGCGCCTTGACACCGCACGATTACCGAAAACAGACTAATAAGCTGTCGAGTGGAAGAGGTGGAAAAATCAGATCAGAAAYGCGCGGAGAAGAAGCGCGTTGCCATCTGGAAGAAGATGACCCTAACTGCCGTCCCTCCGCCCCCTCCCGCCTTCGCTCGCCGGGGACAAGTTTTGGGCACGGACATCAAAGGCGCTTTAACTTGGCACTCGGGAAAAAAATTATTTGGCAAAGTCAGACCAAAAAAAAAAAAAAAATCGCAGCAAAGATGCAAAAGGACTTCACGAGGGAACGCCCGGATGGTAGTTCTGGACGCAAGCCAGACCTGACAGATAAAGCACTAGGTTTTCCAGAAAGCACCATTAAGGCAGTAACTTCCTCCACAGCAAAAGTAGGGCTGTATTATCGAAACCGTGGATTTGCTGATACACTCCACAGGAAAATTTTAAATGCATAAAGGGGAAAAGGTTGTTTTCCAAGAGCAAKTGGAGGTTAACTCAGGATGGTGAAATCTGACCTCCCGGTGGCCTCCCTATCTAGTATAATTTATTCTGATACGATCCAAAGTAACAGATCAACCAGCAATTTACCAGCTTAATATTTTCAGGGGCCTATTGGCCTATTTTTATGCTGGTCTGGCTGGCTACATTAGATGTTTCGCCACTGTGCCCTGTGGTTTTATTTAGCAGCAGAGGCCCTGTGGCACTGGGAGTTATGATACAAAGCCTCCAGGAAAAGCAGCCGGCATCACGACAACGCGCTCAGCTTTAAAAGAGGGCTTTATCAAGCCGTTATTGTACCTCCTCTACTAGCTTTAATGACAGGAGGCGTGCTGCTAATCTACTGCGTGCTTCTTTCTTCCTAGTAACTGGCTACGCTGGGAACGTGCTCGAGCATCCCAGGCAGACCCACCTGGGGAAATCGATGCCTCCAAATAGGAGGCACCGGTCTACGAGAACACGAACATGTCTGGGAGCGACGGACGAGCTAAAAAGCGAGAGCTGAACAACAAGGTAGCCAAGGATGTCGCTAACAAACTGTCCCTTAACAAAACAATTAACAGCAGGTCAAAACCTTATGTAAATGGACACCGAAGCACAGCAGCTTGGTAAATCGATACCCTCAGGAGCCCTGGCTGCTCACAGATAAATCGGTGTTTATAAAGTTGTCGGCAAGTGCTTCTGTTTTCAGAGTTCTGCTTTTTCTTTTATACTGGGAGAATAAATTGATACTCCATCACCAACATTGACGGTCTCGTATYGTTTTTCTTTTTTCCACAATCTCCTAACGCTTTCAGTTTTCAAGTGGCTACAAATCTTCTGCGCTYCCCTTACTCCATCACGGTACTCCGTCAATGGGAGGAAGAGAAGCAGCCTTGCTACTGCCTACAGGCCTTACAGCATCCAAGCTTATCTGTGGCAGTCACCATCTACATTTACGCTCTTTTTGCTGCCTTGCAAAATTTGGACTGCAATGTAACAGCAGGCTTATAAATAAAAGCTCAAAGGTAAAGTTTCAAGAAGCAAATGAGCACGCTTATGTAATTACTTGTGCTGGTCTTAAGTTCAGCAGAAGAGAACTACAAAGTTTATGTCCTGAGCAGCGGGCAACAACACGCATATTCAGTTCCAGCCCCCAGAGACTTACCATGTGGGCAAACAATGTCTTCATTAAAATTTAACTCCTCTTCCTCTTCTCTTTTCTCTTCATTTGATTCATCTAATTAAAAGAAAAAATAAAGAAGATAGCACAGTGTTCCTCTCTCAAGGAAAGCTAATGTCGTTGGAGGAAAGCAGCCCAAATTGCTGCARAACTCTTAACCCAAGGGAGGCTTCAGAAGCACAGTATTCTCAAATGTATTAGGCCATTCGCCCAGAGGCCAGTGGAGGACTGTGGCCTACGGGCCACGTAGGAGTGCTCTGAAGCATGCGGAGCATGAGACCATCCTTTGTGAGATTACAAAGGACGCATTTGTTACGGCTAAAACACCACAGGGGGTTGCTGCCCCCAAAGATTTTTGGATCGGAGTTAACTGAAACATAACTGTAGGTACGAACAGAGGGAGCAGAAACCTTGCTGGCAAAATATTAGTCAACTCTTTGCCTTAAGGCTACTAATCTAAAACAGATGCTCCCTTTGTAGCTTCAGGAAGGGATCACGTGAATAAGCCAAGACCTACTCAGCTTGGAAAAGCTGCTGGGAAAACCTGGGAGCGGGCCTGTGCTCTCCCTTCCCGCAAAGCGCCTAGGACTGAGCAGCAGCAGAAACCAGCAGAAGTCACACATGCTTAATGAGRCAAGGGAGAGCAGGCACTGCGCCCTCCCATTAACTATACAGCAGAGAATTAGATGAACTGCACATCATTAACTATAATTAACGGTAATCCGACTGCAGAGCTGATTTCTACATCCAGTTTTTAGGSGGGCAGCGGGGACTTGCACCAGCGGGTAAAAGAGCAGAGCTTGGCTCCCTACATCTTTGGTGCCGGCAGCAATGCACAAGCAGCAAAGGACACGCTGTGCCCCTGAGAGCAGGCTGCACCGTCTCCTGCGTACCAACCAGCAATTGCGGAGCGGCTCTTCACCGGTTTCCGCGTTTCTGCTCCGAGAGCCGAGACAAACCGAGTTGCTGAGCAAGGGGAGGCTGCCAGGGGTCGACAGGCCCCGCACTGATTTGTAAGTAATAGAAACCTCAGCTAGAGAGACAGAAGTGTTGGCCATTTAACTGGAGCGTTGTRAACATGACAACGTGTTAGCAGCAGTCTGTAACGACCTGCCTAACAAGCAAGCTGGTTAGGGAGCAGCTCAAAACCCAGTACTGTACTCCTGGGAGTTGCAGCTTCTTTTGAAACCTAGGTCACCACGGAGGAATCATCCGTGGGACAATAACTCAGTTGCTGATGCAGAAAAGTACCCTTCTCCCAACAAAAGCCACAACAGAACAACCAAGCTGCAACAGCAGTGCCAGCTTAGAGATATTTCCATGAGGTCTGCGGTATGTGGTGTTGTTCTTGGAGCAATCAAATCCAAGACCAATGCAATCAGCTGATCATCTCCACTTTCACTCAAACCAGCTTCTTACCCTCAGTTCTGGAACAAAAAGCTTGAAGAAACCCCCAATTTTGAAAGGTTTAAAAAGTAGAAGGCAAATAAAAGAAACCACAGATTCTCAAACTCATGACACGCAGGGAAGAGAATCCAAGTCAGGATTTTTTTTTTTTTGAAATTGTGTTTTGCCAGTCCTGCTTTTTTGCCAGCTGTGCTCAGTTTCATCAGTAAGTCTTTGCAAAAAACATCTTCATTTCTTTGCCCAAGGTAATTTTTACGTTTTCTCCTCCCCTGTGCTCTCCCATTCAGGTAAAATTAGGATGTTAGTATCATGTGGCTAAGTGGTAATTTGACACAACTTGTAAGAGTGCTTATTTCCTCATCTTCTCCTCTGGATACAAAGATCATCCAGCAGTTCTGAAGCTTATCAAAGAAAAAGCTCCTCATACTAAGGCTGTCTTCCTTCCCTACTCACGCAGCGGAAGCAAAACAGCTAGAACAGCACACGCAGGAACACCTGATGTGTCTTTTGTCAGGCGGTAGCAGACACAGGCTTGTAAATCTCTAYAGCAAAAGAACTACCTTTGTTTTGTGCGTTTCCATTCATTTTTCCGTTACTGTGCTCTGCATCGTCGTCTTGTTCATTTAATTGCTCTAGAGCCAATTGACGCCAGCTCCGCAAGGATGCCTTTCCAACCCAAAACCCGTCGTTCCTGCACACAGAGAACAGKGTTGGCACCGCGAATCACAACTTTGTTCTCATTCTGAGCCCAAAAGGTCTTTAAAAGAAAGCTACTTAAACATCACTAGCGCTGCTAAAAGGCTCTGACAACATTTGAAAGCACGAAGACTTACATACCCCTTTACAGTTATTTTCAGCAAGTTCGTAACAGTTTTGTAGTCTTCATTTAATTGGTTTTTCAGTCGTAGTACTCTACATCTTTCTACCACGCAGTCCTTGCAAAGTGCTTTAACTGAGGTGGGGAAAAAAAACAACAACAACCTATTACTATGGTGCATATGGCTGAGCTTTTCGTAAATTTGAGCACTACTGGTGGAAAGCATTTAGTTTGTCAGACAAGTGTAATGTAGGTACCAGTCATCCTGCCTCATGAGGAGAGATTGCACATGTAAGATGCCCGTGGTTACTGCCAGATCAAGCCACATTTAAAGCTTAATAACCGTAAAATGCCTCAGCTGAGGTGTGATCTGTTCCACTAGCTTCACAGCTCTGCTAATATCGACAGTTTACAATTACAGCTGTGAGCGAGGTCACAGCAGCACACACACACACACGCAGGATTTAAAAGGCAGGGGAATTTAGGCCCATGCAACAGTTATACCACTCCCAAGCATGACTCTTCTATAGCATGGAGATGCTGTAAARCCACCTTCAAATGCCATGTGAGAGTGTTTCCTGCCTTCCCGTAGGCTGAGACAAGAGGGGATCCTCTGTGCTCAGCCTGGGGAACACTTTGTCCCCTAAACCCATGAAAAAACGAAAAAACAAAAAAACAAACAAACAAAAAAACCCCCAAAACCCCAACAACATTCTCCAAAGCTGCCCTGGACCAGGCGGGGAAGCCTGGCAGCCGGGCATACRTTTTGTCAGGGAGCAAGAGGAACCAGAGGGTCACGTCCATCACTTGCAAGGTGAGATGGAGAGCGCTGTGCGTCAGCCCTTGCCCTCTCAGCCATACTCAGCGAAGGAGCCTGCGGGCGATCTTCCAGTTGACTAATAAACGTTGGCCTGTTTTACAAAGGCTGCCTGCGTCACCGCAGTTGCATTTCTTCCCTATAAGCTCCTAGCAGGAGCTGAGCTAATTTGGTCTCAGTGGGAGTTACTGAGCTCCCTTATAAAAGCAGCTAAGCCTGGGGCTTGATTAAGGGATGCCTAGACACTGCAGAGGCCAAGGGCTTACCCTCCAAATCAAATGCGAGGCAGATGTGCACAACACGGGCACATATGCTATCACATATGTGCTTTCTTAGATCAAGGCAGCTTGGGACATGCTAGAGGTGAGAGACAGTAAATGATTTTCTGGGCCAGCACACATCCACATCATTCCAGAGCACGGGCTGCTCGCAAGAGGCAGCACAGATCCGCACATTAAACACTGCCTGCCCCGGACCTGTAGCGGCTGCAGGCATGGAGAATCGTCCCTTTGTTTTGAAGAGTTTGGGGATTTTGCTATTTGGCAGCRTTAGCTTCACAGACCCCTCCAAATACTGCCTTTTTTTAACCTAAATCCACCACTGCTTTCTCACGTGTTACTCTATGCACAGCTGTTTCTAAACAGAGCAGGCTTCAGGTCTGAAACAGCCCCTCCAACCAGACCGATCGTATTTGCTTGAACACCAATGTAACTGAGCGATATAAAAAAATTAACACAGAAATAACAAGGCAGCGCAGAAGTTACATGCAGAAATGAAGCTATGTTAAAATCATAGAGGATGGCCCAGCAAAAGGCTGGGACCAGAATAAGGCTCTAACACACATTTAGCACACAAAAACGTGACTTGAAAGGGCGCTTTCTAGCCAGACACCTTACCATTCAGCCGGGGTCCCCCTCCATATCTCCTGTAGAAGAAGTCAGCCACATACTCTGATATCCTCTTCATAATTGATATTTTATCAGGATGGAGTTTTCCATGTGAACACAAGCAGGCTGTGTTATCTATAGGTTTCGGAGGAGTAGACTCATCCAGCCATTTCTGCAGCCATTCGAGAGAGATGAAGTCGTATGGGGAACCTGGGAGGGAAAGACACAAAAAGAAACAAGTCGGCACGTGTTAGTACATAACACAGCAGATGGTRTATTTCATAATTACTCTGATATTCAAAGATACTTTTAAAAATTAGCAGGCTATCACTGTCGAGTAAATCTCTGCGGTACAAGTTTTCAAATAGCTGATGCAGCTTCCCTGTCTAATTCTCATCTCAGCGTTGCAGATTTCTAACACGGTGCCTTCTTGCGAGGKAAGCTACGTGAAGTTAGATACACGAGAACAATCGACCATTTAATATTCAAGCAATCAATACGAAACGATGGAGCACTCTAAACAGGAAAGGGCATGCTTTCAGACTGCAAAACCTTTAGGGGTTTACAGCAGACTACTCAAAGCAAGGGCATAAGCAAAGCTTTCCTGCTGTCCATCAAGTAACAAATACAATATTTAAGGTACGTTCAGACATTAGTAAGTGAAAAGCTCTTTACAAAATCAAGTGAGCTCATCAGGGTAGATGTAAAAAGAAAAGAAAATCAGAGCACAGGTGAGACCAGTATTCTCCTCATCCCCTCAGTGTCCAAAGTTCAAGGTTTTTTCTAGGCTATTCTTACAAATCTGGGTGAGAGACATCCCACAAAGATTAACAGTGCAAATGGTAATATGCTCAAATTTTTCTCAGTGTTATTGGGATTTTTTTTTCTTGAAACAGAGCAGAAAGGTCCCCTGTGCTTGTTAAAAGGAAAATCTCACATAAAGCCAAGGTTCAGGAGGTCAGAAATGGGTCAGCATCTCTATGTGAACAGCACACTAGCTTTGTATGAAGTCTCCATAAACTTATCTTGATACTAAGACCCAGTGTTGATTCTTAAACCCAAAGAACAAGCATGACTACATTTAAAGAAGGAATTTTACATTTTGAAGCCACTTGCTGTGGATTAAATGGAAACAGAGTCACAGCAAAAAAGCTCATCTCAGCACTTTTGCCATTTGCCACTAATAGCAATCATCTGAGATCCTAGAGAGGTTCACAGTTACACACTGAGCAACAAACAGTGGTGTGCGAACAAAGTAACTTCTTTTATCACATCAAGTCTAAAAAACACTGGTGAGGCAAACACTACAGCTTGTAATAAGATGGTTGGAAAATTAGCAGGATGGCCAGGAAATTAAACACATTTTGCTGACACGATGAGGACAATTCTGAAACGAGGAGAGAAGGGTTCTGCCATTAGTTACATTTATCAAAGGAAATGAAATTAATGTTTCATACAAAGCAGCAACAGGGAAGCTTCAGCAAAATACTTTGTCCTCCAAAGTATATGCCCTGGATTTTTGTGAAGCGAGGGCTCAAGCTTTCTCCTCTGCAGGACAATCAGCAGTCGTTCCATCTTACGCAATAACATCGGCAGACTTGTGCAGCCATGACCTCCAGAGAATTGCAACGCTGTCAAAAATGGTTTGCTAGTTTGGGATGAAAGCTGCCTCTCTAGAAAGGAAGTTTTTCTGGGGCTGACTATACAAACCTGGCACAAGAGACATCTGCACAGCTGCACAGACCATCCCAAGCTCCTCAGGGGCYGAATCTAAAACAGCCCTGGGGTGACACCACCTCCAGCTGCGCTAGCAAGCTGCCATGCCCAATAACGGGCACGCAGTGGGTGCCTCCAGGCACTGCCACCTAAGAATTGGGGCGGATGAGCTAGCGTCTGTCTGCACCTGCACTTGTAAACACATCTCACTAAGGTTTATTCTTTCATTGTGTTAGAAACRCCAAGGGAAAACTATTCTGTTTTTGCAAAAGGGAAAAAAAAAAGGAAAAGAAAGCCCCAAACCGAGTTGCACTTACTGCTCCTCCTTTSTAATGGTGACTCATGGCAGATTCATACCTCCACCACGACTTTGATTTACAGGTGACATTTGAACAGCACTCAGGCTTGCAGGGTCTCCGYGAGATGAGCTGTGACACCCTCCTATTCATTAGTTAAGCGTCACCGTTCTCAAAGCCGGTTTCATAAATTGAACAGGCAGACGTTTACAGGAGCCACGCTCTGGCCACTCGGGAAGGCTCGTGAGCCACTTAYGCCCTCGACAAGAAGCCAAGTAGCTATTTAGCTACTCGAATCTTGATTCTGGTTCTCAGCTTTTTGTTTTTAATATCCTCTGGCTAAATGCTCAAACCAAATTATCTAAAGGGCTATACAACCAAAAAAATTTTGCTTTTGAAATTAAAGTTCCTACTGTTTTAGGAGATGGGCATACTGGAGAGAAACTCCCCACACTGGAGAGAGAGAGAGAGAGCAAGCGCCCATACGCTTGCTTCGAGGGAGACTGGGGAGAGAAAGGCAGGGGGGTATCAAAATCCCAGCGCTCAGACACRCTAAGATGACGAAACCCAAGGAATTAAAAGGATTAACCTCACTAAGCTGGTGCTCATCAGCAGCACGAAGCTTAGACATGGGGCTTCGAAGCACTGGGAGGGATGAAAGTTTTCTGCTGGAGGCCAGGTGTTCTCGTACCCAGTTACCTGCTGACTAATTTAGACCAAGAGCACCAAAACTTGGCRTGAGATGGCAACTTCAGACTGGCCAGTTATTCTGCCTCAATGCTACTAAGCAGTAATGAGCTGAGCTGCTCGCAGCACAGGAGAAAACAGCCACAATGCATGGAAGCACACAGGAGACTGACTGAYGAGGAAGGAGCAAGAGGGAATTAGTGATGCCAGAGGCCATTAGAACAAGCCAAAAAGAAGGAGAAAAATAGGTTAAGGCAGATGAGCAAGCAAGGGAAAACAAATCCTAAGCGTACACATAGCAACAACTGACAGCAATCGCCTTCCTCTTCATAGCAAGGGCTACAGCTAAAGCCTTCCAGCAAAGCTTTCGGGTCACAGAACCAAGTTGTGGATTAGTTACAAAACATTACTAATCTTAACAACGGTCTACTACAAAATACTACCAGAATATCTTACAGACCAGCTTCAGCAGGTAACCTTTTGTAGAGCTCCTTCACCTCTTCGTGTTTGATTTTGCCTCTGGCCACGCTCTGTTTGCGCATCTCTGCCATTTCGTTACACCACTCCTCAAACTTGCAGTTATCGCGTTCTACCAGCTCCTGCAGAAAAGCTGTGGGGAGAGGGAAAGCAAAGATGCCAGTTACTCCAAGGAAAATGCCAATTACCCCTGTGAGCAGTTATCCAGGGGTTAACAAGCAAGCCTAAATATTTCCCCACGCAGCTACAGATGTACATGGCTTTCCAGCAAGCCAAAGGCCTGGATGTCGCTTCCCTCCGTTATTTATGGCAGTGCTTACGCCAACGTAGGTGATTAAACGCACCCGAGAGGCTGCAAACCCAGGGCGCAGCAGGCCACCTTCAAGCCTGCTGCGATCTCTGCCTCGGCGCTCCAGCCGCTTCTCTGCCTCCCACCAGCAGCTCCTCTGCGCTGCCAAAAGCCCAGCGCTCTCGGAGCGAAAACAGCCTCTCGGCCGACTGGTACACCTGACGCTACCGTGCCGCTCGCCTGTCGCGAGAGGGGCTTCTCCAAGGCAAGGGCAGAAAACCCTCRTGAGATCAGAGATAAGCCAGGGCAGATCCTCAAGTTGACGGGAAGGTGACGGGGACAGCAATTTTTGCTGTCACCAGTGGAAAAAAAAAAAAACCCTAGCAGGGAAAAAAAGGAAGATAAAGTACTTCCCTTGCAGGGATGGTGTAACGGAGGAGTAGAGTACTGCTTATCTGAAGCCTTTTCCGATTCTACAGTATTTTGAAGAGCTCAAATATTTCAGAAAAGTTAACCCCTAGGCAGCCACAGAGCCCAGAATCTATCTTGGGAGAATATACACTATTTTAAAACATAATCAGCCTGACCCATTCACCCTCGATGTCCGGGGCTGGGGAGCCAAGTTACATTCGCTGCTGTCCCGGAAAAGCTGCTCCCCACAGCATCAAAGYGAAATGCCTTGAATCTGCAGCTGCGTGAAGCCTCGCTGAAACCACGAGGCTTGCCCGCTGCCCTTCGCTCCCTGTCCCTGGCACGCGTCCATGTCAAACAAAAGGCAACGGCAGGGCTGCTCAGGAATTCGAAGCGGGGCGGAGAGGCTTCGCCGAGTATTGTTTTGGGCAGAGGGGTAGGAGGCGAGAGAGAGGGCGAGAGAGCTCGGGAAACAAACTGCAAAGACAGCCCCAAGGCAYGAATTAGCACAGGTTCCCAGGGCTGCACGCCTCGGCGAGCCGAGCCGGCTCTGGAGGTGGGGCGGGGAGAGGGAGCGTGGAAAGGTTTGATGCTGCGAGTCCTTGCTGCGAGTTCGGAGAAAGCTGTGCAATTATCACCACCATTACCCTCCTCTTCCGGAGGACCTAAGCTGAACGCTGACAAACAGCTCCGGTCAAAAGGGAAAACAAAACCTCTGTCGTCCCTCTTTCACATGGAGGGGAAGAAGGTAGAGCACACCTCCAGCCCTACCAGCTAAGGCCTAATTAATATTTCTAATCAAGTAGCATGCAAATGCTAAGCATTATTAAATCCACAGGCCAAACCTACAGGGATTGCTACCACCTCCAGTGATTCTAAAGCATGACACGAACATGCTAGTACAAAATTCTTGTAAGGCTTGCACCCTCTTATTTCTATGCCATTTATTAGCAATACGGCRAAGATTAAGTACTTGTAAAAGAACCATGACATCTGTCAGGATTATTCACCTGCCGCACGGGATATGCGCTGCTGATGACATCTAACCACGCTGTCCTCCTTCGCCCTCAGGTACCTGAGCAGCTAGAGGGGGAACCTGGCTGCGAACCCCGTTACTCCAGCCACACTCAACGCCAGCAGCTGGGTAATTCTGCAGACGTTGCTCCCCGCTGGATTATCTCCTCCTAACCCCTTTGTACCTGACCTCTTTGGTAAGATGGTGAGGCCTGGGTGGGCACACGGATGGTATTAGCCAGGCTAATGYTATTCAAGTGCTAGGAAAGCCCAGGGGGCTACAATACAGACAGWGGCTGCAAAAGGTGCTTCCTATAAAGCACTGGCTCCTGGCCTGCCTGTGCTTCCCAAGAACGGACGGAGACCAGGAGAGTTAAAGCTCACTTACCTGGTACTTCGACTGTTGGAGACTTCTCTCGGGTTTGCAGCCTGTATACCAGCATGTAAGCATTTCGAGAGCAGTGAGTCCCTTTCCCACACTTAGGTTTACGAGTCTGAGATTTAGAAGGCTCTGCTGTGGTACAGAAGGCAAAAAATAATAAACACACAAGCCTGCTTACTGGCTCGCCTTGCACGGGCTGAGCTTGCCATCTAGCCAGCTTCCCTCTCACCGCGCGCCAGCAGGCTTCCTTCTGCAGAGCACCAGGCTGGCATGAGCCTCGCACGCATGCCACAGGACAAACTTTATCCGAGCAAGACCCAAATCCCTCTAGCGTTGCTGGATCCAGGACAACTCAGAGGCACCGAGTTAGGATCCTGCTCTGAAGTGCCCCCTAAGAGGGCCTTTCTTCTCTCTCTCACTAAGCCTAGCCTCACTGAGCCAAAAAGTAGCCTTTGCAAAAACATCCTTTCTTCCCTCTGCCTCCTGTCCTCATTAGTGTTGGTGCCTTGACACCAAAGAACAGAGTAGAGTCCTCACGGAAAAAAACAAAACAAAACACATTTACACATGATTGAGTATGTAAAAAAGTCTGCACCAGTCTATTGGGAAACAAAACTTTTAGGAACTGAACAGCCATGCAAATGGTCACCTCAGAGCATCTGATTCCAGTGCTGGCTTTCACCAAGACGAAGAATGTGACCATATAATACAAGTTAATGCCAGGCAAAGAAAAACCTGACCAGAATACTTATCTAGAGCTGCAGCTTCAAAAACCGAAGAGTCCTTTATTTTTAAAAAAGGAAGGAGCCTCTTTTGGTTAAGCACTTAATAGAACAAGAGACGGGGGGGGGAAGGAAGGATTTTTTTTTTTTTTTTTTTTTTTTTTTTTTTGTATTTAAATTCTGGAAAACTCATGTGCATCCCCCACCACACTGTCCAGGGGATTTCCTGGACAGATTTTATTTGCAGTTTCTCCAAGTATTTAAAAATTGTTCCCATCTGCACAGCCAGACTACAGGACTCTCCCCACAGCAAACCTCTACTTTATGTTAATTAATTTCTCCTGCTGCTTTGTGTGTTTGTAATGAAGGAGACTCTCAAACTCCAGTTTTGCTTGGAATAGGCAAATGACATTTCAACTTCAGTATTTTGCTTAGCACTTAAAATATATACTAAGGTTTCCAGTCTGCAGAGATTCTAAACACGCTTTGCTAACAATCATTAAAGCAGTTCTGTATTTCAGCAGGAATACTTACTCATGCTTAAGTATAAATCTGCACAGGACTGAGGGCACAGCAGTTTACTTACATCTTATTTTGTTACACTGGGTAACACAGGAGGCCAAAAAGAAAGGCTGAGAAGCCTTTATTTCCTTTCAGGAGTTATTTTTCTATCTTACACCACTAGATGTCTAGCCAGCTTCACAATTCGCTTGCAAGTTAGTGGTAGTCAAGCATTAACAGGATGACGCTGCTGCCCTGGCGGAAGCCTGCATGTATGCAAGTCGTCAGGAAACCCAAGACGTTTAGGAGCAAGATACTGAAAATTAAGGGGCACCGTGCAGACATGTGCACGAAGCAAACGAGAAGCAGGCTAGCACCCCGTGTCTGCTTAGGGGTGTGCTCAGGCTGACAGGCTTTCAGAACAACTATGAGAACCAATAAATCTGCCTTTTCATTAAATTATTATTTACAGATGCTTTAAGGGAAGTCGACATTTTGGAAAGTCCAACTGTCAGTGCTGGAGGTGCAGGAAAACATGAGTGTCCTGCTGGTGAAATACTTCTGGGAAGGGTTTACTTACATTTTAAGCAAAATTTTTGGCATTAATTTCCCCATTTTCCCGATACTGACAGGCATGGAAGAATACTGAGCAACTGTAAATTCAAGCACTTAAACTGCTGATTTAAAAGCRGAGAGTCCCTCTATGATTGCAGATGGAGAAACCAGCAATGCTAATCTCAGCCTAAGCTCTCCAGTGAGTACAGGGAAATCAAGACCCAACAGTGTCCGGTAACAGATAGGCAGGGTTATCTGGTGTAGCAAGAGGGCACCAGCACAGGGGAAGCCAACAACAGTAGAATAGAAGGATGAAAATAGTGCAAAACAAAAATGCAAAGTAAAAAGGCAATTCTGGCTTCTAATACATTCTTTTGATCAAGGTTTTTATAAAGACTTTTTACTGCCTCCTAAAAAGTTTAAGARTAGACACCTCAGGGGAAATAAAAACACAACACGTTAAGGAAACTGAAAGTAACATCGTTATCTGTCCCTAATGCCTCCGTTTGCATACTGGCCAAGGAAGCAGCAGCCTGCCTGTATTACCCTGATAGGCAACTGCTGCCTGGGTTATCAGCATGTTATCTGCCAGGAGGCAAAGCAAGAAAAGAAACTAGAGCAGAGGAAATGATCATAAGGTGTGCATAAACAGTTGCATAAGGGCCGGAGCAAAGAAAATCTGGCTGCAATTAACAGAACTCCAGTTTCACGCGTTGCTTTTATGATGTGAAATCACATGTAGGAACMGATTTTTTTTTAAGAGTACCAGGTCCTCCACATACTCAGCCTCCATGTTTTTTTTGGTGAAAAGAGTTATTTTAAAAGGGCACTCACAACTTAAAGGTTTTACCTAGATCTTCCTCAATTCCCAACTGCAATTTCTTCCCCTCCATCTTTTCTATGTCTTCATCGTTAAACTTGTACCACTCGCCCGTCTGTGGATCCTTAACGTGGGCGATGTAGTGCCCGGAGTATGCGCTCACACCTCTGTGTATGAGGACAGCACTAAGTTCATACACGTAGACACCATCTGAAAGGAAAACAGCAGTTATTTAGCCCTCTGGACAAACCAGGATGCATTTTTTCCTCCCTATTTCTTGATGCCTTTGCAAGACAGTGAACAAAGACTGCACTTGAACTCATCTCTCTCCAAGACCTCTACACAGCTTTATTCAACACTCCTAGCTTCCACAACCCATTTGCAAGGCACTTGTCATTTTTTTGTTCGAAATGCAGCTTCAAACCGCTCTTGACATTCTTTTCAATCAGACAAGACCTCATCAAGAGCTGCGCGAGTACCGTGAAGGAGCACATACCGCACAACTTACTTTTTTGTTCCATGAAAGGCTCCATGTCAAGCAGCTCAGAGAAGCCGATGTAGGTGTTCAGCTTCTTCTTATGGCCGGTTTGTCTGTGCAAGAACAAATGACCAAACTTCAGCTACAGGTATCAGTGGATAATAATAATAATGCTTCACGTCTCAAAATAACTTTCCTGAAACCCACCCAAGAAAAACCACACGTGTGCACTCCAATTCTCAAAGTCTAAAAATCAATGTGGAAAGAGCAGAGCAGATGTCCTTCCACAGAGCTTGCAAATAACCCAAATCGCTCCTAATTTTATAGCACGTGAACGTGTGCCGGGGCGGGCAGCTCACCTGTCAAACACAAAACGCATCAGCTGCAGGTTCAGCGTACACGGAAGACTTAACAGCCTGATCTTCCTTGTGGCATTCTGCTTACTTTGACAAGTTTCGCAAAAGTAACGATTGTCTCCTTCTAATTTTTCTTCCTGACCAGAGGGCAAAAAGAAAGGTATTGAGAACAAGTTACCACTCAACGGTCAACCACTGCAATCTATCTGCTAGATGGAGATTTAACAGCTTTGCAGTTATTTTAACTATTTAAGTCTCKATTGAGCTGCTTTCCAAAATATGCTCCAGGCTAAAAATGCACAACCCTTTGAGTTAATAAAGGCGCTTTACAGCATAGAGTTAGCAGGCTGCTCTCACTTTAAAGAAAACAACAGTCTTTTAGACTGAAACAAGCCCTAGTTCTAACGCTCAGACAGCCTACAAAGCCATCAGGTTTGCTCTCCACCTGACTGAAGTTCATGARGTTGGTTTCTATCACGAAGGCTATGGAAAAAATCACCCTTTAATGAGATCACACRGACCAAGTTAATGTAAAGCCCACATTTTAGCCTGGAAATTACAATTCTCCTGTGCTCAGCCAAGCAAACATCGCTGGGAAATAAGAGTCTATGTTTAAGTACAGCCGACTGGGCAAGAGGAGAACTCCAACAACCCTAAAAAGGAACGTCAGCTGTTTCATTTAAAGGAAGATCAGACAAACTGGAATTTTACTGTTGCAAGGCAGAAGTACCRGGTCTGCAGCGACGGCTGCCCTTCAGTGCAGGTGCTTTCTTTCTCAGCAGACCTTTCATGAGCAGAGCAACCGGTTTGCTGAGCGCATCAGCAAAAACTCTGCACAACAGCCAGGCTGCACCTCAGCTACAGAGTTACATTTCAGGTTAGTTCTGCTGTAAATACATGTATTTGAATCCACATCTTGAACTTTTAACGTGCCAGCCATTTAAGAGCTAGGCACATTTTCAAGATGAATTAAAAGCTTGAATTCCTAAAGATATTCTGAGGCCTTGCTAATACATTTTAAGGACATGTTTTAAAGAAGGGGAAAGTCTCCTGTTGCTATGTAGACGAGCACTAATACAGAGAACACCCTTTCTTCCTGTGCTACTCATGACAAAGCATGCAGGGACTTTTTGTATGCATTTCTGTCATATCAACATTGCTAGGAAAACACAATTATTAAACATGTGACTTCAAAGTGTTTTTTAAAAGGTGTAACACACCCAYATGTTTACACTAAGTACAGAGCCGCCCCTTGCTCATTCACTTCACAAGTATGCGACTCGGTTCTCGTTTTCTGGACCCACAGTGAAATAGTTCCTTTTGCATTCATTCTGCTGAGAAAGCTTGATCTCAGCTGTCCACTTTGCTGTAATATCAACCTCAAAAGCTGTTAATAGAAGAAGGGAACTGAAGCACCTTGCTAAGCCGTGTTTCCTGGCTCTACTAAGAATAGCAAGACTCGGAAAAAAAAAAAAAGGAGTTTGTACCTTAAGAAACTCTGTAATACAGTCTGTCAACTGCTTGTGCCCTTGGATATTTAACTCCAGTTCATAAAATTTAGACACAAGTTTGGACTCCCTGCCACACTGGTTGCATCTGAATCAGGAAAAAAAAAAAACACACACATGTGAGATCAGTTCACTGGTTAATGTGTCCTAACTCCCCAGCCGTCAGTAAACTAACACTTGATTGACAAAACCAGGAGAAAAACTTGTTTAAGTCAGACCTAACATAGTGCACCTCTACACCACAACCACTCTACAGCTCGGTGTAAACAGGGTAACAGCAATGCCCAGGAAAAATAGGAGTGTCTGTTTACAGCTCAGATGCAACATTTTATTACTTTTCCTGGTGAAATTCACAGCTCGAACTCAGGAATGAAATAGGTACAATGACATTCATGTACTATAATTTTTGGTTCCAGGACTTCACGTTYCATTCACTCACTGAGATTTTCATTAGTAAATTTTTATTAATAGACTAAAAGCATCTGGCAAACTGCAGCAACAGACGCACAGAATTGGATTCTTAAGGAAACCTTAAAGCTGAACAAAACACCGGGAAGCCCCTTGTCACGCAACATTTCAGTAGAAGCTTACCTGCCTTCTACAGCTGTTAAGAGGAATCTTTCCTGCTCAAATTCTTCTAAAACATTTAAATATTTGCAGAAAGGTTATTCCCAAAGAACAAATACTTACACTGTGACATATGCATATTCTCCACAGAACTGCTTTTGCACTATGTTTCGAACATCTGGATTCTTTTGTTTGGATAAAGTATCTTCTAGCAGGGACATGAACAGCTTTGAAAACTCCTGGGCATCCTAGAACAGAAAGCCAAGTTGGCTAACAATACACCGCAGTGCAAAGCGCAATCACAACCTCATCGCTAATTTACTGCAAATTACACGGAGTCCTACACACAAGCTGCACAGAAACTTCAGCGTGCGCTGAATAGAAAAAGACCAGTCAAGAGAACTAAAGAAAAGAGGAATTTGCCTAAAAGGAGCACAAGACCCCCAGCGTGAGACTGCAGCATGAGTTAAGCTGGCTCCTGGCCAATAGCTCAGGGTGGTTTGACTTCTGCCCTGCTATTTGCAGGATCCTGAGAAGGAGGAAAAAAACAAAACAAAACAAAACAAAATCCCCAGCAGCTTGTTAACCACATAAATCCCTTTGTGACTCCGCCTTGCATATCCCACATTGGCTTCTGCTGCTCAGAAGCAGCAACACAAACAGTTTCTCTGCCTCATTTGACCACAGCACTGTGGACAACAGGTTCAGAACATCCTTATCCGGTAGGGAACACAGGAATAAATTTACAGAGTATTAATCTTCCTCTGACACAGTACAGTTTGGCAGGAGAGTAAATCTCTCTGTCTCACCTCTTTATCCCACTAACATTCATTTGTCAAAGCCTTGGCRTATAATACAAGCTATTCCTGTTTTAATTATAGGTCTTAGCCATGTCAGAGAGAGGCAACAGGTAAGTAGAGATGGGATGACTTGCCAAGCTACACCAACTCACGCTAGCAATAGCTCCACCGACACGGACATAGTCCCAGCAGCACAGTCCACTTTTGTTTTCCAGATGCACCAAACACTACGGCTGCTTTTTCGCCACCTCTGTGCCCTCAAGTCTCCTATCCTGCTACTTCCACTTCTCCCTTTCAGATTCCTCCAAAGAAACAAACAGCTTCTGCTCCTCCTGCGAGACTCGGGAACTTGTCCACACCCGTCTCAGGCCCTCCCTTTCCCCCTAGTACCCAGTTTTCTTTGCTCCCTCTCCCACCCTCGCTCTCCTTTGGCTCAACTGTCTCCCACCCATCCTACCCTTGACACCTGCTGACTCTCCAAATTCTGACCTTCCCACTGCCACGTTTGCTCCAAGCCTGCAGGTTTCCTCTCCAGCTCTCAGAGCTGTTAAAACCACATACAGTACTTTACTCTCTGCTAGTATCACCAGTCTTTAATGATCACTTCTCTCCCAGAGACTCGAAGCAACTTTCTGCTCCTAATTCTCTTAAGGAATCACCCACTGTTGCTCACGTTCATTGTCCCCCTACATCTCAAAGCATTCTTTTAAGATATATCCTTTTCCTAAATCCTATTCAATTTTTGTGACAGTTCTGCAGGCTCCACCTATGGTGCTCACACCTCTCTGCCGCATGCATTCCCTGCCCCAGACACACTGTCTCCGCAGAGAACTTTCAAATCTCTCCCTCCCACCTAAGCTTCAGGTCTTCCTCGTAATGCACCCGATGCTGCCGTGCCGAGCATCCGTCCACCTAGCTGCGACTCTCATCCTGCCTCCTGTCACCTCTAACAGAGGCAAAACTTCCCCTCCGGCTTCAGCAGGCTTGGTCTGAGGCTGCTRCCAACCAGCCCCAGCACTGCAGCAACCTCCCTGGGCCTTTCAGCASGCTCCCAGCACTTCCCAACCACGCTGCTCCTCATCCTACTGGAGCCCTTCCCACCTCAACCCCCCCCACCCCAAATCACAGGCCACAAAGCGTTTCCCCCTGCCCCCAGGCACGGGAGAGGCAGCCCATGAACCACCTTCCTCACAGCCCCCTCCAGCCTCCTCCCACTCTGCGGAGCCAAGGTTAATCACTCGCTAACGCCCCGTCCCATTGCAGGAGCCGAGCTCACGCAGGGACAGGAAGGGCCTGGAGCGCTGCTTGTCCCTTTGTATTTGCACAAATGAGGCTGGGCGAGAGATCACCACTCGGAGATGGGAGAATAATAGAAAAGGGCAGTTTCGCGCTTCTTTAAAGAAGGTAATTGCTCGTCCCTAGGCAAAGCAGTTGGAAAAGAGAGCACATCAGGAGGAACACAYCAGGAAGACACCTCAAGCATACCTGCTGCTGTCCTGTATCCAAGCCCAGCGCTTTCACAAACCCAGAAGGATCGATGTATCGCCTTTTACTGTTCTGCAGCAAGGCAAATAGGTACTGGAGGTGTTCACAAATGGTCTGAGGCTCGTAGTCTAGCACAAAACAAGTTGCAGAAATTACTCGTGAGTTATGTCGTCTCATCTCAAGATAAAATCGTTCAGTTAAAGTAATTTGCTTTTTCTTTGTTGTTGACATATGCAAGCTTAATTAGAAATATTTTTTTAATAAACATTTTTTAACCACCATGAGACCTGAAACAGTTAGTACTACTTATGACAGCTAAGTCACAGCTCAGGCCAAACATCCCACAGTGCCTTACACGAGCTGCTAGTAAACCGTTTAAGCAACGTGTGCTGATTACCACAYAGCACCAGCTTCTTATTTAAATCAAAGGGCAGCGCCTCATTCATAAAATACTATAAAAACAGGACCAGAAGAAATCAGGCAGCCRTACTAACTCAAGGTACACCTATAATGCTGCATGCAACACAAAAATCTATCTTACCCGAGCCCGTCAGGTCTACTGTGCTGGCATTTAAAGTCTCATACCTACTGGTACCTCAATACTTGTCCTCTCATGGGACAAGGCGTGGCTCCATGGTAGCAAAAGCCACTCTCCCCCTCACCCCACTGCTATCATTAAGGTGTGAAGCATCTTGCCAAAAAAAGGAACACAAATTTTCAACCAGATCAACTCACTCTGATTTAAAAATAACTCTGATAAAGAATGGTTTAGGCTGGTTTGCTCCTAAAAGCTAGGTCAAGCACTTAAAGAGAGCAGTGTGCTCCGCAGATAGGACAAACAGTGTTATTCCAGCCATCAATTCCAGTGATAAATGCTATCCCGAAACCAGTGCCACTTGAGGTTTTAGAAATAACAGTAGAAAGAAGCACCATGCTAATCCCAAGGGGTGGCTGCTAAGACGTTTTAAAATACAAAAGCAAGTATCGTGATTCCTCCTCTTCTACTTATTTGGTACAGCATTTACTGCTCTTCTGACTGTGAAACASAGCAATACCCCGCGCCAGAGGACACGCAAGTTACAGGAGTTTCACTGTGCCAACAAAATTCCTCTGTGCTCGAATGAGCCAAACAGCTTCCATTTACCGCAAGGGAAAACACAGACAGCTGTTACGACCTTCCACTGACCTTTGTCTTTTGGGATGCCCTCGCCAGTCGTGTACTCGCTGCAGGTGCTCGGACACAAGTAAAGGGCTTGCCGAAGCTCCAAGTTAAGAAACCACATCTGCAAGAAAGTGTTCACGTAGCACGTGGCTCCAAGGTTCGTTAAGCCTACAAACGCATTCTAGCATAAAAAAGAAAGCAACACATGTAACTCGCTACTCCAAAGAAGCAAACAAGAGAAATCCARCAGTTGGGTCAGCTGTTCTGCTCTATCACCCTTAACTGAGCTTGCAAGGTGTTACTGGTATGGAGGGGATCTCTGCTCAGAGGGATTCTCCCCAAAGTCTGTACTCCTCAGGCACGAGGAGGGAACACAGCATCTCCCGAGCACTGTGCACCTGAGAGTGCTTTTCTGGAGAAAAACCCTCCCGTTTCCCTTCTAGGGTCAAAAAGACAGGACGCAAATTTATGATCAAAAAGTTTTCTTCCGGCACACGTTCCTCTTGCACAGGAGCAGGCTGTTTATCAGGGAAAGACTGCAGTAGCATCACTCTGCCTGCGGGTCACGGCCCACCTACAGGACACCAGCAACAGCCCCCGAGACCGCAGACCCCAACTCCTGGGAGCCACCTGCACGCAGGGCGGAAGACAACAGGTCTTTTCTCATGCTGGGCTTAGTCTTTCTARGGGTCGATCCCAAACTTCTAGGGTATGGGCAGGCTTTACCTCCCCTTCCCCGCACCTCCCTGGGGGCTGGTCCTGGCCCCACTACGCAGGGGATGTCTGGGGGGCAGGGGGTCAGGCCCTACCTTCTTGCGGCGCTCGCAGTTGGGGTCGTCGATGTTGTGGAAGCTGTTCTCGTCGATCTCGCCCAGCCAGACGTGCTCCCCGATGCCCACCAGGCAGTTGGGGTTCCCCCGGCAGTTCCTCCTGCGGAACCGGGACCAGCCCCAACTGTCACCCCGGGGAGGGAGCAGTACCCGTTAGGGAAGGGTAAAAGGGGGGGGGGGGGCAAGGGCAACATGGGAGCTCCCCACAACCCCAAAAGCACGGAGGAGGACCAGAGGGGATGGGGAGGTCAGCACAACCCCAAAAGCTTGGGKAGAGTCTAATGGATGGGGAGCTGGAGAGGAAAAATGGAGGACCCCTGGGGAGACCACTATTCGGGGGGCTGGGGGATCTGGGGAGGAAGAGGGAGAAACGTGGGGTCACCACAACCCTGGGCGATGAGGGGCCCCCGAGAAGCGAACGGGGGAGGCTCCCCCAGATCCCCAGGGACAGGGGCACTCGGGCTCCCCACACCTCGGGGCACCCGGAGGAGGAACCGGGCGTCCCCCCCACACCCCCAGCTACAGGATGGGATGGGACAGGGGGGAAACGGGGGCACCCAGGGAAGGGAATTGGGGGGGGGGGAGTCCCCCGGGCCCCCAAATACGGCGAGGACACGGGGCTCCCCCCACCCCGGGGCCGCCCACCCCGGGGCCAGGCCCGAAGAAGGGGGCGAGGGGCGGCGGGGCAGGGCGGAGACGGGCGGGCGGCGGGGCCGGGCCCGGTACCGGCAGGCGCCGCGCTGGCAGGGCTCCAGCCCGACGCGGTAGGCCGCCTCGATGTGCTCCTGCGCCACCTCCTCGGGCGGCACCGTCTCGGTCCA
>NW_028186817.1:12163-13928 GCF_003343005.1 Rhea americana | reverse complement strand
CCATCCATACCTCCGTGGACCCAAGATTCACACTCCCCTAGACCCCCAACCATACCCCCTAGACCCTTAGGTCCATATCCCCACGGACTCCCATCCCTACCTCCCTGGATGCTCATCCATACCCACCCCAGACCCCCATCCATACCCCCCGCCCCTAAGGACACCCACGGGTGCCCCCCCCGGCAGGGTGCCACACACCAGGCGCAGTCCATCTCTCTCCTTTAATAGGCGTCCCCGCAAAGAGCGAGCCGTGGGGCAGGGGTGCCCCCCCCCCCAAATAATAACACCCCGGGGCCACCCCAGGAGGCACCCGGCCGCGCCGGCACGGGTCAGGGCAGTGTAAACATTTGGCGGGGCCTCCCCGGGCGGCGAAGCACCCCGGTGGCGGCCGAGCACCATTTGTCCTCTTGGCTTTTCGCAAAAAAAAAAAAATAAAAAATAAAATAAAATAAAAAATCGAAAAACAAAAAAATCCCCCCCTCAAATTCTGGGCGCTGCAGCAGGGGGGGCGGCATGGGGGGGGCGCRGGGCTACGAGGGGCACTCGGGGACTGCGGTGCCGCCCGCTGCCCGGTGCCGCAGGTCGATGGGGTGCCGGGGGGCGCCCGCGGGTGCCAGCACCAGGCCCCGGAGGCACCCGGTGATTCCTGAGACGAACTTGCCGGCCGTGAGGCTCCGGGGGTCCGGGGCGCCGCCTGCGGGGACCGGGGTGGGACGGGGGGGCCGAGGTGCCTGCCCCTCCGACAGGTGCCATCCATGCCCATCCCATGTCCCATCCATGCCCACACCATGTCCCTTCCTTCGTGACCACCTCATGTCCCATCCGTGCCCACCTCGTGTCCCATCCAACCATGGCCATCCCATGTCCCATCCATCCATGGGCAGCTCGTGTCCCTTCCTCCATGACCATCCCATGTCCCATCCATCCATCCATGACCATCCCATGTCCCATCCATGCCCACCCCATGTCCCATCCATCCATGGCCATCCCATGTCCCATCCGTGCTCAGCCCATCTCCCATCCATCCTTGGCCATCCCATATCCCATCCATCCACGGTCACCCCATGTCCATTCCTCCATGACCATCCCAAGTTCCATCTGTGACAACCCCATGTCCCATCCATCCTTGGCCATCCCATGTCCCATCCAACCATGGCCATCCCATGTCCCATCCGTCCATGGTCACCCCACGTCCCTTCCTCCATGACCATCCCATGTCCCATCTGTGCCCACCGAATGTCCCATCCATCCTTGGCCATCCCATGTCCCATCCAACCATGGCCATCCCATGTCCCATCCGTCCATGGTCACCCCATGTCCCTTCCTCTATGACCATCCCATGTCCCATCCGTGCCCACCCCACGTCCCATCCATCCGTGGCCACCCCATGTCCCATCCCTCCATGGTCACCCCATGTCCCTTCCTCCATGACCATCCCATGTCCCATCTGCGCCCACCCCACATCCCATCCATCCGTGGCCACCCCATGTCCCATCTGTGCCCACCCCATGTCCCATCCATCCATGGCCACCCCATGCACCATCCGTGCCTCCCATCCCTGCTCTCCCCATGCCCCAGTCCTCCCGGCTGTGCCCTACCGAGGTAGATGTTGCCCTCGGTGTTGGCCATGATGTTGGTGCCTGGTGACTCTCCATGCACGGGCTCCTCACCGTCCACCTGCAGCCACCCGCGGCGTCCCTCCCTGCGGAGGCACCCGTCAGCACCCACGCCGGCTGCAGCCCCCCGCCCCGCGCGCCCCACCTCT
>NW_028186817.1:8955-10532 GCF_003343005.1 Rhea americana | reverse complement strand
GGTGATGGCCTGGGGGCGCCGGCGCTGCCGGGGGACCCCGGCGCTGCCCGAGGACCCAGCAGCTCCCAGGGGACCCCAACGATGCCAGCGGACCCCAGCGATACCCGAGGACCCCAACGATGCCAGCGGACCCCAGCGGTGCCCGGGGCACCTCGGCGATGCCCAGGGACCTCAGCGGTTCCGAGGGACGCCGGCGGTGCCGGGGGCCCCCGGCGCGCCCCGCCGCGTACCTGAGCCCAGCTCGTAGCGAAACTCGAGGTGCCCGCCGGCCATGGCGAGGGCCACGAAGTCCTCCACGGGGGCGGCCTTGCCGCCGCTGAAGAGCAGCAGCCCGTCGGGCGCCAGCGGCTTGAACTCGGCGTCCACCCGCAGCTCGTGGTGGATGTTGGTCAGCGGCGGGTAGGAGATGAAGGCGTCCTCCCCGTCGAAGGACGGGGCGCTCACGGCCTCGCCTGGGGGGGCCCGGGGCACCTCAGCCCGGGCCCCGGGGCGATGCCCGCCTCCTCGGGCCCAGCACGCCCATCTCTCCGGAGCGGTACCTGCTCCCCCGTGCCCGTCGCCCCAGGCGGCGTCTGCCCGCCGTGCCCATCGCGCCCATCTCCCTCGGGTGACAGCTGCTCCCCAGGGCCCGCCGCACCCGTCCCCCCGGGGCGATATCCGCCCCCCTGCACCCGCTGCAGCACTGCACCCGTCCCCCCGGGGCGATATCCGCCCCCCTGCACCCGCTGCAGCGCTGCACCCGTCCCCCCGGGGCGATATCCGCCCCCCTGCACCCGCTGCAGCGCTGCGCCCGTCCCCCCGGGGCGATATCCGCCCCCCTGCACCCGCTGCAGCGCTGCACCCGTCCCCCCGGGGCGATATCCGCCCCCTGCACCCGCTGCAGTGCTGCACCCGTCCCCCCGGGGCGATATCCGCCCCCTGCACCCGCTGCAGCGCTGCACCCGTCCCCCCGGGGCGATATCCGCCCCCCTGCACCCGCTGCAGCGCTGCACCCGTCTCCCCGGGGCGATATCCGCCCCCCTGCACCCGCTGCAGCGCTGCACCCGTCCCCCCGGGGCGATATCCGCCCCCTGCATCCGCTGCAGTGCTGCACCCGTCCCCCCGGGGCGATATCCGCCCCCCTGCACCCGCTGCAGTGCTGCACCCGCCTCCCCAGGGCGATATCTGCCCCCTGCACCCGCTGCAGTGCTGCACCCTTCTCCCCGGGGTGCCAGGCGCTCCCGCGTGCCCGCCGCGCCGCCGCCCCGGCCCGCGCTCACCGTCCATGCACTTCTCTCCCGACTTGCCCAGGTGGCAGCGGCACGTGTAGCCCTGCCCGTCGGGCCGGTTGACGCAGGTGGCATCGGGCCCGCAGGCCTCTGGCGGGGAGACGGGGGCGGCGGTGAGCCGGGGGGCGGGGGGCGCCGGCGGGGTGCCGTGCCGTGCCGTGCCGCGCCGCCGGCCCTGTGCTCACCCGGGTGGCAGTGCAGGGCCTGGGAGTACTCGCAGTTGCTGCCGGTGAAGCCGGCGGGGCAGCGGCACACGTAGGCGCTGCTCTCGGCGTCCTCGCACACGCCGCCGTTCTGCGGAGAGCCGCG
>NW_028186817.1:5490-7569 GCF_003343005.1 Rhea americana | reverse complement strand
TGCCCGCGCCCGCCCGCCCGCTCACCTCGCACCCGGAGCACGGAGAAAGCGGTCTCCTGGCCGCGCCGGTTGGAAGCGGCGCACACGTAGACGCCGGCGTCCTCGGGGCGCACGGCCGGCACCGTGAGCACGGTGCCCTCCACCCGGGCCGCCTCGGGCAGGTCTCCCTCCAGCTGCGGCGAGGGCAGCGGCTCAGCACCCCACGGGCGCCCGGCCCCGCTGCCGTCCCGCCGCCGGCTCCGACTCACCTTGCTCCATTTAACCTCCGGGACGGGGAAGCCGGACGCCAGGCAGGGGAAAACGGCCGCCGAGCCCACCGAGACCTCCTTGACCTCGGGCTGTCCGGCGATTTGGGGGGCGGCTGCGGAGAGACGGACCTTTGGCCGCCGCGCCGGGGTGCACGGGGCGCCACCGCGGCGGCGGGCAGGGCGCGGGCGCTCACCCTGCACGTGGAGGATGACGTGGGACTGCACGGTGCCCACGGCGTTGGTGGCCGTGCAGCGGTACTGCCCGGCRTCGCTCCGCTCCACCCGCTCGATCTTCAGCGTGCCGGCGCTGGCCAGCACGCCGGGGCGGATGCGGCCGCCCACCTTGCTCCAGGTGACGTGGGGCTTGGGCTCGCCCAGCCCCAGGCACTCCAGCTCCACCGCCGTGCCCGCCAGCACCATCTGCACCGCCGTCCGGATGTTGATCAGCGCCCTGGGCAGAGCTGGGACACGCGGAGAGACAGCGGGGTGACGGGGTGCCCGTAGGCTCGAGAAATCGGGGGGCTTAGGGGGGTCCAACAGACACAGGGGGAGATCAGGGCCCTGGGGTGCCCACARGCATGGAGAGAAGTCGGAAGATACCAGGGTGCCCACGAGGAGAAATCAAGGGGGTAAAGAGGTGCCCGTGAGCAAGGGGAGAGACTGGAAGGTCCTGGGGTGCCCAAAGGCACCAACAGAGGTCAGGGGGCATCAGGGTGCCCACGGGCATAGGGAGAAATCAAAGGGGTAAACAGGTGCCCACAGGAGCGGAGAGAGCTTGGAGGTCCTGGGGTGCCCAAAGGTATCAAGAGAGATTGGGGGATACCAGGATGCCCATGGGCATGGGAAGAAATCAAGAGGGTGCTGGGGTGCTTGTGGGCATGGAGAGGGATTGGAGGGTCCTGGGGTGCCCAAAGGTATCATGAAGGATTCGGGGGTACCAATGGGCATGGGGAGAAATCAGGGGGGTGCCCACGAGCATGGGGAGAAATCAAGGGAGTAAAGAGGTGCCCGCGGGCACGGAGAGAGCTTGGAGGGCCCCAGGGTGYCCGCGGGYGCGGAGGAGAGGGGCGCTGGGCTCCTACCCTGGATGGAGAGCGTGGCGCTGTCCTCGGCCCGCCCGCCCGGGCCGCTGGCGCGGCACGTGTAGACGCCCTGGCTGCTGCGGTCCAGGTCACGGATGCTGCGGGGAGACGGCGGAGGGGGGCGTCGGGGGCGTCCCCGGAGGCAGCGGGGGCCCCGGCGCCCCGGTGCCGCCCTTACCGCAGCACCCCGTCCCGCACGCTGCTGCCGGGGGGCAGCTCGCCGCCGTCCTTGAGCCACTCGACGCGCGCCCGGGGGTCTCCGGAGACGGCGCAGCTGAACTCGGCCGTGCCGCCCACCCCTCTGACGAGGCTCCGGGGGGTCACCCGCGCCGTCGGCGGGCCGGCGGGCGCCGGCTCGTCACCGTCACCTGCAGGGAGAGCCGAGCGGCGACGTGCCGGGACGCTGCCCCGGGGCGCCGCGGCGGCGACGACGACCACCGGCCGCCGCGCGGGGAAGCTCACCTGGGTGCTCGCCGAGGACGGCGACCCGGGCGAAGGTCTCGGCGGTGCCCACGCGGTTGGAGACGAGGCAGCGGTAGGTGCCGGCGTCGGCGGGCAGCACGGGGCTGATGCGCAGGAGGCCGTCGCGGCGGGCGGCCCGCGCCGACAAGCTGCCGTTCACCTTGTCCCAGTGGTAGCGCAGCGGCGGCGTGCCGTGCGCCAGGCACTGCAGCTGCAGCGCGTCGCCCGCCCGCGTCGTGCTCTCCTCCGGCAGGCTCGTGGCGTACGGCGGCGCTGCGGGCGCGCCG
>NW_028186817.1:2836-4740 GCF_003343005.1 Rhea americana | reverse complement strand
GATGGAAGAAGGGATGAAGGAATAGAAGACTGGACAGGAAGGGGAATGGACAGGAGAGGGAATGGAGGAATGGATGGATGGAAGGAGGGATGGAAGGAGGGATGGAAGGAGGGATGGAGGGAGGGATGGAGGGACGGAAGAAGGGATGCTTGCGGGCAGAGGGATGGCAGCAATCACGCAGGAGAGGAGAGAAGCAGGTCCCAAGCCGGGCACCTCCGTGCGCCCGCCGCAGCCGGCCGCGGCGCCCGCCGCCGCCCGCCCGCCTGCAGGAGGAGAGCGGCCGCCCGCAGCACCCGCGCCAGCCTTACTCTCCACGTCGAGGGTGACGAAGGCCTCGGCGAAGCCGACGGCGTTGCTGGCGTTGCAGATGTACTGGCCCGAGTCCTGCTGGGCCGCGCGGGGGATGACCAGCGTGCCGTTGAGCACCCGGTGYTGCCAGGGCAGCGGCGCCCGCAGCTTCGACCACTCGACGGTGGGTGACGGCTCGCCTGCGGGCGCGGAGAGGTGGGTGAGCGCTGGGCGTCCCCGAAGGGCGCTGGGGGCCCCGACGCAGCGGCGGACACCCGTACCTGTCGCGGAGCAGCTCAGCGTGGCGGTGTCGCCGGCCACCACGGTGACGGCGGGCGACGTGACCACCTCGGGGGCGCCGGGAGTCCTCCGCGCCGTCTCCACGCTCACGGCCACCTGGGCCTGCGCCGAGCCCAGGGCGTTGTGCGCCGTGCACACGTAGGTGCCGGCGTGCTCCGCTTTCGCCGGCGTCAGCTGCAGCACGGCCTGGCTCTCCATGTGCAGCAGCGTCTGGTGCTCCACCTTCTGCCGCGAGCCCACCCGGCTCCAGCGCACCAGCGGCCGCGGCTCGCCCCGGCCCAGGCACTCCAGGCTGATGGACTTGCCCTCCTTCACCGTCACRGGACCCGGCGGCATCACCGAGACCGTGGGGGCGCCTGGAGGAAGAGGAGGGAAGGGCATGGGCACGGGTCGGGGGCCGGGATGCCGCCGCGGCTCCTGTGGGTGCCGCCCACCTTGCACGAGGAGGTTGACCACGCTGCTGGCRATGCCGAAGCGGTTGGAGGCTACGCAGTGGTAGGCGCCCTGGTTGCCAGCGTGGGCACCGGTGATGGAGATCACCGAGCCGTTGGGGCTGATCTTGACGTTATCTAGGGAAGGATGGGTGAGCATCAGCCACGGGGACCTCGCCAGTGTCCACCACAGTGATGCCCACCACAGCAACATCCACCACGGCAAAGCCCATCACGGCAATGTCCACCACAGTGATGCCCACCACAATGTCCACCACAGTGATGCCCACCATGGCGAAGCCCATCACGGCAGTGTCCACCACGGTGATGCCCATCACAGCGATGTCCACCACGGTGATGCCCACCACAGCGATGCCCACCACAATGTCCACCACGGTGATGCCCACCATGGCGAAGCCCATCACGGCAATGTCCACCACGGTGATGCCCACCACGGTGATGCCCACCACAATGTCTACCACAGTGATGCCCACCATGGCGAAGCCCATCACGGCAATGTCCGCCACAGTGATGCCCACCACAATGTCCACCACGGTGATGCCCACCATGGCGAAGCCCATCACGGCAATGTCCGCCAAAGTGATGCCCATCACAGCGATGTCCACCACGGTGATGCCCACCACAATGTCCACCACGGTGATGCCCACCACGGCGACGGCCCTACCTTGGAAGTGCTGGCCAGGCCCCATGCGCCAGGTGACGTTGATGGGCCGGGCGCCATCGTGGACGCGGCACTTGAAGGCGGCGTCCTCGCCGTGGGCCACAGCCATGCTGTGCGGGTCGATGGAGATGATGGGGCTCTGCAGGCCTGCGGGAAAGGGAACGGAGGGATGGAGCGTGGCGGAGGCGGCACGCGCCCGCCCC
>NW_028186817.1:0-1221 GCF_003343005.1 Rhea americana | reverse complement strand
GCGCGACGCCCGCCGCGGCGACCCGGCACACGTACTCGCCCGAGTCGGCCGCCGACACCTGCGGGATGCGGAGGCGGGTGCCCGACACCTGACGGCCAGCAGAAGACACGGGTGAACGAGGACGCCCGCCCCAAAAGGGCCCCTCCCGCCCCAAAAGGGCCCCTCCCGCCCCAAAACGCCCACGCGGCGCCCGCGCACCTGGTGCTTGGCCGGCAGCGACCCGCCGCGCTTGTACCACGTCACCGTGGCCTGGCCCCGGCCCGCCACGATGCAGTTGAGGTCCAGGGTCTGGCCCTCGGCCACCGAGGAGGAGGAGGACTCGATGCGCACGGGCGGCGTCACGCCGGCGGCTGGGGGACCGAAACAGCGGGGTCGGGCCGGGGAGGGCACAGGGGCCGCGCGGAGCGAGCCAGCCCCCGGCGCCCCCGGCCCTGCTCACGGTAGGAGATGGCCCCGCTCGGCTGGACGGTCACCACGACGGAGGCCTCCTTGGTGGCCGCCCCGGCGCTCACCCGGCACACGTACTCGCCCGAGTCGGCYGCCGTCACCTGCAGCAGCCGCAGCCGGGAGCCCGACACCTGCGGGGACGGGACGGGCGTCACGGGGGGACGGGATGGGCGTCGCGGGGGGCCGCGGCGCCGCCCGAGCCCGTTCCGCCGCCGGGGACGGACCCGCTCGCCCTACCTGGTGCTTGGCCGGCAGCGACCCGCCGCGCTTGTACCACGTCACCGTGGCCTGCGCGGCGCCGGCGACGACGCAGTTGAGCTCCAGGGTCTGKCCCTCGGCCACGGCGGGCGAGGACGACTCGATGCGCACGGGCGGCGCCACGCCGGCGGCTGGCGACCGAGACGGCGGCGTGAGCCTGGGCACCTCCTCCAGGGAGCAATTTGCCCCGGGGTCCAGCCGCAGCACCGCGGGGTCCGGCCAAGCCCCAGGAGCATCTCCCACCCGTGGCTGGTGTCCCCCCATGCGTGACATCCCCCAGGACCTCTCCGTCCCCCACTCACGGTGCGTGACRGCCCCGCTCGGCTGGATGGTCACCACGACGGAGGCCTCCTTGGTGGCCGCCCCGGCGCTCACCCGGCACACGTACTCGCCCGAGTCGGCCGCTGTCACCTGCAGCAGCCGCAGCCGGGAGCCCGACACCTGCGGGGACGGGACGGGCGTCACGGGGGGACGGGTCGGCCTTGCAGGGGGCCACGGGGCCACCCGAGCCCGTTC
>NW_028186816.1:55323-56289 GCF_003343005.1 Rhea americana | reverse complement strand
TCAAATTTAAAATATTTTCTGCTACAGTACTTAAAAAAAAACACCAAAAAAAATCGTGATAAAGCTTTTGCATAGAAAATATCCACATTGCTCCCGACGAAGGGGGAAGAAGCGAGACCTTACCAAAGCGTTCTGTTTAAAAAAAAAGAATAATAATAATAAAAAGGGAACTGTATTCGCACTCTATCCATCATATTTAAACCCACAAATCTAAGTAGTTTTACATGAACGAATACTACAGAATGACATTTATCTATCAAAAGGGTCTGGAGTTAAATTATTGAAACTACAACCGCAGCAGTTACTTTGGGGGTAAATGTTTATGTTCTGTAGTCAACACAACAGAGTCGCATCTTCAGATGACATCCAGTTATTTTTGCAACCACTCCATCATTTCAAGAGAAAAAGAGAAGAGACCATTTTATGGGATAAAGTAATTTGAGAGAAGATTCGCTCTCCACAAAGTGGCTTATTCAGAAATGATCATAGCTTCGGTATTACTGAAATTAGACTCATCTACCCGCCTGAAGTAAGAAATATCGTCCTATTCCACGCTTTTTATTAGCCAATCAAATTTCCTTCGGATCTCCATGTGTGATTTGTGAAAAATATAATTCCTTGAAAAGCTGAGTTTGAGCATATTGCTTATTTTGCCTTAATTTATTATTCTAATCACAGCCGCCGCTGTGTGATAATGCATCCATTAGGGGAAAAAATTCGTTTAGGTTTTATACTCCGAAATGGGCAGAGATTATATTTTAGAGGCAACGAATTTCTCGGGCATTAAATTCTGTCTGCGCGGATCGCAGGGAGAAAGGCGGGTGGCGAGGGATACGCGAGGGGGGAGCAGGGGCGGAGGTGGGCAAAAGTTTGAGAGCCAGATTTGCAAAGAAAAGGGATTTCCAGTCTATTTTGAGCCCGTTCTTTTCTTCTTCTTCTTCTCCTTTTTTTTTTTTTTTTTTTTTT
>NW_028186816.1:52454-53728 GCF_003343005.1 Rhea americana | reverse complement strand
TTTAAAACATATTGCTCTTGGTTATTTAATCTATGCCCTTAAAATTAACATACCCTTATAATGTAATCTTTTTTTTTTGTTTTAATCTAGTCTGCTCTATTTCCATTACCAGTGCTCTTCTTTCTCGTTTTTTCCCCCATTAAGAATTCCCCCATTAATTACCAAAAATAAGAGTAATGCCGCTCTATGCTGAAGGCCAAATCTCTTTAGTTAAGAAAGCCTGAGAATTAACCCGGATAGCTAATAATCAGGAAACAAAATCCAGTCTATCTTTAAAATAATAATAAAAAACCCTCCTCGATATTAACGTGATTGCTTAAAAGAAAAAAAAGGGGGGGGGCAGTAAGGGAGGGGGCCGGGGGCCGAAAAATACTAATATTAAGAAAGAATTGTATAAACATGGCGACAGACGAGAGCATTTGCACTCGTCACAAAAATGCAACGCATTCCTGGTTGTTTGCAGAAAATTTACAGCTAAGCAATAAAAGTTTACGACTGAATCACAAGTTGGATTGGCCACAGGAAGTCATGTGGACTCCATCCATGAACGTGAACTTTTTATTGTGGTTTCTCTTATGACTCTTTCGCAGTAGTCTTTCCTTTAACAGTCCAAGCAGTGCCAGGGGTAGGATGGTATTTTTCCCCCCCTTAATTATTAGCATGATGATGATGATTTAAAAAAAAAAWYCMRRWTTTTTTTTCCCCCCTTCTCTCCTTGGGGTTGGAATTCTTGGTTGCTTTGGGCATTTTGGCATTAATGAGTTTACTGCTGCGTCTGGTTGCCGCCTCCTATTCCCCACCCCTAGGGGCAAAACGCAATGCATTTCCTTTGCAGGATGCGATGATGAGGGGGCACGAGGAGTTGTAAATACCTTTTTTTTTTTTTTTAAGGAAAAAAAAAAGACAGAGAGCGAGAGGGAGAGAGAGGGATTCCTTCTTAAGCTTCCCCCATCCCTTGTCCAACCAGAGAAGAACTGTTTTGCTTTTGTTTCCTTTTTTTTTCTTTTTTCCTTTTTTTTTTAATGTTTCTGTGGAGCTGAGCTGCAGCGTCAGTGGAACAGAAAGAGAGAGACAGAAAAAGAGAGAGAGAGAGAGAGAGAGGGAGAGGGGGAGACAGGAGCCTCTGGTAAGTGTTCCCTTATTGGTTAAAATGTGTAACTAATGATCCATAGCCTGGGTGTTAAGGATAATGATGCATCGTTGTGCGAGCGAGGGGTGTAGCTTGGATATGGAGGGAAAATATGCTGCGGGTCGGCAGAAATGCGGTTAATTCG
>NW_028186816.1:48723-50564 GCF_003343005.1 Rhea americana | reverse complement strand
TCCGGATCAGCCTTTCTCTTTGCTTGCCGTTTCTTTGGAAAAAAAATCTGGGAAATCCTCTCTGCTTGCGCTTGCTTTTGGAGCTGGAAATTATCGGCTTCTCTCGGTCGGTCTGAACAACCCCCCCAAACTGCAGCGGGTCTTTCCCCTCCTCCGTGCAGAAGGGCAGATCTCTAGTTTGCCTCTGCAGCGCGTCGCCTTTGTGAAAAGCGCTATTTCTGCGAGTTTTATTTTTTTTTTATTTTTAAGATGGGGAACAAAAAAAAAAACGTTTTGGGGAATGAGACTTTTTTAAAAAAGGAGGAAAAAAAATGCGTTTCGTTTTGTTCAATGGGGATGGGGGGAAACAACGTTGCGGGAAGGCTCTGCCTCTAATCCGCGGAGTCRTAAAGACATTTTGTGAGCAGACCACGAGTGTTTATTGGAAGCACGGGATTACAGAAACGGGATCTTTTATTGTTTTCAGGCGAATCCTCGGGAATGCCCCTGTCCTGCCCCCCTCCGCCGGCCTCGCTCGGCCGGGCCGGGCGCGCTGCCTCCTCCCGTAGCACTTTCATGCTCCTTGCGCCAGGCCTGGCAGCCTCGCTGCAAACCATTTTTTTGTAAAATATCGATTTTCGACATCGCCCGCCGTATTGTCATCCTTCACACGCTTGCGATGCTGAGAAGCATTTTAGGACTGGAATAACGTGATGATTTATATTCTCCGATTTTTTTTCTCCCCCGCTCCCCCCCCTCCGCTTCTCTCCAGACTAAACCAGAGGAAATAAATTGCTTCTTGTATCTGTAACACCAGCGCTCAGGAGGGATTCTAGTAAAATTGCCACGTGTTATTGACATGGACTTCCAGGGAAATAATAGATTTTCGACAGATGTAGATGGTGGAGAAAATGAGGGAGCCTCCAGAAATTTGAAAATGTAAATTCTGTTGTCCCGAACGCTTCCTAATTTACGTGTAGGAGTGTCTCGTATATATATTAAAAAAATAAGGGGGGGGAGAAAGCGGACATATTCGGGTTGAGTACATAAATATATTGCACATAACAACGGGGAATGTATGTTTTACTTGAAAGTCAACATTTCGCTCCGTCAGTCCGCACACGCGATCGTAAACCCGTTTGATACCATCKCTGCGGCGCGTGGGCGTTTATCTGGGGTTGTACAAAAGCGTGTTACGATCAAATAYACAAACGAAGAGCACGAGCGGGTGGGTGCTTTCCCATGCCAGATCTGCTGGGTGGCAGGAGGCTCGGCAACATGTAACTACAAAGAGGCGATTGTAACACGGCGATTTCCGAAATTTGCCGCGTGAAGGAATTCGGTTTGGGGAACGAAGCAAAGAAATAAAATACGGTCTATCACCAAACCCACGTCGGCCGTAGGTGCAAGYGGTGAAAGTGGTTATGTTCAGATCGATTTTCAATGGGCTCCGTATCCCAGTCACTACTGCGTGAATAAATGTTATTTTTGGCCGCCTTTCTGCTTTGTGCAGCAGAGGTTTGCGAGAGGTGAATTTGCGAAGCTCGTCAGCTGAATTATCTTAAAAAAAAGGAATAATAATAATAATAATAAAGTAAGGCTGGGTCAGGGTGAGGAGATAAAAAAATTAGTCACAGAGAGGCAAAGAGATTTGGGGAAAAGATCAGGCGTAGCATTGGGGATCAAGGATTTTCTTTTTCGGGGAAAGATATTTGGAGATCGTGTTACTATTGTTAGTCGTGTTGTAATGCCGGCAGCTCGCTGTCTCCGGAAAAAAAAATAAAAAGAGAAAAAGAGGAAAAAAACAGTCGCAAATTTGAATTTGAAGCYATTCCTAATGTTTGAGGTCAGGGCTAAAAAAA
>NW_028186816.1:45429-46550 GCF_003343005.1 Rhea americana | reverse complement strand
AAAAAAAAAAAAAAAAAAAACTTTGGAGCCTCTGGCAAACACTCGTCCACACTTTTATCCAAGGAGACGCGAGGAATGTTTCCGCAGTGGCCAGACCCTTCCCATGTAAACAACGCCACACTCAGCGATTTTACATTTCCTAAAATATTGGCTTTTCTCGCTGCTTTTGGCTCYGCTTCCTAGCGCTGAAGATGTTTATTCATAAGTGCATTTAATTAGCAAACGCTGGGACGTGGAGTTGCACGGAATTGGGGGCTTCTCCCCCYTCCCCGCGTTTTTCGCTGCCCTAGTCCTGTATCGCCGTTAACTTTCGCAACGTGGTTACTTGGTAATTTAAGACACAGTGAAATCCTGTTTCGGGGAGGGGGGTGAGATTTCGATGCTGGCTTCTTTTGTTGGACTGAGATTCGCCAATAAATCTGGGAAGGAGACAAAAAAAATAATGAAGTAAATCAATCCCACATATTAGAGTATTGCAGAAAGAAGAGCCTCCAACTCCAGTTACAATACCAACGCAGAGAAAATATAAATAAACGCTTAGGAGGGTCAGAGAGCGCTTCAGACCTCGGTAGGAAAAAAAGGGGGGGGGATAWATTTCCAAAGTAGGACCGAATTTCTCTTCCCCACACACCTCCCAGCTTCCTGTTGAGCAGACATGTGTTTTGACAATTTCCAGAATTCTGTCTTTTTTTTTTCCCCCATCCCTATCCCCTTCCCTGGAAATAAATGCAGCGCCTGAGTCATGCAAGCGAAGAGAAAAAGTGTGTTTGCGTTTAAAATATATATATATTATTGTTGTTATTTATTTTATTTGCTCGCGCTGAGCGTTGCAGCTGGAGCGGAGTCGCCCTGAACTTTGGTGCGCGCCCGGCCACGAAGGGCGGACTTTGCCAGAGCAACTCTAGGCATAAAAATAAGGGTGAAAATAATCTGTTTAAGGAGATTTCCCTCAGATCGCGCAGCAGCGGTCTATGGGAAAAGGCTAAGGCAAAGAAATTGCTGGCCTGGGTGTCTCTGCGTGCGGTGCATGTTGTGGTAAATATTGTCTGCATCAGGTACCTAGGGCGAAAAGGAGTGTTGCGGAGGACTGCATAAAATATTGCCGAAATTGATTTTTTTTT
>NW_028186816.1:42029-43154 GCF_003343005.1 Rhea americana | reverse complement strand
AAAAAAAGGCCAAGCAAAACCAAACAAAAAACAGAGGGAGCCCTCCCAGCACTAGACTTTCCTCCCCAACTTTGACAAGGTTGGCACGAGTATAAAATGCCCTTGCCTAGGTGAAAGGCGCCACGTGAATCCGCCCTGGGAAAGGTCCAATCCTTATAGCTGGAGCTACTTTTAATTCACTCGCCAAATTGCATTGGGCTGCGAGCAATACATAAGGCAAGACAAACACGCCAATAACTAAAAAGCCCTCATCCATCCATCCATCCATCCATCCATCCCATTTGTTGGACGTTGCCACAATTTAATATCTGGAGGCAGCCTCGCTGCCTGCGGTTGGTTTCCAAAGTAACCGCGCGTGGGAGCCGCATCCGCAATATTTGCCCCCCATCGCTGGGTCTCCAGCTAGGGACGGCTGAGGGTGCCCGTGGCGGAGGRAGGGTTTAACTTGTCAGCAGAAGGTGGTGGTGGTGGTGGGAAATAAAGCTCTGGAATTGCATTTATTTACTTTTTTTTTTATTATTATTAGTGTTATTACTTTATTTCCTCCTGCTGGTTTGGTTCCCTGAACCCCCGACTAGAAAATTTGGGGAGGGCGGGGGTGGGAGAGGAAAAGGGAGACGAAGAAAAAAAAGAAACGAAAACAAACCAAAGTTCACTGTTTCTTTCTTTTTTTCTTTCCTTTTCCTTTTTTGGGGGAAAATGTCAGTAAATCTCCCCCCCGTACCTCAGTCTTATATCTGTACTGGGCCGGTTACAAGTTGGGCAGCCTAAGGTGGAAGTCAGGCTGCGTTCACTAACAAGGTACATATGCTAAATAACATGGTGCCTACTTCCAGCTATCTTCTTTTTTGGGGTTAGAAACTTTATTTTTTTCCCCCTAGTGACACTCAAGGGAAGCCTTAACGTTATAGAAGATGAATACACGAGCTTTTTTTTTTTTTCCAGTTGTAGTCTCGTTTATGGTTTTATTGCTACCATTGATTACTTTGCTTTGTTACACAGAGGAAAAAGAGCATAAAATCCGTTGGCATCCGGGTTCCTGTTATAGCTGGGGGGGGGAATATAGAGCCCTCCCCAAACCTTCTTTGTCAGCTAAAATCTCTTAGACACACATCTTTTTTTTTT
>NW_028186816.1:40944-41970 GCF_003343005.1 Rhea americana | reverse complement strand
TTTTAAGGAATTAAGTCTATTGATTGAGAGTAAGACAAACAAATACTCTCAGTTTCGAATTTGAGTGTGCACCTATAAATTTTCTTCTCACCAGCCTTTACACATCCTTATATTTAAAATAAAAAATGTGGAAAGAAGGAAGGGGGGGAAAGAAAGAAAGAAAGAAAAGAAGGCCAGGGTTTCCCTGCCATAATTGAATTTTTAAATAGCAAGCCACCAGAATGATAAAGATACCTCGCAATATTTACAGATCAGCAGGTATGTTTTACATTTAAGGGGCAATTTATGGCTCTAGACTGAAATTAAAATTAGATTAGCTGCTTTCATTTCAATTAGGTCTAGGTGCAATCTAGCCAGAGAAGATCTAATATAATCCCGTCTTTCATCTAACTAAATATTTGCCAGGGAACTTTCCCGATCAGTTGCAAATATCTGAAACTATAAATTGCTGCAAACACGAACACGAGGGAGCGTCCCCAGTCCAGGTTCCCAGTTGCTCTCGGTTACAGATAGAAGTGCTCTTTCTCTTTTTGGTTGTAGTTGCTGCTGCAAAATGTAAATATGCTCT
The DNA here is from genome assembly GCF_003343005.1 of Rhea americana. Classification (NCBI taxonomy): domain Eukaryota; kingdom Metazoa; phylum Chordata; class Aves; order Rheiformes; family Rheidae; genus Rhea; species Rhea americana. Next base: position 41,402 of record NW_028186816.1, on the reverse strand, counting down.
AGCATCGCCACACATTGCAAAATTTAGAGGGGAAACATGCAGGAGAGAAATGTCAAACTGCACTAAAGGAGAAATCTAACTTCCAAGCTAACGTGAGTTCGCAGTGTTATGTTTCTTGTATTCCTTTCTTGCTCTTTTTCTTTTTTTTCTCTCTCTTCCTCAAAGACATACTTTAGAAATGCTCTAAAACACGTTATCAATTCAGAAGTCGCCATGTTTTCCCCCCTCTCTTTATGTAATATTTTCTCATCAGCAGCCCAACCACTTGATTCCATAATATTGACCAATGCTACATGAGAACAAGAAAATGAAAAAAAAAAAATCAGGATAATTTATGGCTTAATATTCTGCGGACATCTGAGATTTATGGCTGTGAATTCTGAGCTATTTTATTACAAGATATTAAGCACAGATTTCTTTAAAAATCATAATAACAATAATAATAATAATAATAATAA
>NW_028186816.1:35996-40521 GCF_003343005.1 Rhea americana | reverse complement strand
GGTGGTGGGGTGTTTTTTTTTTTTTGGGGGGGGTGCAGCACTTACTTTGCATGCCCACTTTAGTTTCAACTGGGGAATCAAGAGAAGCAAAAGCAATTTTTTCCCCCTTTTTGACACCCGCCTCGCCATTGGCTCCCCCCGGGTCAGCTGACTTTGTCATTCTGTCTGTCCTGGAGCAGAGCCTTCCCTATAACAATCTAGTTCCGACTACAAACTGGAGACAGAAATAAATATTAAAGAAATCACACGGCCAGGTATAGAGGACGATATGAATTCCTATTTTACAAACCCGTCTTTATCCTGCCATCTAACCAGTGGCCAAGAGGTGCTTCCCAACGTAGCCCTCAATTCAACTGCCTATGACCCTGTCAGGCATTTTTCTACTTATGGAGCAGCCGTTGCTCAAAACCGGATTTATTCTTCTCCTTTTTATTCACCGCAAGATAATGTTGTGTTTAGCTCCAGCCGAGGACCTTATGACTATGGATCTAATGCTTTTTACCAAGAAAAAGACATGCTTTCTAGCTGCAGGCAAAATTCTATGGGACATAATACACAGACATCAATCGCACAGGATTTTACCAGTGACCAAAACAGGAACACTTCGCAAGAACAAAAAACTAGCATTCAAATATACCCATGGATGCAGCGTATGAACTCCCACAGTGGTAAGTTTTACAGCTTGGAGATATAAATTAAATAAACTGAACCATCTTTACGACCTTCTCCCTAGCAGAACAGGCTGAGCGACTTTTTATGGCCCCATAAAAACAATAATATAGCTCCTTCACAGTTGCAGCTACAGGCCTTTTATTTGTTAAGTTGTTGCAAGCAAATATGGCTTGTTATGCTCTTTCTAATTAAAAGACTTCGAGAGTGTAAAATATCGATAATAAAGTGCAGCGAGCTCTGCTCGGGAGTTAAGCACCAAAATATTACTGGGGGTGAAATAAGTTTGTATGCTAGGGGAGAAAGTGCGATTGCATGGGGTCGACTCCCTCTCTCTCTCTCAAAAAAAAAAAAAAAAAAAAAAAGGAAAGAAAATACAGAAAAATAAAGAAAAATAAAGAAAGAAAAATAAAGAAAAAATATAAAGAAAGAAATATAAAGAAATAAAAAGAAAAATAAATAAAGAAAATAAATAAAGAAAAATGAAGAAAGAAAAATAAAGAAGAGGGGGAAAGGCAAGAGGTTCCCCCCCCCCTTCCATGAGGGCTTCAATTGTGAGATTAGCTTGCCCTAAAAAAAAATAATAAATTAATTAAAAAATGGGGGTTTTTAAAAAAAATGGGGAGAGAGGGGGTATAGGAAGGTGTGGGGGGATTATTATCATTATTATTATTTTTTCCGGTGGGGGGGTTGTGGCGGCGGGGGAGGGGGGGGCGGAGGAGCGGGGCGGGCGCGGAGGGGGCTGCGCGGGGGGCGCCGGCGCGGGCCTTCCCCCCTCCTCTTCCTCGCCGCTTCTGCTCACGAGTTTTAGTCTGTTTTGTCTCGGCTTCCCTAGGAGTGGGCTACGGGGCCGATCGCCGGCGGGGCCGTCAGATTTATTCCCGGTACCAGACGCTGGAGCTGGAGAAGGAATTTCACTTCAACCGGTACCTGACGCGCCGGCGCCGCATCGAGATCGCCAACGCGCTCTGCCTCACCGAGCGCCAGATCAAAATCTGGTTCCAAAACCGGCGCATGAAGTGGAAAAAAGAGAGTAACTTGAGCTCCACCCTGTCCGGAGCCGGCAACGGGGCTGCTGCAGCCGCCGCCGCCGACAGTTTGGCCGCCAAGGAGGAGAAACGGGACGAGACAGAGGAGGAGAAGCAAAAGGAGTGAAAAATAAAATAAAATAAAATAAAAGAGAAAGAGAGAGAGAGAAAAAAGTGACAGCTCGGCACCCCCCCTCCCCCTTACACATCATATATTTATCACTGGCACAATTGAGATGTTTGGCTACATAAAAAAAAAAAAAAAATCTAATCCCCCCCCCCGCCCTCCCCGCCCCCGCTATCACAGTTCATAACTCCACGGGCTCTGCCCCCCCTTCCCTCTGCCTATTTATCTAACTCGGGATAAGACTGTGTTTAAAGCCTCACGCTTCTCCTCATATTACTTAAAAAATAAAGAGGGGGGGCTGGCAAAAGGCGACCCCCCCCCCGCAGTGCTGCCTCGATGTGTCGGGTCCCCCTCGTAAGAGGGACTCTACCCCGGGGGTCTTTCTCTTCCTCCAAGACGAGCGAGTTTTCCTCCCCGTGGTGCAAATCTCATTCCCCGAGGAAGCCCCTTCCACGTAAATATAGCATTTTGTTTGTTTTTTTTATTATTATTTTATTTTATTTTTATTTTATTTTTCTCGAGAGCATCCTCCTCGTATTTAAACCTGGGCTCATSGCTGCATACTACAAACTGTGACAGTTTCTGTGTGGATATTTTTAACTGTGTTCGTGGTACCTGTATTTATATTTATGTTTAGCACTGTAATGTTCCACGGTATAAAGTGAATGGAGTTCTATAGCAGTAGAAAAAAAAGTAAAAAAAAAAAAAATCTTGTGTTACACCCTCTCATGTATAAAAGTCATGTCCAGAGGACTATGTTGAGTATTTAATAAAAACTGAATATTATTTTTAAAGTTTATAGAATGGCCTCTGAGCTTCAGTCGAAACCTTTCGTGTTGATAACAGCCTGTTAGAAAGTTCACTTAGCTTCTGTGTGTAGTTCCTAAAAAAAAAAAAAAAAAAAAAAAAAAAAAAAGAGGGGGGGAATACATTTTGCTTTGTCTCCTTGAATTAGTCTTGTTACTGTATTGTTCGGTGGCATCAGGAATTTATGCCATACCTCTCGCTTCATGATTAAAATGGATTTCCAAAGTTCAAAACAGTATATATTTCTTATTGCAATCCTCCTCAGTCAAATACCAGGTCAAAGGTTCTGCATTTCTTTATATATATATAAATATATATATATATAATTCTGATTTAATTCGAGATAGCCAAAGCTGCCAAGCAGCCAGCTCTACKGAAGGACACACTTCTCCCCAGACTTCTTTCGACCTCATGAGCCTTTCCAGGGAGGGGGGGAGCCTCTTCGCTACAGAAACGGATACTCAGGAGAGCGGAAATTGTCGATATAACGCCACGAAATAAGCCCTGGCTGCTGTGAAAGTGCGGTAGGCTCCTATCATCTCTTACGGAGGCTGGATAAGAACCTGCATTTTCTCTCCTCTCCTCTTTGTCAGGGCTCTCGTATTTGCTCGGCTGTTCAGTAGGTAGCGCTTAGGCTGGGCTAATGCTTCCCTGGAAGCAGCTGAGTCTCCTTCTTCTTCTTTTTTTTTTTTTTTTTTAATGAAACAACCAGACTTCGGGGTTAAGTGGTCATAACCAGGGAAAAAAAATGATGAAAAAAAAAGAAAGAAAAAGAAAAAGCCTAGGGATGATTTTTTCAGATCATCCTTTGCTCTTTCCCAGCCTGGAATGTGCAGGCGATTTTTTTTTTTTTTTTGAAAGGCGCAGGAAAGACGACAAAAAAGCTGCCTTAAAACGAAACAAAACAAGCAAACACCAACCAGCACCAACCCAGAACCCAGGAGCCTTTTGCACGGAGTGTGGCGACCTGGAGAGAAAGCAGGAGACTTGCCGGGCAAACCTCAGTTTATCCATTTCAAAATTAAATAATAATAATAATAATGAAGAAGAAGAAGGAAAAACTGCTTATATCCACCACCACATATATATAATTTAGTGTGCATACAGAGATATATAGAGAATGAAGGTAGCCTGCAACGTGCAATGAGTTCAATATATTGCCTGGCTATTGAAGGAATATCGACTGCAAAGAAATGTGCTCAAATCTGCGATTTAAAGCCCAAACGCGAAGCAGACTTGGGGGGGGTCAGTGTTGCTGCTCTCCCGTTGCATCTCTCCCCCCCCCCCCGCCAACACCCCACTCTAAAGCACCAGGGCRAAAGGGAGCGGTAAAAAACTCAGCTCGGGGTGCATTTATTTAATCCGGCATGCCCTTTGAAGAGAGGGCTGATTTTCTCCGAAAGCAGCAGGCGAGGATCTTCAGGCTTCTCCGAGCAATAAATTGTGATGGTAAAGATAAAAAGAAAAGAAAAGAAATAAAAAGAAAAAAAAAAATTGGAAATTTGGGCGCGCTGGAGGAGCTACGCGATGGAAACAGCCCGTGCGTAACGCCCCGAGCTCCCCCGCCGCTCGCCYGCCCCCCGGGGACAACGCGGCGACGAGGGTCCCCCTCGGCCACGCAGTATTTTGGGGGAAGGCGACTCCGCAGGGTGCGGGGCGCTGCGCAGAGCGCGCTCGCACCTCGGGAGAAAGCTAGGAAAGATGAAGAAAATTGGGAAAGCCGGAGAGGGGGAAATAATAATAATAATTGCGCGCTTCCCCCCCCCCCCCGCAACGCTTTGCCTGCGCGCAAGTGTGTGTAGGGAGGGGGGAACCGCGCAGCTTGCGCGGCGATGCGCGCACAGGCGCTGCTGGGGAGGAAAAGGGCTGCGCGCTGCGCTCGGCCCCCAGCCCC
>NW_028186816.1:29469-35537 GCF_003343005.1 Rhea americana | reverse complement strand
TTTTTTTTTGATGCCTTCCGACATGAGTTCTTACGTAGCCAATTCGTTTTATAAGCAAAGTCAAAGTGTTCCTGCCTATGCCATGCAAAGTTATGGAAATTATGGAAGTGTGGCGGAGGTTCAGTCCTCCAGGTATTGCTACAGTGGGTTGGATCTAAGCATCACATTCCCATCCTCGGGGGCTTCCAACTCTCTGCACGCTTTGGACATGGCTTCAACCCCCCGAGCTAACCCCGAGCGACCTTCTTGCACAGTCACGGGCTCTTCAGGGCATCCTTTAGCCAGAGACGACCAGGCACCTTTAAACCCAGGAATTTACAGTCAGAAGAGTGGTAACACGGCGCTGGAGGAGCGATCTAAGAGCTCTGGCGAAATCAAAGCTGAGCCCGTGCAAACAACACAACCAGGAGGACCACAACTGCAGCAGCAACAACCTCCACAAATTTATCCGTGGATGACCAAACTACACATGAGCCATGGTAAAACTTTCACTTCTTGATTTTGTTTCACAGGATTTGCCTTGGTTTTATAGGCCATACGGGGCAAATAATAAAAAACCTGAGGTCGTAAATTTTACGACTAAGGCATCAATTGCTCGTAAAACTGTCCACTAAAAGGCTTAGAGGCTATATACGCCCAAATTTATGACAGCATAATTGGATCATAGAAACAAAACGTGTATAAAAGGCGATATTCCATTTTTTGGGGAAGGGGGGGTTAAAAATAACTTGAAATACACACGTTCTTTTAGGGTGAGCTTAAAAAAGAAATACACCCAAAGAGAAGGTGGAGAGAGAGAATCATAGACAAATTTTTTTCCCCTTTCCACCTTCCCAGGGCTGAGGAAAATAAATAAATAAATAAAGGATCCCCCAGAAAAGATATTTCCCTCCTTTGTACACTTCCTTATTGTTTGAGAGGAAACAGGTTCACTTCTGGCTAATCTACATGCGTTTGATCTTTTCTTTAAAAAGGAAAGGCGGGGTGTGTGTGTTGAGGGGGGGGAAACTTTAATCTAAAGGTGTTTAAGAATGAAGGATTTCAGGCGAGCTCCCTGCCAACCTTCCTCAGTGGCCAAAAAAAAAAAAATAATAAAAAAAATCAACTGCCCGAAGTGCCCAGCAAACTTCTGCCTATTCGCTCATTGCATCTCGATTTTGTCATTAAAAAAAAAAAAAAGGAACAACCCAAACAAACAAACAAACAGAAAAACCCTCATCGTTGCTTTGGCTTTTCATATGGTGTCTCTCATTTTCCAGAAACAGATGGCAAACGCTCCCGAACCAGCTACACTCGCTACCAAACTCTGGAACTCGAAAAAGAATTTCATTTTAACAGATATCTCACCCGGCGGAGGCGCATTGAGATAGCCAATAACCTGTGCTTAAATGAAAGACAGATCAAAATCTGGTTCCAAAACCGGAGGATGAAGTGGAAGAAAGATTCCAAATTGAAAAGCAAAGAGGCTCTTTAAGGAAGGGGTTCGGGGGGGGGCTACCTCGAGGTGAGGGTCGAATTATTTACACCGGTTCTGTTGTAATCTGCCTTGCGAAAAGTTTTATTTTATTCCCCCCCCCCTTTTTTTTGGAGTGGGGGATCGGGGAGGGCGGGGGGTTGCTGAACGGACTGTGCTACACACCCTCACAAATCCATCAGACAAAGGAGATATCGTATTAGTATGCAAAAAGGGGGGGGGGAGAGAAAATCCTGCTGTTAGCTTCATGCAAAATTTAGTGTATCGCTCTTTAGGTTGTTACTAAGTGTCCGAACCTGCGCGTTCTTGGTGGGTGGGTGAGGGGAAAATCACCATGATGCTCAAAAACAATACAAAAATATACATATTTATATATATATATACATATATGTTTCCGCAGGGTGACTGGGTCATAGGCTGTCAGCGCTAAAAGGGCAATATTCATAGCAAACGTGAGCTGTCGCAAAAGAAGGAAAAGAAAGAGGGTGTGTGGGGGGGAAAACATCCCCCCCAAAAACACACACACAAAAAAACCCCAAAAAACAAATGTCAAGTAAGTTGTCTGAAGTCACAGACTTTTACTGTCTGCTCGCCCTTGCAGGGGAAGGAAATTGCCGAGCTCTTTTACTGTGTGCAAGGCAACATCTGTCTGCTGGAATGGTCCAGGAAAGACGCTCTGACACCTCCACTTTGCTCTCTGAAGTCGCAAAGAAAATGTTTACCCTTGCTGTGGGCTGGGGAAGCCCACGGCTGATTTCCTAAATGCACTTGTCCTCAGAACTAAAAAAAAAAAAAAAAAAAAAAAAAAAAAAAAAAACTCCGAGAGGACTTGGGAGGTGGTGATGGGAGGGGGGGGGTTCCCGTCGTTTGTCCGCTCCTTTCTTTGGGGGGACCTAGAGGGCATTATTTTTTAATTTTTATTTGCATATAAAAGCAATGAATAGACAGAGAGACTCCCGGCTTGCGCGGATCCTCCGAAATCCCCGTGCGGGGGAGTGCAGCATGGGAGCCCGGGGAAGGGAGAAGCAGCCTCTGGAGCTAATATTATTGTGTATTTATTTGTTGCGCCATTAATGTAGAGTCGCTAAATGCTAAAATATATATTAAAAAAAAAGCCAAGACGACCCCCAATTTGTACATCTTTGTTGAAATTCGGCCCGTTGCAGTGATTTTTATTTTTTTTTTCCTCCTCCCTTGCAATAATGTACTTGGTATATTTATTCGTTGCCCTTTTCCGTGTGCGAAAGGACCAGGCAACTTCTATTTTGTCGTATTGAATAAACAGTGAATAATCCAAAAGTTTGCGTGCGGGGCAGATGGCTTTCTGTGCTCGTTCTCTGTCTCGGAGCAGCTTTCGGTTCCTCCTGCTACTTTGGAAAACTATTGATTTTTCTTTTTCTTTTTTTAAAAAGAAAAAAAAAGCAGCTCTTGGGAGGGAAGGGGGTGGTGGGGGGTTTGGGGGCTTAGAGTATTCCTTCTTCCCCCCTCCCCTTCTCCGAAAGGATACGTGCTGCTCATCCTGTTTCTCAGAGCTGCATTGGAGGAGGGGGTTATTATTATTTTTAATTTATTTATTAACTCCTGTCTGGGCCTTTTTTAAGCGCTCCGGTGAGCGGCTCCCTCTAATAGACTGCTAATATCTCAGCTAGCGCTTAGGCTTTTCACTCGGGGCTGGAGGTCGTCGCCTCGCAGATGGCATTTTCATAGCGATATCGGGTTAAAATTACTCTCTCTTTCCTTCCCCCCTCTTCTTCCATYCCCCCTCCCCCTTTCCCAAAATGTGTAGCCGACAGGAAACGTTTTCTGCCTCCGAAGTCGTGGCAGCCGGTGCCTCCTTCGGCAGGTTGGGCAGCACCTGGACCCGGCCAAGGAGCTCCCGGTGCGGAGGTGACGGGGCTCGGGTGGGCTAAGGGGGGGGGGAGGAGGCCGGAGGGGGTCAAGCCCCGTTGCACCCCCCGGAGAGCCGGGGAAACCTCGGGCTGGGGTGGGGAGCTGGCTGCAGCAAGAGGAAGAGGAGGGGGAGGAGGAAGGCAGGGTCTTCCCTCCGGCCTGGGGCTGGTAACCTGCTCCCTCCTCGCCTTTCTGCGAGAAACAATGCCCCGAAACACATTATTATTATTATTATTATCACTATTATTATCACTGTTATTATTGTGATCACTGTTATTATTATTATCACTATGATTATTATCACTATCATTATWATTACTATTGCTATTATTATTTGCCCCCTTGTCTGTCCARCGTGGACAGGGCCTAATGCGGACCACACGGCGCCCTGGGGCTGGGCGTGCAAACACGCGTGTGCAACGCTCACCGCCGCCCGGGCCGTATAGGGGCTGTGCATCACGGGCCGCTGAGGCGCGTATAGACATCCCCATGCCCTGCAGGCGTAGGGCATAGGCGCGGGTGTGAGAAGAGGTGTGTATGGAGACACACGTGCAGGGTTGCACACGGCTGGGCGCGGTTACAACCCCGCTTGCACCCCCTATAGAGGTATGTGCCAACGCATATACGTGCACCGGCATATTTGCATGCATATATATATATATATATATATATATATATATATATATTTTTTTTTCCCCACAGGCACATGCCTCTATGCACACCAGACACCCACACTTAGGGTCATTCCTCATACGCCTCGCGAGCTATTTACTGTAGAAACAAACGCTGGGCGAAAGCCAATAAGCTCCATAAAACTTTATAGGATTTCCTTTACACATCGGAAACAATGGAACAATTTCCTGAACCAGGGAACAAAAGTTTCCTCTAGTAGCAGCCCTGGATGTCTTTACGGGCACAATTAGCACAGCGTGCTCAAGCAGGGGCATCTTCCTCTCTGTTATCCGAGGCGTCCTGCTCCTGGAGGACGCCTTTATATATATATATGTATATGTATATATATAAAATATTATTTATTAGCATTATTCTTATTTGGGGATGTTGTGCTATGATTATTTGGCGAGCCGCAAAGAACGCTTTTGCCCATACCCAAAAGGGACTTTTAATTCCGCTAATTTAACAGTCAGTCGAAAATYCTCATTTCTTTCTTTCTTTTCCTCCCCCCCTTTCTGTCTGAACTGTCAGTTTTACATCCAGTTTGAGTGAAATACTGCAAAGCAAAGGCACGCTCGCGTTGCACATTTATTTTCTGCCTGAACCGGTTTCTTTTTTCTTTTTCTTTCTTTTTTTTTTTTTTTTCCCTCTCACCACTGGGGCTCCATGACTATTGGGGCCTGGGGTGATTTCAGCGAGGCTCGCAGGGCTCGCTAGCAATTCCAATCATCCTCTTTTAAGGGTTTTATCTTTTACCCATGCTGTGTAAATCTATTGACTGGTTGTTCAGGCACGAAAACCTCTTGGCTTGTACTGGTAAATGCTCGTTATTCCGTTCTATTTTCTCTTAAATAATGTATTACTCTCACTCTCGCTGTCATTACTGCATCAGCTGTTTATTATTATTATTATTTGCGCTCGTAGCACGCTTTGCACTCCAACAGCACCTTTGCTTTCTCTTTTAACCGGCAAACTGTCAGGGCGTATTGGGATATTTTTTTTCGGTCAAGGCAAGGGTTAAGCAACTCGGAGACACTCGTGTTTTATCTGAGCGAGCAGCAGCAAAACTAACACTTTAAATCGCAAAACTTTCGCCTTTCCATCATGGGAGCGAAGTCGACTTACTTATGATTAATTATTCGCTTATCCTGCCTTGGAGAGGGGGAAGAGGGGGGTCGTGGGTCTCTTTGAACCCCTTATCCCTGTYTTCTTTAGAGGAAATATATATATATATGTATATATATACATTTTTTTACTCAGGACTGGTTTATGTTTGGTGGATGTTGTTGCTGGTGCTGTCTTGAAGGAGCTTGGCTTTTTTTTCTTTTCTTTTTTTACTTCCCCTCTCGACTGCTCAATCCCTTCCCAAAGACTTCTGCAGAACAAGAAGGAAATATAAAAGGACTTACCTTGCCCCATCATCCGTGTCAACCCAGTGAGAACTTAAAATGGCCCCAAAACAACAAACAAACCAAAGTTCCATTTTTTATATATATATAAATCCAGGCCTTTTTTGTTGTTGTTGTTAAAAAAGAAAAAAAAGTAAAAAAAAGAAAATAAAAAGAAAAAGTCTTTTAGTTTCACTGAGAACATGAGAACATTAGCAGAAATACTCATGGCTTCTATGTGAATTTAGTAGTTTAAAACTTTTGAAGGTTATTTATGTGGATGGCCCTAAGCAAAAGCCCTGAATGGCTCTCCGGGAGCACGTGATGTCATTAAACTAAGTTTTATGGTTTGGGGGAGCTGACAAACCCACAATATATTTACATCATATATAATCTTAACTGTCCAGCATCGCAGCTGCTAGAGCTGTTTAACGGCGGGACGGTGGGACCAGGCGCTTAGTGCGCGGCGCGGCGGCTCCGGGGCTCCCGCAGGCGAGGCGGATTCCCGCAGCATCCCCGGCCACCTCCGTAAGTTGGGCTGGTTCACGCTTCTCTCCGCGTTTCTCCCCCCATTTTTCTTTATTTTTTTTTCCTTTTCTTTATTTTTTTAAACCTTGGATGCCAAAAATATATATATCCATTCC
>NW_028186816.1:24155-26566 GCF_003343005.1 Rhea americana | reverse complement strand
TATATATATATAAAAAAAATAATAAATTTTAAAAAAGGAAGGGAAATGCTGGGAAAACAAAACAAAACAAAACAAAACAAAAAAACAGGTATTGCCGGTAGTTCCCTTCTGGTCGCTAATGCCGGGTATCCCGTGCTGGGGAAGATGTTGTGGAAAAGCAACTTTAGTGCAAGGATTAGGCAACTCTGCGCTCTGGCCCAGCTGTCCCGGGCCTGGGAGGAGGGGGGGGGGCCGGGATCCTGGGATGTCCCAGGAGCACGGCTGGAGAATCTGATTTTCCCTTCCTTTTCTGCGAGGAGCGAGTTCAAAGCCTTTTATATATATATATATATATATATATATATATATATATATTTTCCCCTGTCCGGCGTGAAACTTGGCCGTTTCTTACCATGCGATCTTTCATTTCCTAACTCTTCCTGGTGATGATGGATGCGAGAGTCATTAAAAATAAATGCAAGGTTGTAGCTGGCGAACTATTGGCATTTCTTCACGATGTTTGGGGATTTTAGCTGGAGTATGATATGATTTTATTTTCAGCGCTGCTTGCGTTTGCATACGCCRAGGAGAGCTTCTCCCAGGTCTATTTGTCTAGTCTGTGAATTACGAGATAAAAATAKGTATATATGTACATATGAATATATACGTATACAGTTCATATGAAGCCCCCCTTTACGGTAACAACAAAAATAATTTTCTACATAATTATACAGGAAAAAAAATAAGTCAAAGGAATGACATAGGGGAATATAATTTCCTCTCCTCTAGCTAGGTGCGCGGCTGGCGCTGGGAAAAAAAATGGGTTATTGGAGGGTGAACTGGAAGACTGAGGACATCCTGCAAACATAGGTGCAGTCCAGGAGGGAGATCACTTCGTTTCCATTTGATGATCTCGGGTTTTTTGTTTTTTGGGGGTTTTGATTTTGTTTTTTCTCCTCGTGGAGGGGAAGAGAGTTTTTAAACATCATCTCCCATTTCCCCCCTTCCCGTTTTCGAGGAGACGGGCTGCAGTGCCCGTCTGTCTATGCAGATCGTATTGATGGATTGATTTTATTGATTTATGAACCAGTTCTCAAAGAGCATCTCTAGCAAACGATGTTTTGATCTGGGTTTTCCCGGTCAAGAGTTGAATTCCACGCTATCGATTTTTTTTCTCCCCCCTTTTTTTCGGATTTACTTGCGATTTTTCTCTCGTCTGGCAAACATGAACGCTGCGACCCCTCTTTCCCCGGCAAGGACTGGAAATATCTACCCTTCCCCTTCACTTTCTTTTCATTTAGGAAGGAAGGAAAGAGGGAAAGAGGGGAGGAAGGAAAATAAACAATTGTGCGTTACTTTTATTTATTGTTCTACCGCTCGGACACACGTTTTATATCTCTTTATTCCGAAGCTCGTTTCCCTCTTGGCAAACCCGGGGGAAAAGGCGACAAGGTTGGGACAGAAATGAAGAAATCCCATTTCCACCCTGAAAGAGTTTTCGCAGAAATTCGTGGTCCTTATCTCCCTGCTTGAAATAACGCCTGTGCGCATATTCGCCTTACATATAAYCACATGCACCGAGCTTATAGGACGCGTATAGGGTATAGGTGGACGCGTGCATAGGGACACGTGCGTGCACGCACACTTATATAAACAGACACAGATCGATTTAAATGTTTTCCCGGCACTTAGCGGATTCCTCCGGTTCACGCTCAACAGTAAAATAATCACGGGAAGGCAGGAGCGGCTACTGTTGACCTCTTGTATTTATTCGTGTTCACGGCAGGATTAGAGTCTGCCTGAGTGTGAGTAACACGAACTGTAATGTAAGCTCCCAGGATCCGCAGCGGAGCCTGCGAGGAACTGGAGCCAACTTGCAAAGTGCTCTTAGCGTTTATGGGCGATCCTGAGGGAAGAACCTCTGTGCGTCTTCATTAGCAAAAAAAGAAAAGAAAAAAAGGAAAAAAAAAAAAAAGAAAGAAAATACCCCCCCTTTTTTTCCCTGTAGATTTGGACATGGGAAAAATTGGAGGGGGTCAGCAGTGTGTCGGGTCATTTGGGGGTTTATCTGCAGGACCCCGGTCCTCCGCTTCGTCCTGCCCTCCCCCGAAATCAGTGCCTTCGCTCTGCAGTTTCAGGGGCTGGGGTGGCTCGGCGGCCGTTTCATCTCCCACAAAAGGGGCTGGCTGGCTAGACTTTTATTGCAGGACGGGTGGGTGTTTTTTTATTTTTTTCCCCTTTCTTTTCTCTCTCTCTCTCCCCTTTTTTTTTTCCTGCCAGGATGAGGGAGGGCCGGGCGGAGGGGCCGTAAACGCAGCGAGGTGGCCGCTGTGATCGCAGGAAGTGGGCAGGGGCCGGGGCGCCGGGGGCTGTAAACGTCCCCGCGCTGCCGGCCGGCCCCGCACGGCCCCCAAAGTGTCTGCGAAAGAGGA
>NW_028186816.1:17602-23802 GCF_003343005.1 Rhea americana | reverse complement strand
TCTCCCTCCTCTCTTCCTCCCTCCTCTCTTTCTCTCCCTCTCTTTTCTCTCTCTCTCTCTGTCTGTCTCTCCTTCTGCCTTGTCTTTCTCCCTCTTTCTTATTTCCCTCGCTCTTCGGCCCCGCAAAAGCTGACTTTCCAGCCCAAACCGACGGCACCTCGCTGGCAGCTCGCGGAACTCCTTTCTGCTCCCCACCAYAACCCGGAGCAAGGAGCAACCGCCCGGCAAAGCAGCCCAGCTCAGCCGGGAGCCTCGGGATTTTTGTCCGGGTTGGTTTCGTTTTTCTCCCTCCCTCCTCCTCTTCATTTCCAGTCCCCCCCCGGGCAGCAGGTTTGTCCTCGGGGCGGACGCCGGGAGGGACCGGGCTGCCGCACGGGTCACGTCCGCGCCGCCGCTCTCGGTCGGGTTTGCGTGGCAGGGCTGGCTTGATGGTTTTCTGTAATTAGCCACGAACCAGCTATCCTCCCACCTGCCTTCCTCCCCAGCCCTCCTCTCCTCGCACCAGCGACGAGAAAGGTGCCTTTTGCCCAAACGACCTGGATCTGGGATCTAAGGAGGCTTCGCTGGAGCCCCAGAAGGGAAAAGCTGGCCCAGCGCCAGGCCCCTATGGCTCGCTGAAAGGGGGCACCAAACAGGTTGCCCAAAAGAGCCGAGTTTCCCCCCAATACACACACACACGCAAAACCCTTGGGTGTGGGGATCCACGCGTGGAGGAGGCTTAGCCTTCCTCCCCAGAGCAGCCCAGCCTGCCTCCTCCTCGGTCTTCCTCCCCACTGAAAGGTCTCTTCTCCCTTTTGCAGAGCCCCTGGGCTCTCCAGGCAGAAAACGGGGTCTGTTTTTTTTTTCATTTTTTTTGGGGGGGGGGTTGCTTTTCACGGGGTGCCTCCGCGCCTATATGCGCCTCTATACGCGCGCTTTATAGGCGTGTGTGTGTGTGTGTGTGTGCATGGTGTGCAACGACACGCGTAGCCGTGTGTGTGCGGCCCTGCGCAGCGCGCTGAAATCCAACCTCTTGCTGCAAGGCGCTGCGTCGTCGCGAATAAATTGTCTACTAGTGATCTTGCAATTTAAAAGCAAGCAAACAACAACAACAAATCCTTCTCTCTTATTTATTTTATTACCCCCCCCCTCCTTTCCTGGCACTTTCGAGAAGAATAAATCCCTTTGCATGTTGGAGCTAGGGAAATATTTACCTGCAGACTCGAGCTGACACTTTACATCTGTGTCTGCTCCTCGCCGGTACCTGTCTCTGTCGACATTAATTCCCTGTAATACCGTGGAGAAATAGGAAGCTTTAAAAAATAGGCTCGGCTCCGCGGCTCTGGGTCATGGGGAAGTGGAAGAAGTGGAGTATGAACGAGCCGATATTTTATGGGCGGCTCGCAGCGCTCTGCCGGCTCCTGAACCYGCTGCTTGATGCCTTCAGCGCTTATTCCCAACGGGATGCTCCAGGGAAGAGGACGGGAGAGGCGGTTTTCTGCCCCTCGCAGGGCTGCAGCGAGTTCAAGCCAGCCCCGAGCGTGTCCTCTGGGCAAAGATGCTGCCCTCCTYTTCCTCTTCCCTCCTCACCCCTCCAAAAAAACCGTTCACCTTTCCCAGCTAACCCAAGGCTTAGCCGGGATCACCTATGGGGGAGGAAGCGATATTTATTTTGTTTTTATTTTTTTTCCCAAGCACCCAGGCGATCCAGGCGAGGGGGGGGACTTTTTATTTTTATTTTTTATTTATTTATATTTATATTATTTATTTTATTTTATATATCCCCCCCCCCAAAAAAAAAGCAGCCGATTTCTTATCAGGTCGGGATTGATGCTGGCGGCCTGGTTCTCTCTCTATCATCCCCGCGGCTCCTCTTGTTCCAGCCCGGCTCCTTTTGCTCCCGGGGCTTTGAGTGATGGCTCCTGCAGCTCCCCATGCCGCCGGAATCCTAATGGCCCCACCGAGGGGGGGAACCCGCTCCTCACCCGGCGCCAAAATAAGGGCCGAAGAGCCCCAAATCGGGGCCGAGCCCTGGCGGAGACCCTGCGGATGGAGACGCAGCGCCGGACCGTTTTATTAAAAGGGTTTGATGGATTCGCCTTGGGGATTAACTAAGATAATAGTTTATTGCGCTGCGAAAGATTAAACTGAAAGTACCCTGGTGGAAACAAATAAATAAATAAAGAAGCAAGAGGCAGAAGTAGCGGCTTTTCTAGTGCTCGCAGCCCGAAAAAAAAACGAGTCCTCGTGGTCCGGGCTGGGGGGAAAAGGGGGTGKTTTTTTTTTTTGGGGGGGGGTTACGTGTTGTCTCTCCGGGGTGCCCTTATCACCCGCAGCGCTATTGCCCTTAAGGCTGCAGCACCCGCTGATGGCTCGGCGAAGCGGCTGCGCTGCCCCTTCCTGCCCCTCATCCTCCCCCACCCCAACCGGGGTGCTGGAGGTGCAGGACTTGCAAAATATCCCCCCTCTTCCCTTAAAAATAAATAAATAAATAAAGTTTCCCTGCGAGCTGAGCTGTCAAGGCAGCCGGGAGGTGCACACGTGTGCAGCGCTGCCTGCGTGTGCCGCAACCAGCGTGTGCAAAATCGGATTTAAGAGCGTGTTTACACATCTCGGGAGACCGGGGCAACGGCTTTAAATCATAATTTAAATCATCCCGCCCTTGCTGCGCTGCCTCTGCATCTGCAGCTCGCCGCAATGGAGGGGAAAAGCTGGGGGGGGGGATGGAGGAGATGCCTCCCTTAAACACCCCCCTCCCCAAAATCCAGAGCGAGGGGCACCCAAATGTTTTAATAGCAGCCGCCTATTGACCTGCGCTCTCAGCAGCGTGCAGGGTGTATCGATGGGGGCTGTGCATCACATCAGACCCCGTGCGGGGATGTCTTTGCTAAGAGCAACGCGGCCATTTGAACAGGCGGGCGGAAAAAAAAAAAAGGCAGGCTTTGGGCTGCCCTTTGCTTTTAAAAAAATAAAAATAAAAATAAAATAAAATAAAATAAAATAGTGCTCGGTGATGAGGTTGGGTCCCCCGAGACGACCGCGGCAAGGCTTGAGTTTTAATTGCAAAGGGTGTCAAAAACCTGCCTTGGCCTGCGAGGGCTCCCGGGGAAGGGCGAGGGCAGAGTTTTGTCCGGGCAGGGAGGAGGGGAGAGGGAGATAATTTATTTTTTCTCGATTTTTTTTCCCTCATCACCCCGCCACCCCTCATTCCCGTGCCAGGCTGCCCAGGGCTGGAGCRGGGGGGATGGAGCTTTTTGCCTCCGTGCAAATGGAAGCTGAAAAATCCCTAGCAGAGATTTACTCTGGAGTGGGGCATTTCTTTTCTCCCCCCCCCTTTTTTTTTCCTCGGATTCCCCGATTCAAGCGCCCAGCTGGGGCTAGATTAACTTTCCGGGCAGCGTGAAAGTTGTTCATCCTCGTATCCCTTGAGTGGCTTAATCCAGATAAACTTCTTTTTTTATTATTATTATTTCCCCCCCTCCTCTTTTCCCTTCTTCCTCGGTCCCAAGCAAGTTTGCAAGAAGGGCTCGGGCTCAGCAGCGCGYCTGTCAACACGGGAGGGGTTTGGAGTGGGAGGTGTCGGGGGAGGGGGGGGGACACGTTAATTATTAATATTGTCACCCTGGAGGGAGCTTTCCAAGGGCCGAGCCCTAAGCACCACTCAAGTGGAAGCTCTCTGCAACAGCGGAGATCAGGGGCAGCCGAAAGTTTGTATATATATTTCCACCCCGTACAATAACAGCTATAGAGCTGTTAATGGGCTGCTTTTAGCCCCCCAGCTCGACCACTTTCCCCTGCAACTTTCTCCCCCTCCTCCCCATTCCAGACCAATGTTTTCTTTTCAACTTAACCTATGGTTCAGCTGTTATCCGATGGGTCATTATAAGTATGCTTTGTCTGGCCAAAAAAAAAAAAAAAAAAAAGGGAGAAAAAAAAGAAAAGAAAGGAAAAAAAGAAGAAAAAATAAAAGAAAAAGTCAAGGAGAGACCTTCTCTCCGGTATATATGTCACTTAAAATGTTCCCCCGGTGGAGTCCTGCTCTGCTTTTACCTCTCCTGCSCGGGCTGGGGAGGTTGGAGCCACCAGGCTTGGAAACCTCTGTCAACCAAAAGCCCCGACCGCAATGCAAATAAATATTTTTCAGGCCAAAAACGGATCTGAAGAAAGCAAAGAAAGCAGCAACCCCCCCCCTCCCCAAACCCTCTTCCCAACCCAACCACAAAAAGAAATAAATAAATAAAATAAAGAGGAAGAAGAAGAAGGGTCYAGAGGTAGTTGCGTTAAATAGTGCAAACAAATGAAAGCCCAAGGAATGAAATTCCTGCCGAGTTGAGCTTTATTGCTTAAATTCAATTTCTAGCTGCTCTTGAAGGGTTTGATTTGCTGCTGGTGAGAGAGGCAGCACAAAGCAGGGCCTTTGCAGCCGCGCCGAGACCGCGCGAGAAGTTCGAGCGACTGCGGCTATGACTTGATTACGGGGTTGCTTTGATTTATTTTAAACAATCCTTAAAAAAAAAAAAAAAAGAGGTAAAATAAAAGAAAAGGTAAAATTGCGTTTCCTGCCAAGATGCAAGTTGCACTTTTGCTGGGCTCCCCTCTCCGCCAAGTCCCCAAGAGTTCACGAGCTGAAGCGCCAGCGCCTATTAAAATATAAATTAAAAAAAGATATTTATAACATAGACAAATCTTGTCTCTGCTAAAAGGGGTCCTCGCTCAAAACATACATGTATATATTTCTTTTATTTTCTTTTTTTTCTTTTTTGGCGAGGGAGAGAGGGCCAGAGCGGGAGGTGAGGGGAACAAAAACCAACAATTTCTCCAGCATAAAAATGAAACATCAAATTAGTTTGCCTCTGGGCTTCATTTTTCCCCTTCTACATTATAACTAGTTATTGAACTCGCTAGAAGATCTAAAGGCCATTTGTGAGGAGAGAAATTTCAATGGAGTTCCCCCATCAATAACTCCTTGGCAGTGACCTATTGGATCAAGTCAAACAGTTGAGGTGAAATTCAGGTCACGCTGTCTAACCAATATTAAAATGCGCCCACTTTTTAAAAAGCCACTTTCAACGAGATTTGAAGAAAATTGAATTCCTGGGTGGGGTGAGAAGGGGAGGGGGGTAGGAGGGGAGAGAGAGATTGAGAAACTGGTTTGCATCTCTCCCTCTCTCTCTTTCTCTTCTTCCTCTTCTTCTTTTTTTTTTTTCAACCAAACAAGAGGAATTCGTCTTTAATATTTTAAAATGAAGGGATAAATATTTACATTATTAGTTTCTTCGAGACGAAAGAGGCTCAAAAGAAAAATGCGGAGGCTAGGACTTTGGGTGACAGGCTTTGCTTATTAAAATCGTTTTAGGCCGATTCATTACTTTTACTGACAACAGATTTAAGAAAAAAATCAATTAAACATTTGCATATTTCTTTGCATAAATTAGACCTGTCTATTTGCATTATGAGGGAACAAAAAGAAAAGGTCTCTTCGCACTTACTGCTTTCAAGTTGTTAGGAAAAATTAAAATTTAATTAATTACATGTCATTGCATATGTCAGAGAAAACCTAACTATTTTTTTTCCTCAAAATAATAATATATATATATATGTGTGCTTCTTTTCCCTCCCTACGACTCATGTAACTTATTGTGCCATAATCACCTCCAAACAAGCCCTTAAACCCTGGGACTAAAACTCCACTCCAAAATTTATTTCCCCTTTCCTAGTCTCGAGCAGGCAGAGTTCATACAGCGTGTGGTGGATTTTTTTTTTTTTAATGCTGTTGCTGTTTGTTGCTCCTTTGCCGTTGTTTTACACTATTATTATTAAACCCTGAATAACAAAACCCCAGTAGATAGGTACTTCATTTTTTTCTGGAAAGCACAGATTGCTAATGGGCTGAGGTACAGGTTACCAAACGGTCAGTATGGTAATAGCTAACACAATGAATCCGCAGAGACAATGCATACTTATTTTTCTTCAGTACTGTCAGRAAGGCGCTTTGTACTTCAAAATGTTCCTGCAATGGGAACCAGATATATATATTTTTGCAGTCTGGTAGTAAAAGGAAATAAAGCCTAGAAATAATTTTTTTCTCCCCCCCTTTTATTTTTTTC
The DNA here is from genome assembly GCF_003343005.1 of Rhea americana. Classification (NCBI taxonomy): domain Eukaryota; kingdom Metazoa; phylum Chordata; class Aves; order Rheiformes; family Rheidae; genus Rhea; species Rhea americana. The sequence continues at coordinate 17,716 of NW_028186816.1, read as the reverse complement.
TTTCTTTTTATTTTTTTCTTTTTTTTTAATGTCGAGGTGCTGCGTTTCTCTTGGTGTTGTCACTCCCAAACTGTTTCTCGACATCGTGGGGCTGCTGGTGGTGGTGTGTGTGTG
>NW_028186816.1:16078-17372 GCF_003343005.1 Rhea americana | reverse complement strand
GTGGGGGGAGAAGAGAGGATAAATAAATAAATAAACAAACGGCCAGATAAATTCAGCGAAAGGCGCAGCTCCGCGCTCCAGTTTGAAAGGAGAGGAAGAGAGAGGCAAAGGGGGAAATAAATAAGTAAACAAATAAAGCCCCCCTACTCCCCAGCCCAAAAAGAGGGGGGRAATGGGATTTTTKTKTGTGTGTGTGCGTTTGTAAGAAATTCGGGGCAAACCACACATACAGGGGCTGAATGGAGCCTGATCAGGGAGCCCCCGGAGAAACAAAGTTTCCACCGAGCCCTCGAAAATATTTATTTGGGTTGGGACCGGSAGCGGGTGGGAAGCAGGAAAACGGTGTAACCCCCTTTTCCCCGGGCTCTTCTGGAGGAGGGAGAGCAAAGAGTTTAGAGACTCCCAGGTTGGGGGCAGGAATGCTTTGGGGTGACCTTCATGCSTCGCATTATTTTTTTCCTCCCCCTCAAAGCTTTTGATTGCTGCTGTTTTGTTTTGCGTTTTTTCTTTCTTTCTTTTTTTTTCCTTTTTTTTTAACCAATCTACTCAGCCTCTTCTTAAAAGAACTACCTGTGGATATTTATTTATTCTGCTGGTGCTTATTGAAAAGCAATATATTCTAAAGGTGGGGGGGAGAAGAAAGGGTGTGCGTAGGTAAAAATTACTTTATTAACTCTCCATCTTCATTCAATATTCCCTCAGCCTTGGAATAAAGTTGTTGCATCAGTCTGAACTATAAATGTCAAAACCCTGCATGAGTCTGAGGTGTTTGGGCAGAATGAAGTATAGCTGGGGAAAAGGAATTTATTGGATGTATTTAAATCAATGTTTTTGGGTTCCGGCACACATTTCTGTTCATACCTTCGAGCTCCCATCCCCCTTCACTCCCCAACTATTCTGGAGAAAGCAGGAATTTTTACCTGCCGGGGCAYGGAGATGCTCTCTCTCTCCCTATAGCTGCCTAAACCCTCGATGTATATATAACTTTAGGAAGGAACCAGCTTTGTCAGGGCACGGGGGGAGCAATTAGTCAAGCGCTGCGAATCGGATGCCAATAAAAACAAGAGCTGCTAAGTAACAACCAAGCGAGCGAGCGAGTTATTCCCTGTCCAAGCGCCAACACATACACACATATCTATGTATATATATATTTATTTATGTATATGGGGCTGGCGCTTTGCTTTCGGAGGGGATTCCGCCGTCAAATATGTAAAGCTCCCCCCGAGGCCAGCTAAAGCCCCCGTGGCCTCTGCATCCCCCCCCTCCTCCTCCTCCTCCTCCCACCTTGGGCCAG
>NW_028186816.1:12288-14141 GCF_003343005.1 Rhea americana | reverse complement strand
GGCTCCGCGGGCCGGCGGCTCCGCGGCTCCGCCGCGCCCGCGCTCCCACGCGCGGCCGCGCAATTTGGGGACGTTTCGGCAAAGCTTTTGGTTCCTTATCCGGGGACTGGGCTGGCGGGTGTGATTGGCCGCGGGAGTCACATGGTGAAAGTAACTTTACGGGGTCGCCAGCTAGTAGGAGGGCTTTATGGAGCAGAAAAACGACAAAGCGAGAAAAATTATTTTCCACTCCAGAAATTAATGATCATGAGCTCTTATTTGATGGACTCTAACTACATCGATCCGAAATTTCCTCCATGCGAGGAATATTCGCAAAATAATTACATCCCAGACCACAGTCCGGAATATTATAGCCGGACAAGGGAGTCCAGCTATCAGCATCACCATCAAGAGCTGTACCCAGTGCCACGACCCTCCTTCCCCGACCGCCAGTACAGCTGTGCTAGTATCCAAGCTCCCGGCAACGCGGCCGCGCACCAAAGGGGACCCGGGCAAACTCCAGGAGGCCAACACCTCTCGGAGAAAGCGCAGCAGCTCTGCGAGCAGGCTGCTCTTTCCACCTCTTCCACCACTCCTTCCCCGGCCCCCGCAGCCTGCGGCCAGCCAAACCCCGAGCATCCTAACAGCACAGCTTCCAAACAACCCATAGTGTATCCCTGGATGAAAAAAATCCACGTCAGTACTGGTATGCAACTTTTATTTTCCTCTCCGTCGCGCTGCTCGCTGATTTTTTTTTTCCTTTCCACCTCATGCTCTCTCTCTGCCTCTCTCTCTCTCTCTCCTTTTTTTTATTTCCTTCCCTTCCATGAGAGTCTTTGGGTTAGCACAATTGAACTGGATTTACGACTCCGAATGGGTAATTACACCCACCATAAATTTTATAGCCGAGCTACTGTGGGCAGCCTTAGCCATGTGGCTCGTTCTGTTATGTATGTGTGAAACTCCGAAAGCTTTGTAAGGGGTGCATAAATAATTCAGTCTTTTGAGCCAGGGAAACCCCTTCCTATTAGAATAGAAACTCTTGAGCTGCCCAAAGTTCTTTATTACCTATTTAGCCTATTACTTTTTCCTCTCAGCTGCTCCAGTTCTCTCTCTGCTGTTTCTGTCTCTCCCTCTCCCTTCTATTCATGCTAATTTTTGCTGTTTTTTTCCCCCTTCCTTCCTTCCTCTTTTTTTTTTTCCCTTTTTCCCAGTGAATCCCAATTACAATGGAGGCGAACCCAAGCGCTCCCGGACAGCTTACACGAGGCAGCAGGTTTTGGAATTGGAGAAGGAGTTTCACTATAACAGGTACCTGACCCGCCGACGGCGCATCGAGATCGCCCACTCGCTGTGCCTCTCCGAGAGGCAGATCAAAATCTGGTTTCAGAACAGGCGCATGAAATGGAAAAAAGACCACAGGCTGCCCAACACCAAAGTGCGGGCGGCGGCGGCGGCCGCCCCCGCCGCCCCGTCGAGCACGGCCGCGGGCGAGGAGCTGCCCGCCGCCGCCGCGCAGGACCCGCGCACAGAGGATATCACCAGGTTATAAAACACCCGCACACCCGCACACGAATGACTCTGGATTATTTATAGAATCTAATATATATAGATATATATATATTTTGGTTCTTTTTCCCTCCCCTCCTGTCCCTTCCCCTCCCCCTCCCTGTTCGCCTTCTCTCGTAGTTTATTATTATTATTATTATTATTATTATTATTATTATTATTATTATTATTATTAATTATTTCCCGTGCGTATAAAAAACAATGGGTCTCCGTTAAGACCGCAGGCTTTAGATGCATGTCGGATAGCATGAGGCCAGGTGTCTGTACCTGCAGGGTTTTTTTACGCCGTTTCAGGGTTTTATTTA
>NW_028186816.1:9291-10858 GCF_003343005.1 Rhea americana | reverse complement strand
AAAGGTTTAGGGAAGAAGAGGCTTTTCTCATCTGTGTTTTTATTTATTTTTTCTCCCCTTCTCTCYCTCAAAAATCGATTTAAGCTGCCATTAAGCAAATCACGGTCTCCAAACCCTTTGTGATAGCTGGGGACCCAGATCTTTAAAGGGAGAAGCGGAGAGTGATAATTTTATCCCGCGGAGTTTGTTATGTAAAGCTCAGGGGCTTTTTTTTTCTTCTTTTTCGCTTTTTTTTTCCTCCCCACATCCTGCTTCGTGATATTACTGTAAGGGCGAGGCTGGCAAGATAAAACATATGGATGGGACCTATAGCCTATACTGCTCCTCTTCGAGCATTTCCTCCGCAGAGCAGGGCAATGTGTTAGGAGCCAGCTGTGGTTTTGCCTTTTCCAGTCGCCTCCCAGCCCCAGGGAAATTATATATATATATATATATATATATATATATATATATAAAACAAAATAAAATAAAAAGATATTCAGCAATCACCACCCAAGGCTCGGCCCATCCCGTGGCATTAGGGCTGCTTTTAATATCTTCCCCTATAGAGGGGAAAGCAGAGCAGAAATCCAGGCTGGCCTGGGAAGGCAGAGAGGGAGGTTTAAACCAGCCGAAAGCAGGAAACCTGCGGAGAAACCCAAAATCAAACGAAACCCGAATCGCCCGCGCAGAGGCCAGAGCAGCCCCAAAAAGTTGAGCTGGTGCCTCCGAGCCACGTAAAACGCCCCGGATCCCCCAAAACCTCCTCCGTGGGGGGCGAGCGGCGAGTCTGCACTGCTGCAGGCTGCAGGAGGAGGAGGATGGGGAGGAAGTAACACGGCCTGAAGTTGGATATTTTCCCCCCTTCTTCTTTTGGGAGATTTGGAAGCTTTTTATTATTTTTTTTTTTTGGGGGGGGGTGGAAATGTGGATTTTCTTTTGGGTGTATGTGCTGGGTGCACCCAGCGAGGGGGAGGCTGGCAAGGGTTTGGGTTTTTTTTTTTTTCTGTTTGTTTTTTGCCTTTTTTCCCCACCCCTCTCCCTTCTTCCCCCCTCTCCGCTGCATTGGGATTATTCCCGGGGTTTATTCTCGCTTAGCCTTTAGACTTGGCCATGACACAACCGCGGCTACGGCCGGCAGATTGTATACATTATTATATATAATTATTATTTTTATTATAGAGCCGAGGCAGCGGAGGAAGGGAGGGGAGGAGGAGGGAAGAAAGAGGTGGCGGAGGTGGGGAGACAATAAAATAAAAATAAAAATAAAAATAACAAAAAATTGGGGATGTGCCTAGCTCCCAACAGCCTGAACTCTCTTTTCCAGCCTCTTGACGCCTCCGTGGAGAGCGGCTGAAAGCAACTTTATTGAAGTTGGGGTAAACGGCAAAAGCGGGTTCATGGAAAGGCCAACTTTTCTCTCCCAGCAGCTCTATTCGAGGCGAGCAAGCTGACCCCTGAGCCCTCCTGACCCGCCTCGCTCTCCCAACGTGTACCTTCTGTGTCTGCCGACATAGATTTAGAGGCACCATCGCTGTTTAGCCTCTTTGTAGGTTTTTACCATAGTAATAATAAAAAAAAAAAAAAA
>NW_028186816.1:5400-7037 GCF_003343005.1 Rhea americana | reverse complement strand
CTTTCTGGAAAATAGATATGCATAGGACAAGCTCCAGGCTTCTAGAGTGAGAAAAATAAATAAGAGGTAAATAAATAAATCATCCCTTTCCGTGTAGGGAATTAAATACTGCTTTGTAAATGATTAACTTTTCCTCCCGTGTCGTAATTAACATTTTCCTTGCTCTCCACTCCAACATATGTATCGTATAATTTCCCGAGCCATGTAATGGATTTGCTGGGATGCAGCGAAGGGGAGAACTGGGACTGCTTCAACAGGAATATTTAGCTTTATATCCCCAAAGGAAAGTTTTTTCTTCAGTTTTCTTTCCCCCTCCCTTTCTTTTTTCTCTCTTAAACCTTTGCTCCAGATCCTTTGGCAGATATTGAGACTGTTGGAGTAAAAATACTCCAGCAGCTTCAACCCTCCCCTGTCCCGCGGATCTCTTGAGGTTTATATATTCCTTCAAATATATTTTATATATTCCACACTTCAGCAGGTTTTGTCTCTCCCTTCGCCAAACTTGGGGCCTGGGGCCCTGTTTTTGACAGCTGTCACTCGGGGAAGAGCCCAATTTTTCGGGGGGCTCCGCCCGGCCCGGGCTGTTCTGGGCGCTGCCTCCCTGCTAAGGGGCAGACAGAGGGCAAAATGCAGTAGAAAGCAGCAAATTAACGTTTTGCTTAGCAAAACCCGTCATTTTTCTTTATATATATATGTTTTTTGTTGGCTGAGAAATAGAGCAGAATACCCTGAAAAAGGCAGCGAGCGGAGTTTCAAATAATAATAATAATAATAATAAWAAAGCAGCCCATAACAAATACCCCCTGCGACCATAAAATACCAATTTTAGCACACACTCGAATGTGGGAAACAAGAGCTAATTTATGGCAGGGCATCCGCACCAGCTCCTTCTGCGAGCCTTTTCCTTAAGGCAGGATGATGGTTTTGCAACCCACCTTCACCCCCAAGCCAGCTGCAGCCCTCCTCTGTCCTCTCCTTAGGAGCTGCTCCGCACTGACTTCCAATTAATTCCCTGATTATGCAATCAGAAACTTAAACAAGCTGAAAGTGGTTTGCGATTCGGGAATGCGAGTCGCTTCTTTTGATGATGATGATGATGATTTTTATTTTTAATGAATAAACTGGCAGAGGTAATGTGCGTGCTCCCAACCGTCCCCTCCCTGGAAAGAAAACCAGAGGAGGAGTCGGAAATGCTCGGATGCTTTGGCTTGCAGGTTTAGGTGGGCGCACCTTCCCCTATATATATATATATATATTCCTCTCTAACTGGGTACTTTAACTTAAATATATACAGGCGAGTGCACGGTTAACCATGCCCAGCCATAYGCCCGCCCGCTCGGCTTCATTTATAGGCACCACTGAGCGCAYGGGGGCTCGCACAAAATAATAAAAAATAAAAATAAATAAAAAAAAATCCGAAGAGACGCGTTTGTAACTATAAATTTGCAATTATCCCCCCATTTTTCGCAGGGACAATTCCAGCCACCCGCAGCCACAAATGCTTGGAGCTCCCCACCGGGAGAAATAAAAGCTGCGGCGTCCACGTGTGTCCGCGTACATCGCGCAGGTACACGCCAGTGCACACGTGTGCCCAGGCAGGATTAACTATATATATAAATATATAATTATATATATAA
>NW_028186816.1:2391-4220 GCF_003343005.1 Rhea americana | reverse complement strand
ACATTTCAACAGGAAAAAAAAAAAAAAAAAGGCTTTATTTAGCCCCGGTTAGACTGGAAAAACGCCGGCCCGGGCCTTTATCTGGGCTGTATCTAGCACGTTTGCTCCTGATAACAGTATTTATATGTTCGCTTTCAAGCCTCGCCCCGGGTGTGTGTGCAGAGGGAGATACCTCCGAGGCTGCCACGTGCTTAAATATTTTACGGGTTAAAAGACACTTCAGCGTTTCAACGAGCATCTTTAATTATCAGAAATATTTATTAGCGATATGCGGGGCATTTATCCTACCAGCATTTGCGGAGATGTAATTGCCCAGAAATACGTACATTTGGATATATATGCGATGCGTTTATATACGTATATAYACACACACACATATACGGGCAGAGCGAACTTTTTTCCTTGCGTTCTCGACTACCCGCCTGGCTGCTATGAAAATAATTCCTAACACAATTCCTTCCCCCCCTCCAGCAAAATTTGTTAGTTTATTGCAGAATTTTCTGCTTGCATTTTTTTTTCTCGCAAAAAAATAAAAACAAAAAGGAAAAAAAAAATCGCTCTTCCTCGCTCCTACCTCAAAGAAAAAACAAGCTGAGGAGGTTTTAATGGGGAAAGAAATGTTTTTTTGTTTGTTTTTGTTTTTTTCCCCACCCTCCCTCCGCAGCGCAGCGCCCGGCAGGGCGGGTCGCGCCGGTGGGACCCACGGTTTAGTGGTGCTGGTGGTGCTGGTGGGGGGGGCGGGTGGTTAATCTAAACACCTCCGCTGGTTGGAAAACATCTTCCTGAGCGCGCAGAAATGTTTTCTTTTTTTCTTTTTTTTTCCCTCCTAATATGGGTAGATAAAAGTGGAAAAGTCTCCTGGAGAGATAAAAAAAAGGGGGAAAAAAAAAAACAACCTGAGGGTGGTGTGTGGCTGGAAGCACGCGTGGGTTGGGGAGCAAGGTGTGGGTGCCACCTTGGGAGGTGGCCAGAGGTGGGTGCCACCACGCTGGGACAGCCGGGGGTGCGGTGTCGATGTGGGAGGGTGCCAAGATGTGGGGAGCTACGGTGCTGGGGTGGCCAGGGGTGAGGTGTCACCTCGGAAGTGTCCAGGTGTGGGCGCCACCATGCTGAGGTGGCCAGGGGTGGGGTGCTGAGGTGGAAAGGTGGCCAGATGTGCRTGCCACAATGATGGGGTGGCCAGAYGTGGGCACTGCCATACTGGGGTGGCCCAGGTGTCCAGATACAAGGTGCCACCATGCTGCGGTCTTCAGATGTGGGATGTCAATTCAGGAGGATGGCCAGATGTGGGGCACCTCTGTAGGAAGGTGATGGGCGATAGGGTGCCACCTCAGGAAGTGACCAGATGTGGTCACTACCACGCTGGGGTGGCCAGATGTGGGATGACAATGTAGGAAGATGTCCAGATGTGCGGTGACAGCATGCCACGGTGTCCAGATGTGGCGTGCTGGTGTGGGAGGCTGTCCAGAGGTGMCACCTCAAGAAGTGTCCAACGAAGCACTGCCAGCTGGGCTAGTGGCCAGATGCGGGATGCCATTATGGGTGCTGTCCAGATGTGGGGCCACCACCTTGGATGCTGCCCAGATGCGGAGCCACTGGGCATCGGTGGGCTGGGATCAGCCTTTTGGGGAGGAATCCACCTTTTTGGGGTGGACCAACCTTTTCTGGGGACTTGACCTTTTGGGGAGATCAGTCTTTTTTGGAGGATCAGCCTTCTTTGAGGAYCAACTTTTCTGCCCGAGGATGGCCAGGCCTGGACAAGCAGAAGCAGGAAACGCCGCGCGCGGGGCAGACGCCTAAATACTCTTTTTTTTTTTTTTTTTTTTTTA
>NW_028186816.1:0-2292 GCF_003343005.1 Rhea americana | reverse complement strand
GAGCCGCATGTGCCAGGCATATTCTCAAAGCACAAGGCTGGAGACGATTAGGCAGAACGGAATCCATTGTTTCCTAGAATAGCTGCCAAAAAAATGAAAAAAAAAAAACGAAAAAGGGTGTTTCTGCTTGGAATATCCTAGAAAACATCCCAAAGTGGGAGGAGGGGGAATTTTTTTTTTTCCCCCTCCCAGTGTTTTCCTCTGACAGCAGAGCTCCAGCGTCCCGAGCGAGCGGCTTCGCGCCGGGGCCTCCTGGACCCTTCTGCCCCCCGCCATCCCGACGGACTCGCTCCGACTGGGATAAACACGAAACTCCCAGCGGCGGGTAACCATGGCGACGCCGCTCCGGAGCTCGGAAAACCCGGGGCCGCCGCATCTCGCCTCCCCTCGTTAGCGGGGCCCGCCACGCTCCCACGGCGCGTGCGATATTTATCTTGATTAGCCGAACGCGGTTACCCACCGTATTGCGGAGCAGCCTGGTGGGTGCTTCCCCCCCCACCCCACCCCACGGAGCCTGGATGATCCTTGAACCTAAAATCGCTGGAAATGCATTGCAATGATGCTGTATTTTATTAAAATCTCATTTTTTTTCCCACGTGATGATCCATCCGGATGGAAGCGGTGAGCCGGACTCGGCCAAAACGTCCCGCCTCRCCGTTCCTCCCCGGGGCTCGCCGTTTCGGGTCCGCTGGCGGGACGGTCGGGCGTTGCGTGGGAGCGAAACCCTCGGGAAGCGGAAGCGGGGAAGGCGGCCGAGGCCTCCTCCGTCTCCGGGCCGCGGCGCTCCAGGGCCGCTGGGTTGCGGAAGGCGTTTCGGAGCGGCGGTGCGTTTGCAAACCCGAGCGCGCGTGCAAGACCTGAGCGTGTGTGCAAGACCCACGCAGGACCTGAGCGTGTGTGCAAGACCCGAGTGCTCATGCAAGACCCGAGTGCATGTGCAAGACCCGAGCGTGTGTGCAAGACTTGTGCAAGACCCAAGCACGCATGCAAGACCCCAGTGTGTGTGCAAGACCCGAGTATGTGTGCAAGACTTGTGCAAGACCCGAGTGCACGTGCAAGACCCAAGTGCACGTGCAAGACCCGAGCGTGTGTTCAAGACTTGTGCAAGACCTGAGTGCGCGTGCAAGACCCGAGTACTGCACTGTGTGTGTAATTTGGGGGTGTGCTGGGGGTCTGCACCACGCATATGTCTTTAGGAGGGGGTCTGCACTGCATGTGCACCCTGCGGGGGGGGCTGCACTGTGTGTGCATCTTTGGGGGGGGTCTGGACCTTGCATGCACCTTTTGGGGGGGGGGTCTGCACCCCATGTATACTTYGGAGAGGCATCAGCCCCGTGCACGGGCCCCGGGAGGGGGCCGCGCTGCTGGTGCAGGGTTCCTCGGGTGCTCGCTGGCGGGGGGGGGCCCACGGCCGTTACCCCGCCACGGYCACGCGTGGCTGCTGCCCCGGCTTGGGGTTGCACGTGCACGGTGCGTGTGCGCATGGAGGGGCGTGCGCACGGTGCGTGTGCRTGTTTGGGGCTGCGTGTGCGCGTTGCACACGGCTGCTGCGCCGGCGGAGCACGCGTACGCGCGCGTGCCTCCCGCCTGCACCCCGGGCGCCCATTCAGCACACGCGTGTGCACGCACGTGCAGGCTGCGTTTGTGCCTTGGGGTGCACGGCTGCACTTTTACCCCCCCGACCGCCCGGAAAACACTRTTATTTCCCACCTTGGGCAGACGAGGGAGACACGGGAGGGGGCCGGCGGGGGGCAGCTGGGACTTGGCGCTGCTGCTCCTGGCGGCCGCGTCGGTGGTTTCTTCCCACTTTCCTTCCTTCCTTCGGTGCCCCATCGCCCTCGCCTCCATCACTCCTCCGTGTCCCCCCCCCAAGTGGGGACCACAAGGACGCTCCATGCCGGGCCCCGATATCCCRCCTGGAAGCCCTGCGATGGTTCCCGAGAGCTGAAATTTCCCGCTGAAAAAATAGAGATTAGAAGGCGAAAGAAGGGGGAAAATAAAACCAACCCAAACCAGGGGTGCTTGGCCGGGGGCTCTTCCCCTCCTGCATCCCCCTCCTCAAAGGATGCTCCCAAACTCCCGAGCTTTTCGCTTTGAAAGGGAAAACGAGCGTGGGAGCCGCTTTCCGCAATAATAATAATAAAAAAGAAGGGGTGAAAATGAGGACAAAAGGAAAAAAAAGAGAGAGAGAGAGAGGAGTTTTGGGCTATTTTTTTTTAACCCTCTCCAGCCCCCGCGGTCTCTGCTGGGGCCTGCGGCTGGCGGAGCCGGGACTCGAACCGGGGTCCAGGC
>NW_028186815.1:59165-60789 GCF_003343005.1 Rhea americana | reverse complement strand
CTCCAGCCCCTTTGCACCTGCTGACCCACGCTAACCCTGCAGTGCCTGGCTACCTCCCCTGCCCCAGCTCCCACGCAGGCTTCCCGTGAAGCTCCTGGGATTTTTGGACACCCCTGGTCCAACTTGGCCATGCTGTGGGGTGTGGAGGGGKGTGGAGGCAGTGCTGGGGACTGCCTGGCTGTGGGGCTGGAGGGTGCTGAGCCCCTGGCTCCGGATCTAGCTGAGCCGGAGATGCTCCATCCCTGGGAAACCTCAGCTGCAGCCAGCAGCCAGCGCCGCAGACGGGGAATCGCAGCCTCCCGCCGCCACGCGGCTCTGTGAACCATAGAAATTTTCCCCGTACAGACGCTGCACACTGGGACGCTTCCTGGGACACTGGGACACTCCTGGGGACACTGGGACCTGAGCTGCCTCCCCAGCTCCAGCGGCTTTGTCCGTGGTGCTGGGGCCGGGCGCAGCCCATGGGGCCTGGCGAGGACGCGGGGACGCTGCGGTGGGGGGACGCTGGTGCAGACAAAGGAGCCGGCAGCGGGGAGGAGCGAGCGCCTGCGTGAGCAGAGATGCTGGAAACACTGTCAGCTCCGGCTCCAGCTGCTGCACCACCCTCCCCAGACAGCCTCTCACCCCCACACGGGGAGCCACCGGCACATGGATGGCCAGAAAAGGGGGAGGCAGAGCAAAGGGAGACGCCGCAGCAAAGAGCATCACCGTGGAGCAGCTCGTGGGCTCCGGGAAGGATTTGTTTCCTTGGGATCGCTGTGTGCACACTCCCCAYGCACACAGCCCTGCTTGCACACCCGCGTGCACAGCTGCATGCACACAGCCCAGTTTGCACTCCCCTGTGTGTGCACAGCGCCGTTTGTGTGGCCCCGTTTGTGCACCCCCCATGCACACCACCCCCCCACGCTTGCCCCAGGACAGATGCCAGCTAACCAAGCCAGTCTAGACCCCCTCCCCTTCTGCTCTTCCCCCCCACCAGGCCATCCCAGAAGCTTTTCCCTKGCAGGCAGGTGGGTCCAGTCTGCACCGCGTCTCAGGAAGGTCTGGGGCGTCCTGACCACAGCACCAGCTGTGGGGAGGACTGAGGGAGTCGGGCTGCGGTGCCCCGCCGGGGGCCCTGGCACAGAGAGGGCCCAGAGACGCGCCAGGCTCCAGCTGCCGCTGCAAACCCRCCCCGGGCTCCAAGCGCAGATGCCGGAGGAGAGGCCGGTTCCTTGTGGCATCGTTCATCACGGGCCGTCAGAGCTGGCACCCGGCGTCTCGCCCTAAAATAGCTGCGGGCAGGCAGCAGGGCGGGGGTGGAGGGTGGTGAGCAAGACCTGGCGCAGGGGGCCCCCGCACGCCCCCACGCCTGTGCCACCGTGGGGCTCCTGGGTGCCCGTGGCCCGGCGGTGCCGGCCCTGCATGCTGCCGAGCCCGTAAGGGGCTGTGTGGGTGTCCCCCCCCCCATGTCCCCACAGCTCCCGGAGACCAGGCTGTGGGGCTGGGGACAGTGGAGGGCTCCCGAAAGGTCAGTGAGACGCTGTGCGGCCCAGGTCGGGTTACCTGCGTGGCCTCCCGCCCAGCCGCCGCGCTCGAAATAACACCGGGACCGTGGGGCTGTGCTGCGTGGGGGGGGGAATTG
>NW_028186815.1:56831-57995 GCF_003343005.1 Rhea americana | reverse complement strand
CCCCCACGATGGGGCTACGATCCCTGGGGATGGGGTCTGTGCATTCCCCCCTGCCCGGGACCAGTCTGTGTGCCCTCCCCCGGGCAGGGTCCTCCCCCCTCTCCCCCGGACAGGGCTGTGTCCCCCAGTATCAGGTCCCCGTGTGCCCTGGGACATATCTGTGACCCTGGGACAGGTCTGTGCCCCCCACCCCCCACTCCAGACTGCATCCCTGCGCCCCTAGGATGGATCTGCATCCCCGGGATGGGTCCATGCCCCAGGGCAGGTCAGTGTCCCCAGGGCAGGTCAGTGTCCCCAGGGCAGGTCAGTGTCCCCAGGGCAGGCCGGTGCCCCCTGGCCCGGTCCATGCCCCCAGCACAGGCCCATGCCCGCCCCGGCCGGATCCGTGCACCCTGGTGCAGGGCCGGGGCTGGGGCAGAGCTGGCCAGTGGGTGTGGGTTGAGGGTTTGGGTTTGGTCCCCAGGCTGGAGCCGGGGTGGGAGGTGGCGGTGCAGCCCTGGGACCAGCTCACCGGTGACTTGGGGGCCAATTCGGGTGGCCCAGGAGCAGGCGAGGGGCCGTTGCAGAGGGCCAGGCCGGGCCGGGTGCCGGRGGGGAAGCCGAGCCGGGGACTCCTGCCTGCAGGAGCGCCAGGAGTGACCCAGTTTGGGTYCTCCCGGGAAGCAGCCTCCCGTGGCAGGGCGGGAAAGGCGTTAGAGCCCAGGCCTCGAGATGACGTGCGCGGCCGAGGGCTCCTCTCCGCGCCGGGGCAGCGATTCATCCGTCTCCAGAGCTCTGCAGCTCCGGTGACCTTATGCCGGAGAGCCAAGGTTAGCGGCACAGCCCCGGCGCGGCCGCGGGAGGATGAGCGGGAAGGGGCGGCGGCGCCGGGCTCGAAGCCGCGGGCTGCGCCGCCGGCCGGGTCCCCTCGCCTCCCGCGGCCCTCGCGGCAGAGCTGCGCCGCCTCCCTGGCTGCAGGACTTTCTCGCTGCTCCTGAAGGACGAGGGTGCTCGCTGGCAGGGCATGATGTCCGGGCAGCTTTTGGGGAGAAACAGTGGGATATCGCAGGCCTGGAGGCGGAGGGAGCTGAGCTTGCTGGTGGGGAAGGAGGGGGCAATGGAGCTGCGGCTCGGCGGCKGCAGGACTCGGCGCTGAGCTCGCGTCCCGCTCAGGGAGCCGCAAAG
>NW_028186815.1:51240-52474 GCF_003343005.1 Rhea americana | reverse complement strand
CCTGCGGAGCCCCCCGGCGGCGCCCGGCCTCCGGCTGCCCTCGGCCGCTCACCCGGCGCTGCCTCTCCCGGCAGATAAACTCTTCGGGAAGCGGCTGCTCCAGGCCGGGCGCTACATCATGTCCCACAAAGCCTGGATGAAGACGGTGCCCACGGAGAACTGCGACGTGCTCATGACCTTCCCGGGTAGGGATGCGCGGGGCGGCGGGCACGGGGGCGGCGGGCGCAACGCCGGTGCCAGCGCCGTGTCGCCGCCCCGCAGACACCACCGACGACCACACGCTGCTCTGGCTCCTCAACCACATCCGCCTGGGCATCCCCGAGCTCATCGTGCAGGTGCGGCACCACAAGCACACGCGCGCCTACGCCTTCTTCGTCACGGCCACCTACGAGAGGTAGGAGCCGGCGCCGGCGCCCGCGGCGGCCCCCGGCGCCCCCGCCGCCTCTCCAGCCGCGTGCCCTCTGTGCCCGCAGCCTGCTGCGCGGCGCCGACGAGATCGGGCTGCGGAAGCCGGTGAAAGCCGAGTTCGGCGGCGGCATGCGCAGCTTCTCCTGCGAGGAGGACTACATCTACGAGAACATCGAGAACGAGCTCTACTTCTTCACCTCTCAGGTGGGCAGGGGAGAAGGGCGCCGGGGACGGGACCGGGCGGGACCCGGGCAGGGGACGGGGCGTTGCTGGGAGCCGGCCAGCCGGACCCGTCGGCCCAGGCTCATGCCGCTCCGGTGCCGCAGGAACGGCAAAACATCATCAGGTACTGGCTGGAGAACCTGCGGGCGAAGCAGGGCGAGTCGCTGCACAACATCCACTTCTTGGAGGGGCAGCCCATCAGTGAGTACTGCACAGCGCGGCCCGGCGGGGCCGGCCATGCTGCGGCACGGCACGGCACAGCGCGGCACGGCACAGCATGGCATGGCATGGGGCACCATGGCCTGGCACAGCAGCATGGCATGCAGCATTGCATAGTGCAGCATGGTATGACACAGCATGGCGCAGCATGACACAGTGCACCATGGCATGGCATGCAGCATTGCGTGGTGCAGCRTGGCATGGCACGGCACGGCACGGCACAGCATGGTGCATCCACCTTGATGCCGCACCAGCTTCCCGTGGCCCACCCGTTCCACGTTCCTGCAGCACTGGCTGGTGGCCGTGGGGGACACGTGGCCTGCAAGGGGCCCCGGGCCGCGTGTCCCACTGTGCGGGGCCGCGGCGTCGAGGCGATGCTGGGAGC
>NW_028186815.1:44338-46759 GCF_003343005.1 Rhea americana | reverse complement strand
CCGCGGGGCGAGAAGAAGTGTCTGAACGGGGGCTGCGGGGTGCCCGAGGAGGAGGAGGAGGAGGAGGAGGAAGGGCGGCGCGAGTCCGACTCGGAGGACGAGAGCGCCCTGGACTGCGGGCTCAAGCTGAAGAAGGTGAGCTTCATCGAGAAGGCGGAGCGGCGCGGCGGGGGCGGCGAGCCCGGCGGCGCCGAGGACGACAGCTTCCTCGAGGAGGGCAGCCCCACCATGGTGGAGAAGGGCATGGACCCCGCCTCCGTCTTCGAGCTGTGCGAGGACGAGGAGGAGGCCGAAGGCCCCCCCGGCAGCCCCGCCAAGGCGCCGGAGCCGGCCGCCACCCTGCGCGCGGGCCGGAGGAGGAGGGCGGCCGAGAGCCGGGAGGAGGAGGAGGGTGAGGAGGAAGGCAGGAGGCAGAACCGGGCCTCCTGGATCGACCCGCCGGAGGAGGACTACTCCACGCAGCTGACGCAGGCCGAGGTGGAGAGCTGCATGAAGAAGTACGAGGTGAGCGGGGAGCTGCCTGGCGCGGGAATGGTACGGGAACGGCACGGGAACGGCCCCCTGGGGCCAGCAGGTCGCAGCAGGTCTTGCCCCGTGGTGGCACGTCCCTTGCCTCCCCCGCAGGACACCTTCCAGGACTACCAGGAGATGTTCATCCAGTTCGGCTACGTGGTGCTCTTCTCCTCCGCCTTCCCCCTGGCCGCCATGTGCGCCCTGGTGAACAACGTCATCGAGATCCGCAGCGACGCCTTCAAGCTGTGCACGGGGCTCCAGCGCCCCTTCGGCCAGCGGGTCGAGAGCATCGGGCAGTGGCAGGTGGGCAGGGTGCCGTGGGGCGCCGGCGTCCCCCCCCCCGGCACCAGCCCAGCCCGCCGCCGTCTCTCTTGCAGAAGGTGATGGAGGCCATGGGCGTCCTGGCCATCGTGGTGAACTGCTACCTGATCGCCCAGTGCGGCCAGCTGCAGCGCCTCTTCCCCTGGCTCAGCCCCGAGGGAGCCATCATCTCCGTGGTGGTGCTGGAGGTAGGCGCCCGTGCCATGCCGTGCCGCGCCGTGCCGCGCCGCCCGCTCCCCATCCCTCCGCTCGCGCGGGCTCTCGCGTGGCCGGCGGCGCTCACGCCGGCACCCTGCGCCCCCGCAGCACTTCGCCCTCTTCCTCAAATACATCATCCAAGTGGCCATCCCCGACATCCCCGCCTGGGTGGCCGAGGAGATGGCCAAGCTGGAGTACCAGCGCCGCGAAGCCTTCAAGGTAGGTGCCGCCCGGGGCGCCGTCCCCGTCCCCGCCGCCGGGGCCGGGCCGGCCGCCGGGCCAACGAGCTCCCCCCGCTCCGTCGACAGAAGCACGAGCGCCAGGCGCAGCATCACTTCCAGCAGCAGCAGCGGCGCAAGCGGGAGGAGGAGGAGCGGCAGCGGCACGCCGAGTACCAGGCCCGCAAGGAGCGCGAGGCCAGCCGCGACGAGGCCAAGGCCGAGCCCGCCGGGCAGGACCCGGCCCACGACAGGAGCCAGGGCAAGGGCAAGGGCTCCGCGGCCGCCTCGCACGCCTCCGACAAGCCCAAGAGACCCAGCTCCCTCCTGGCCACCAACAACGTCATGAAGCTGAAGCAGATCATCCCGCTGCAGGGCAAGTTCCTCTCCGGGGGGGSCGGGGCCGCCGGCACGGCCGCGGCCAGGTCCCCCCAGTCCCCCACCGGCAGCGATAACAAGCTCCCCGGCTTCCTCAGCTTCAAGTTCCTCAAGTCGCCGGAGACTAAGCGGGACGCGGGGACCGAGAAGGTCCAGTCGCCCACCAAGCCGTTCAACCCCGGCAAGCTCTTCAACTTCGGCAAGTCCGAAGGGGCCGGGGGCAACGGCGCTGCGGCCGCCGCCTCGCCCCAGCCCCGGCCCGGGCCCTCCTCGGAGGCGGGCGAGAAACCAGCCCCCAGCAAGTCCCATCTCAACGGGGTGCCGGACGAGGGGGGCCGCGAGGAGCCGGAGCTCCGGGCCGAGGAGGAGAGCGGAGGCTACAGGCTTTGACCAGGGGCTTTGGGGGACGGAGCAACTGCGGCTCCCCGGCCCCTTCTCGAGCAGCCAGGGACGTCGTCGCCCGCTCTGCTCCCTCAGCCGTCCCCCCGCTGCAGCGAGCGCGGAGCTGGGACGTGCTTCATCCCGGGACCCGCCGGAGCACCCTCGGGTGCGCTGGCCCAGGCACCGTGCCCCCGGCCGTCCCCCTCCACCGCGTCCCCCTGCATCCCTGCGGCTCCTCCGCCGGGCCGGGGGGACCCGCCGCTGCCCCGGCCCCAGCTCCGGCTCCGGCAGGGGTCCGGCCTCATCCCGCATCGCGGACACGCAAGCAAACCGCCGCCGATCCGAGCAGCAGGGTCTGCCCGCGTCCTCGGCTGCGGCACCCCGAGGCGCTGCCTCCGCGCGCTCCCGGCAA